>NC_136908.1:3472334-3502334 GCF_949606895.1 Notothenia rossii | reverse complement strand
TGAAACATGAAAACATTGCAGTCTAATGAAATATTATTTTTAAGAAAAATAAAACGTCTTCAAATGAGATACAATGGCAGTTTCTTCGGTACATTTTTCGAAATCACTCATCTGGAGCTCTGAGCAACATTTTATATAGCATATTATGTTTTCTTTACCATACATAATATTCACATAGCAGACGGTCTGCTAAAATGTGTACACACAGAAGGACATTAAAATATACACACATACATACAGTAGGCTACATGCAAACATACATACATATATACATGCCAACATACATACATACAGACAGACAGATATGCGCTTCAGCAATGCTATAGCGGCTTAAATACACATTTGTGTAGGTGTACACATACGACGAAAGAACACTAAGCAAATCCCTCGTATGTGTACACCTACTTGGCAATAAATCTGTTTCTGATTCTTTTATATTTGAGCTGCTATAACATTGGTTACCTGTAGGTGGCAGCAGTTCACCCAGGAGCCGCTAGTCTACCTCCAAATGAGGCACGCGAAGAAGAAGTCGGCACAGCGACACAACACAACCGCCACTAACTGTTCAAGTTAGAAAGCCACAAACTATGGCACCTTAAATGTAAACAGAAGAAGGAAAAATAAAGACTCTGATAACGTGTGTGATATAGGTACGTTTACAAGATTAACTCACCATTTTGCAAAAACATACCAGGTGCACGCTGCCATGCTAGCTAATATATGCTAGCTAATACATGCTAGCTACAGACAGGAACGTTAGCTCATTTCTAAGCAACGTTAGCTTTCCCATACATTCGTTTTCTGGGGATAAATGTTAGTAAAGACACACATTAGTCATACACAAATTATAAAATTGGATACAAATGTTTTTTATTGTCTCCCTAGACGTTAGCTGTCATGGGAAAAGCTAACTTTGACTTCATTTATTCACCTTTTTGCTAGCTATTTCTTTAGCTTAGTGAGGTTGTATATTGTAGTTTGAGATACTCTAGTGATATATGTCCTTTCGATTGTGCATGTGTATATACGTGCTGCTAATGTAAACACATTGCTTATTATATTTGCATCTTTAAAGTTTTAGTTACAAATAGGATAGATAGATAGACATACTTTATTGTCATTTCAACAAGACACAGAGTGTACTATTAAAACGAAATGTCGTTGTCCTTACAGGAACAGGACAATATAAAAACTTGCTTATATATAAATAAATAAATAATAGTGACATGGTGCTGATACAATGAAAGATAAAGTATGCATTTAAAATATAAAGATTTACTATACATATAAATAAAATAGACATACTATTTAAAAAAGATGTGCTCTTTACACAGCGTAATGTAATCTTTATGTTACTGGTCTACTTGCTGTTCAGCAGTCTGATGGCATGGGGGGAAAAAGCTATTGCAGAATCTGGCTGTTTTGCTCTTAATGCTGCGGACCCTCTTGCCGGAGGGCAGCAGGGAGAACAGAGCATGGTGAGGATGAGTGGGGTCTTTAAAAATGTTCTGGGCTTCTGTCAGGGAGCGTTTCTAAGCGGTGTCTCTGATGGGAGGGAGAGAAACTCAGACGATCTTCTCTGCTGTCCTAACCACTCTCTGCAGAGACTTCCAGTCTTTAGAGTTGCAGTCTCTCGACCAGATGGAGATGCCGCTGGTCAGCACGCTCTCTATGGTTCCTCTGTAGAACGTGGTGAGGATGGGAGGGGGGAGCTGTGCTCTTCTCAACCTGCGCAGGAAGTGTAGGCGCTGCTGTGCCTTCTTAAATAGTGATGGAGTGTGAGTGGACCGGGTCAGACTGCTTGTGATATGCACCCCTAGGAACTTGGTGCTGTCTGTAGTCTTCACTGCTGTGCCGTGGATGTGGAGTGGTGGGTGGGTGACAGTGCTTTTTGTTCCTGAAGTCGACAATGATCTCTTTTGTTTTATGGACATTCAGGATCAGGTTGTTGGTGTTACACCAGTCTGTCAGATGTTTCACCTCCTCCCTGTAGGCCTGTTCGTTGTTGTCCCTGATGAGTCCCACCACTGTTGTATCGTCCGCGTACTTTATGATGTGGTTGGTACTGAACCTGGAGCAGCAGTCTTGGGTCATCAGGGTGAAAAGCAGTGGACTCAGAACGGGGAGCCGGTGTTTAAGGTGATGGTGCTGGAGGTTTTGTTACCGGCCCGAACATACTGGGGTCTCTCTATTAGGAAACCCAGCAGCCAGTTACACAGGGGTGTGTTGAGTCCCAGGGGTCCCAGTTTGTTTACCAGATGCTGGGGGATGATTGTGTTGAACGCTGAGCTGAAATCCAGGAACAGCATTCGCACATGGGTGTTCTTCTCCTCCAGGTGGGCCAGGCTCACATGGAGCGCAGAGGAGATACCGTCCTCCGTAGAGCGGTTAGGGCGGTAAGGAACGTTAGCTTTCCCATACATTTGTTTTCTGGAGATACATGTTGATGGAAACACAAATGAGTCATAACAAATGCTTCTTTGTTGTTTCACTAGACGTTAGCTGTCAGGGGAAAAGCTCACTTTGACTTTATTGATCCACCTTTGTGCTAAAACATGCTAGCTGTTATTTGTTTATTATGTACCATAATGCGAAGTCAAGTGCTTTACCTGTTTCACTCCATCTGTGAAATGCAAAGTTTGAACAAGTATTTAGACCTGGGGGGTCAAACTCAACTACACAGTGGGCTAAAATAAAAAAATTAGTCAAGGGCCGGACTGGTTCAATGTTTATTGCAGAACTTATTGAAATGAACTTATTGCACATATTAAACCTGGAACTAACAAAGCTAAAATGATTGCCTATAAAAACAACATGAAACATTAAATAATCAGTTCATTCATTTCTTATGGCTCTATCTGCAGCTTTTCCAGAGTCATTTCTTATGATTACATTTTCCCACAGGCCAACAACAGCTTCAACAAAACTATTTCCCTCAAAAAGAAACCAAACATGCCCTGTTGTCGTGAGAGAGAAAGTGCAGAAGGAAACATCCATTAAACTCAGTGTGCTGCTCTGTGATGCTAGCTCAGATACTTGGCATCTCATCTTGGGTGCAAGGTCATCAATGTTTGGGCTCAGGCTCTGAGCTGAGGAGACCCTCAGGATGGAGTGAAGGTGTGCGTGCAATATACCGGCGGACCAGATCTAATAGGAATTAGAAATTATCCTGCGGGCCGAAATTAAATCCACCAAGGGCCTGATTTGGCCCCCGGGCCTTGAGTTTGACACATGTGATATAGATACTTTACTCAAGTACAATTACTTATACCACACCGTAGTAATAATAATCGACTTGAAGTAAAAGTACTGCATCGACAATGGTACTGAAGTATAAGTATTTATGTATATATTTTGGAAACTTCTTAGAAACATTGCTGCCCATTAATGTTCTGTAAACCCACTCGGTGTTTTCAATATAATGTTGGATGTTTTCATTTATACCAGATCATCGTTTTTTAAGTATAGAGGAATCAAACGTACATCATTTGCCTACAAATTGTTGTGTAGTATAAGATGAATATACTCAAGGGTAAAGTCAAGGGTGTAACTTTGGTTTGAGAAGTGGGGGGGGGGACAAAACAGGGGGTCCTCCGCAATGAAACATTCTTCTCGATTTAATTCCATTTCCTGCCTTTCTACAAATATATCAGGGACTATGGTGTTAGAAAATCCAAGGAAAGTGTGTAGTGGTACTCTATATGATGAGGAGATTAGTTTCTTTAAATGTAAGTGAAATGCATGGATCTGGAGCACTTTGAGGGTCAAAGGAAGAGATGTATGGATACAGCTCTCAACACTCGTATGAAACAGAACTGTATATATTTCAAAACTCCAAAAACCATTAGAATATGCTCCCAAGCAATAACACATCATTGATCAACTCCTCTCTCCTATCTTAAAGTGACCTAGTCTGCATTCTTTCTTTTTATTTATGCGTATTTTACTAATCACTCCCCTTTCAAACTGTTTTTTTTTTACATTGGAATGATTTTTTAACTTGTTTTTTACAACTATATTAAATAGATGGAAATATTTGTTTACATAGATGACCAACCCGTTTGAGACCCACTGAGATAACTTAGACTAAAGTTTACCATCTAATCACTAATGAGACGTTATCTCAGCCTCTCAGTCCGACAGGAGGACTCTCCCTCTCCTTATTGTTGAAACAGCTTCTAATCTCCGTTAGCTCCGAGCTAGCACCAGATGCTAACAACGTGTGTGTGTGTGTCTCTCTCTCTCTATGTGTGTCTCTCTCTCTCTGTGTGTGTGTCTCTCTCTTTGTCTCTCTCTCTCTCTCTGTGTGTGTCTGTGCGTGTCTCTCTGTGTGTGTGTCTGTTTGTCTCTCTCTGTCTGTCTCTCTCTCTCTGTGTCTGTGTCTCTCTCTCTCTCTGTGTGTGTCTCTCTCTTTGTCTCTCTCTCTCTCTCTCTGTGTGTCTGTGCGTGTCTCTCTGTGTGTGTGTCTGTTTGTCTCTCTGTCTGTCTGTCTCTCTCTCTCTGTGTGTGTGTCTCTCTCTATATGTGTGTGTGTGTGTGTGTGTGTGTGTGTGTGTGTGTGTGTGTGTGTGTGTGTGTGTGTGTGTGTGTGTGTGTGTGTGTGTGTGTGTGTGTGTGTGTCTCTCTCTCTCTGTGTCTGTGTCTGTGTGTCTCTCTCTCTCTCTGTGTGTGTCTCTCTCTTTGTCTCTCTCTCTCTCTCTCTGTGTGTCTGTGCGTGTCTCTCTGTGTGTGTGTGTGTCTGTTTGTTTCTCTCTCTGTCTGTCTCTCTCTCTCTGTGTGTCTCTCTCTCTCTTTGTCTCTCTCTGTGTCTCTCCCTCTCTCTGTGTCTGTGTGTGTGTGTGTGTGTGTGTCTCTCTCTCTCTCTCTCTCTCTCTCTCTCTCTCTCTCTCTCTCTCTCTCTCTCTCTCTCTCTCTCTCTCTCTCTCTGTGTGTGTGTGTGTGTGTGTGTGTGTGTGTGTGTGTGTGTGTGTGTGTGTGTGTGTGTGTGTGTGTGTGTGTGTGTGTGTGTGTGTCTCTCTCTCTGTGTGTGTCTCTCTCTCTCTGTGTGTGTGTCTCTCTCTCTCTCTTTGTCTCTCTCTCTCTCTGTGTGTCTCTCTCTCGAAATGCGCTCGTGCCACACACACAGACGCTCCTCTGTAACGATGAACGCTTGCGTAAAAAAAAAAAAAAAAAACACATTTGAAAAGTGGGGGGGACACAAACAGGATTTTGAAAAGTGCGGGCGACATGTCCCCAGTGGAAACTACGCCCATGGGTAAAGTACAAGTACCTCAAATGTGTACTTAAGCACTTGCTAGAATGGTACGTTAACATTTAGCACTTGATTTGCATTGAAAGGTGTCCTGCAATGCTACATTTCATTTGGCATGTCGGCTTTTGACTCTAGTCACTGATTCAATCACACATATCTACTCCAGCTTACTTTGAAGGAAGACTTGGACAGGATCGTTGTGTATATGTTGATTGGAGAGTGGTGATTTAAAAGTGATGTTAAGAGCTCCTGACCTGTTTCCCCCTCATACAGTGAGTGAACCTCTCCAGGATGTATGCTGTTTACAGACAAGCACACACTCCCACTGCGGTGGAGTTTTCTGTCTACTGCAACTTCATATCCAGCAAGGAGAAGAATTTGGTCGTCGCTGGAACATCTCAGCTGTATGTCTACAGGATTATCCATGATGTCGAGGTAACGGTCTCATTTTCATTCTGCTTCTTTCATTGCGCCAAGCTTTCGAATACTAAATAGTTCAGCTTTAATGTAACATGTATGTCATTCTTTCAGAGTACATCAAAGACCGACAAGTCTTCAGGTATGTCTACACATCATGCCCAACGTATATATTGTACCATTAATGAATAAAAAACACTTTAATAAGTGCATTTTTTCACTCTTTCCTCCGCACACAGATGCAAAACCTCGTAAGGAGAAGCTGGAGCAAGTGGCATCCTTTTCTCTCTTCGGAAATATCATGTCCATGGCCAGCGTACAGCTTGTCGGAGCCAACAGAGATGCACTACTGCTCAGTTTTAAAGATGCCAAGGTACCATTGACTAACACGTGGCCTGAAACTGACTCTCAAACAGCCTATCATTGTTATTCACTGACCTGTGGTTGTGTTTCTTTTCTCACCAGTTGTCAGTAGTGGAGTATGACCCCGGGACACATGACCTCAAGTCTCTGTCTCTGCATTACTTTGAAGAACCGGAGCTCAGAGTATGAAACCAAAACACAGTACACATGTGGAAATAATATCCGACTCATTAAGAAGGGATTAACACTTTATTTACACTTTCAGGATGGTTTTGTGCAGAATGTACATATCCCCATCGTCCGGGTAGATCCCGAGAATCGCTGCGCTGTAATGCTCGTCTACGGCACCCAGCTGGTGGTGTTGCCGTTCAGGAAGGACTCTATCACTGACGAACAGGAGGGCGGAGTTGGAGAAGGGTACGTCTCCATCATACTTTACATTCTTATTATTATTTGTGTGGTAGACATCTCAAAAACCTGCACCAAATATCTTAACCTGTTTCTTAAAGCTCCCATGTCATGCTTTCCCGGTTATCACCCGTCCCCTTGTGTGTTATGAAGGTTTTTCTGCATGTAAACGGTCTGCAGAGTCACAAACCCTCAAAGTACACCCTGTAGCGAGTAAAACTCTAACACAGAGAAGACCTGTCTATGCTGCCCCAGAAGGCCTCTTTGGAGATTTCTCTTTTTCAACTTTTTCCTTCCGGGAACCAAGTGACGTAACGACGACCCCTCCGTGGATTGGTCCAAATTCCTCACACACACACACTCAATCTTTTCTCAGCTGCAGCTCCGCGGCGAGGCTGTGAGTCGGTGTGTGAGCACACATTCAAACTCCCAGACAGTGTGTGTGTGTGTGTGTGTGTGTGTGTGTGTGTGTGTGTGTGTGTGTGTGTGTGTGTGTGTGTGTGTGTGTGTGTGTGTGTGTGTGTGTGTGTGTGTGTGTGTGTGTGTGTGTGTGTGTGTGTGTGTGTGTGTGTGTGTGTGTGTGTGATGGGTTTCGCTGTCTCACAGACGGACAACATTAATAGTACACAAACATTTAAAATGATAGACAAACAAATGGTTGGAATCACAGCACACACACAAACTAAAACAAAACAACAACAACATGATTGATCAATTTTCGATCTTATTATTATTTGTGTGGTAGACATCTCAAAACCCTGCACCAATAATCTTAACCTGTTGATTAAGAGAGGTACAAATCGGGAGTCTGGTAACCTTTAGTCGCAGAAAGGGAATTCATATATTATAAACTCACACCTCTAAGTCTTGAAAATAAATATTGATTCAAGAATAGTTGAGTAAAGGAAAATAAATAAACACATTCGTTTAAATAGATAATTAATATTTGACTCTCTGCCATAGGTCAACATTTATCTGATTCGTCTCACGTGTACATACGATTACATTTTAAGTGAAATAAAAGTTACTCAAATGCTGTGAAATATATTAGAAAGGAAGACAATTAGAAAAGGCAGGTGTGATTATTTCTAAATATTCAGAAATCTGTGTGTATCTGTATGTGTGTATGTTAAACCGAACCCTAAACTTGGTTTGGTTATACCAAAAGGGGGAATCTTACACTATTCTACCTCTGGTAATTGTAAGAATTTGTAGTTTACTTCATTGTGTATCAATGGTAAGAAGAACAATACAAAAATAATAAGAAAATTTAATTTGAATAAATCCACTTTTATCCTGATGATGTTAGTTTACCTTGATCGTGGATCACTAATGTCACTGCCTGGCTCTTGGCCATAACAAAAACGTGGAACGGACACGATATAAGGAAGAGATTTATTGTAAACCAAACAACTAAACAAAAGAGCTACCACCATGGGATGTGTTAATCAGTAAGATCATTAGTGTAGGTGTGGGTGTGTGAACGTGGTGTGGTGCAAGGTGTTGAAGGCCACACTAAGGTGGTGTTTACACGAGAACGAGACGGGTTGTATCCGCTACTTCTGTCGCGTATAACCCGTTCGTTCACATGAGGCCGTAACGGAACCGCGGAAACGGACCCCGCAAACGATAACGTGTCCCAAGGTGGATAGATCTGCAGGCGGAACGCTCTGGGGGGCCAAACGGCTCCGTGTGTACGCCCTGTACGATCATTTCCTGATAACGATGAAGCCATAGCCCCGCCTCTGCTGCTCACTGCTGTAGCATGGTCAGTGGACATGGAGAACTGCTAAATCCACCGCGGGGCATAAACAGAAGGGCAACCATGCTCGGGGGTCTTCTTCGCTGCTTTTGGTGTATTTTGTGGCTGAAGTACAGCGCCACTTACAGGCCCGGCATATGTACTACAGCGTTTCCAGTGGTCTCGTGTGAACGGACACGTTAAATGAGGCGAATGCGTGTGAACGGAAAACTTTTTTGAAAACGAATTTGGTCCGTTTGCGTGTGAATGGGGTCTAAGAGGAAGGGGGAAACAAAAGCATATAAGTCAGGCAGCTGCTCTCAAAAACAGATCCTCCAACCGAGTGAGAGAGCAAGACTCTGGCTCGAGCCTTTCACTCCTCAGGTACCGGCGGCCAGGTGCCATCAATCAGCGCTCATACAGAGAAGGGAGAATCATTAAAGGGACATACACATAACAGGGACAGCAGGGACACAGGGGTCGTCACACTAATCTAACCAAGTCTAATAATAGAACTAGATGTTGTCTAATGCTTACTACACACATCTATGTGATATTGTCTAACTGCAAACTCTTCTGTATCTCATCTGCAGTCCTAAATCCAACTTCCTGCCGAGTTACATCATTGACGTCCGTGAGCTGGACGAGAAGCTGCTGAACATCGTCGACATGAAGTTCCTCCACGGATACTACGAGCCGACGCTGCTCATCCTGTTTGAGCCCAGTCAGACATGGCCTGGGTCAGTGCTCCACAACATCAGACATAACGAGCACTGTCTCTTATTATCCAGTAGATATACGTTTGTTTTTCCTGTAACAACTCCCTTTCCAGTCACATTCGAAAGGCCAACACTCAGGCCACATTGATTCCTTCTACAAATCCCTCAAAACTCACTTTTTCTGTTAAATCCCAAACACTGTTAAAGACTATTCCGCACTTGGTTATCAACTCGGTAAATCCAGCCAGGGTTTCTCTCTCCAGCTGAGAGCGCGCTCACGTGAAAGGGGCGGAGTTAGCAACATGGATGGATCACCAGAGCTGTATTAGATTAACATCAACATGCTTATTGTAGTTGTAAGTGCACTGCAGGAAAGGAGTGAGCAGAGGGTAGAGTTTTCGATTCTTGTTCTGTTTTCTGTGATATATCTTAGAATTTCAGTTGCGCGCGCTACTAAAGAGACGCGTTACCATGGAAACCAAACAATGGTGTAGCTGATCAACAACCCCCCCACCCCACTTTACTTGCACTTTGTTAGGACTACTGTTTCTGATTTTATGTAAAGCGTCTTTGAGCACCAGGAAAGCGCTATCAAAATGAAATGTATTGTTATTATTATTATTATTATTAATATTATTATTATAAGTTGACCAAGTCTAAATTAAGGTTATTGCAAGTAATGCCTTTAGCTTGCTTGACCTGTCCATGATTTCTTTTGTACTTTTGTTTCTTAGCATTCAATTGTCATTTCAGTTTTTTGTCAAATCAAGGAGTAAGCAAGTAATGCCTTTATTTCGCTTAAAATGTCCATCATTTGGTTTTCTTTGTATTTCTTAGAATGCCACTTTTGATTGAATGTTTTCTGATCCTTCTTCCAGGCGTGTGGCGGTGCGTCAGGACACCTGCAGCATCGTGGCCATCTCCCTCAACATAATGCAGAAAGTGCATCCTGTCATCTGGTCGCTCAGTAATCTGCCGTTTGACTGCACGCAGGTCATGCCTGTTCCTAAACCAATCGGTGAGCTCAGATCAATCTCCCATTTGTCGTTTACTCCTAGTTTAA
Organism: Notothenia rossii; assembly: GCF_949606895.1. Taxonomy (NCBI): domain Eukaryota; kingdom Metazoa; phylum Chordata; class Actinopteri; order Perciformes; family Nototheniidae; genus Notothenia; species Notothenia rossii. The sequence goes on along the minus strand of NC_136908.1, from coordinate 3,492,372 downwards.
AGGTCACCTATTAACCAAAATCCACTTCTTCATGTCTCTTCTACATCAACATGTGTCCCCTCTTCTTCATGTCTCTTCTACATCAACATGTGTCCCCTCTTCCTCATGTCTCTTCTACATCAACATGTGTCCCCTCTTCTTCACGTCTCTTCTACATCAGCATGTGTCCCCTCTTCTTCATGTCTCTTCTACATCAACATGTGTCCCCTCTTCTTCATGTCTCTTCTACATCAACATGTGTCCCCTCTTCTCCATGTCTCTTCTACATCAACATGTGTCCCCTTTTCTTCATGTCTCTTCTACATCAACATGTGTCCCCTCTTCTTCATGTCTCTTCTACATCAACATGTGTCCCCTCTTCTTCATGTCTCTTCTACATCAACATGTGTCCCCTCTTCTTCATGTCTCTTCTACATCAACATGTGTCCCCTCTTCTCCATGTCTCTTCTACATCAACATGTGTCCCCTTTTCTTCATGTCTCTTCTACATCAACATGTTTCCCCTCTTCCTCATGTCTCTTCTACATCAACATGTGTCCCCTTTTCTCCATGTCTCTTCTTCATCAACATGTGTCCCCTTTTCTCCATGTCTCTTCTACATCAACATGTGTCCCCTCTTCTTCATGTCTCTTCTTCATCAACATGTGTCCCCTCTTCTTCATGTCTCTTCTACATCAACATGTGTCCCCTCTTCTCCATGTCTCTTCTACATCAACATGTGTCCCCTCTTCTTCATGTCTCTTCTTCATCAACATGTGTCCCCTCTTCTTCATGTCTCTTCTACATCAACATGTGTCCCCTCTCCTTCATGTCTCTTCTACATCAACATGTGTCCCCTCTTCTTCATGTCTCTTCTACATCAACATGTGTCCCCTTTTCTTCATGTCTCTTCTACATCAACATGTGTCCCCTCTTCTCCATGTCTCTTCTACATCACCATGTGTCCCCTCTTCTCCATGTCTCTTCTACATCAACATGTGTCCCCTCTTCTTCATGTCTCTTCTACATCAACATGTGTCCCGTCTTCCTCATGTCTCTTCTACATCAACATGTGTCCCCTTTTCTCCATGTCTCTTCTTCATCAACATGTGTCCCCTCTTCTCCATGTCTCTTCTACATCAACATGTGTCCCCTCTTCTTCATGTCTCTTCTACATCAACATGTGTCCCCTCTTCTTCATGTCTCTTCTACATCAACATGTGTCCCCTCTTCTTCATGTCTCTTCTACATCAACATGTGTCCCCTCTTCTTCATGTCTCTTCTACATCAACATGTGTCCCCTCTTCTTCATGTCTCTTCTACACCAACATGTGTCCCCTCTTCTTCACGTCTCTTCTACATCAACATGTGTCCCCTCTTCTTCACGTCTCTTCTACATCAACATGTGTCCCCTCTTCTTCATGTCTCTTCTACACCAACATGTGTCCCCTCTTCTTCATGTCTCTTCTACATCAACATGTGTCCCCTCTTCTTCATGTCTCTTCTACATCAACATGTGTCCCCTCTTCTTCATGTCTCTTCTACATCAACATGTGTCCCCTCTTCTTCATGTCTCTTCTACACCAACATGTGTCCCCTCTTCTTCATGTCTCTTCTACATCAACATGTGTCCCCTCTTCTTCATGTCTCTTCTACATCAACATGGGTCCCCTCTTCTTCATGTCTCTTCTACATCAACATGTGTCCCCTCTTCTTCATGTCTCTTCTACATCAACATGTGTCCCCTCTTCTCCATGTCTCTTCTACATCAACATGTGTCCCCTCTTCTTCATGTCTCTTCTTCATGAACATGTGTCCCCTCTTCTCCATGTCTCTTCTACATCAACATGTGTCTTTTCATCTGAAGTAACAGTCAGAGAATCAGCACTTTGGAAACAGGGCTGAAACAGAGGGGATTATGGGTAATGCTGCAATGATCTGTTTGTGTTTCAGCCAATCAGAGACAGGCTCTGGATATATCTGAGACCTGTGGTATATTGAAGAACAGTATGATAGGGGACCTTTAAGACGTGATAAACTGTGTTGAGGCTTCTTTGATAACGTTGAGTTTCTCTTCCAGGGGGTGTGGTGGTGTTTGCTGTGAATTCCTTGCTGTATCTGAACCAGAGTGTTCCTCCTTATGGAGTTTCTCTCAACTCTCAAACTAATGGAACCACAGCATTTCCTCTGCGTAAGTATTATCAGCTGAGAAACACAACTATGTAAATATATTTAACAAATGCACAACTTTTTACTGTATCTTGTTCTAATAGTTACTTATCACTTTATTTTACCCTGTGAGAATCCTGTTTTTCATTCTGGCCCTGTTGCTGCTATTAACGCCTGAATTTCCCCAAGGGGATGAATAAAGTTCCATCTTATCTGAACTATACCTGTATCTCTGATATCTGGCCTCATTATTCAATATCATTTGACATTCTGCTGTCCTCATCCCTTTTGATTTGTGTCTTGTGTCCCCAGGTGTTCAGGAGGAAGTGAAGATCTCACTCGACTGCTCTCAGTCTGACTTTATCGCCTATGACAAGATGGTCATCTCTTTGAAAGGAGGAGAAATGTAAGTCATTGCAATCCCAGACAGAATAGGCATAAACACTGATGGCAGTTTAATGATTCTTCACTGACTTGTTGTTGTTGTTGTTGTGTTGCAGTTACGTGTTGACTCTTATAACTGACGGCATGAGGAGTGTCCGCGCTTTCCACTTCGACAAAGCTGCTGCCAGCGTCCTGACAACCTGCGTAAGTTCTGGAAGTCTTAAAGCGATACTTGGGTTATTAGACAGTTGGTTATTTTATATAGTTGGTGTATAACCCACAGTTCATGGCGGTCCCCAGTTTTTGAGAAACAGACAGGAGTTATAGCACAGAAGCAAAGCAATGCTCTGTGTCGTGGCTTCCTTCCTTGGTTTTCTTTCAAGCCATCCTTCCATCCATCTTCTCCCGCTTATCCGTGGTCGGGTCGCGGAGGTATCAGTTCCAGCAGAGAGCCCCAAACGTTCCTTTCCCCTCATCAACCAGCTCTGACTGGGGGATCCCAAGGCGCTCCCAGGCCAGAGAAGAGATATAATCCCTCCACCTGGTTCTAGGTCTACCCCTTGGTCTCCTCCCAGCTGGACGTGCCTGGAACACCTCCCTAGGGAGGCGCCCAGGTGGCATCCTAACTAGGTGGCATCCTAACTAGGTGGCATCCTAACCAGGTGGCATCCTAACTAGGTGCCCGAACCACCTCAACTGGCTCCTTTCGACGCGAAGGAGGAGCGGTTCAACTCCGAGTCCCTCCCGGATGACTGAACTTCTCACCTTATCCCTAAGGGAGACGCCAGCCACCCTGCGGAGAAAACCCATCTCGGCCGCTTGTATCTTTCAAGCCAGGCTTATATAACTTAATAACTTAAAGGGTAATTGGACGGTTAAAAACGGTTCCTCGACGGCGTCTTTCTGCCCATCACTGTCGCTTTAGAGGAGGCGCCGTTGGAATTGTAGTCTTTTGTACAGACGTCACAATTAGGTGGCCTGTCTTATAGAACAAAATACTGGCTCTAATGGCGCATTTCCACTGCAGGGCCTCGCTCGGATTAGTACGGTAGAGTTAGGCCTTGGGAGGCCAGGCTCACTTTATGCTGCGTTTCCATTACAGTTTAGGAACTGGGGCAGTAACTATAGTAACCCAGTATAGGCGGAGCCGTGACGTCATCTTCAATGAGAACCACAAAACCAACATCAGCCGTTAGCAGTTAGCCCTCAGAGCTCACAGCTCCTCATATCTGTTCAGAAACTAGACCAAAGTTAAACAAGTCCAAACCACAGACTGTCTGTGTCATGGAGAATACAGTCGCTGGTTTATTTATGTCTGTAGGCCGTTGTTGTGAGTGTGGACGGTCGGAGCAGATACAACATTAGCTTAATAATAATAATAATAATAATAGATTTAATTTGTTAGCGCTTTTACAGGTGCTCAAAGACGCTTTACAGATATATCATATATATATATATATGATATAGCTTAACCGATCTCCATTCAGAAAACACGCCTTTGAAAAGGTGTTTCGCCTGCCGTCTGTCTGCAGACTCGTCAAAGCATTAATTCATGGTTTTTACTAACCGGTATCAGTATGTTGTTACTTCGGCATCATTTAGAAACGTGTATTACAATTAAATCACGGTCAAATATGTTCATCTTGTTGTAGTTGTAGCCCCCTTACCAGCGGTTCTCTCACTAGTTTAGCATATTCAGTCCGGTTGTTGGCCCGGAAAGAACCTCGATTTTGGAGATCCAGAAAACTGTGAAAAGGTACCCGTTAGCCGGAACTACGCCAAGTGGAAACGCAACCAAAAACGGGCCGGGTTTGGCACGCCACGTGTTACGGGTCCCAAAAGCTTAGGTACCACAGCAACAATAAATGATATCTGTAGAAAACAGAAAAGTGCAGCAGGAAGAATTAGACACAGGATCCAATGGACCGTCTGGATTGCTTCTTATTCAAAACTAAAAGTACAAGCCATCCGTCTGTCACAGTCAATTACTATATCTCATAGAGAAACTCAACACAGTCAATACAAACACACAACGCCATCAAATATTACTCTCTATCAATATATATATCTTTACCAAATATAACATATTATGGAGCTCACATAAATACACTGTCAGTGTTAATAAACAAAAAACAAGGCAATGTGCCTGCAAGACTTCACTCAGGTGAACAAAACAGATTACCCTTGCGCAGCAGCTAACCTGCCTGCGAGCCTTCGCTCAGGTCACATTTCCACACGGCGCGGCTGAAGCCCGCGAAAATGGCATCTATAACTGCCGACCGTTTAGTATTTTTAAAATACCGTTACTATGTCAAACATGCTCAAAACTTTCTGTCACACTCTCCTAAACACCTCTAACATTATATCTCAGTTACACAAGTTAATATCGATCATTTTCATCATGTACTGACCTGTCGAAAACAGAAAAGTGCAGCAGGAAGAATTAGACATGGGATCCGATTGATCGTCTGGATCGCTTCTGAGGAGGGGGCGGAAGTTTCCCCCCTAAAATAACCCAGGTGTCACCGCTAGCAAAAATAAATAAAAGTAAATACATAAATAATTGTACCATTTTTGGGGTGTACCACACACGCTTAAACCGTGCTACGGGCTGCAGTGGAAATGCGCCAAAAGACACTGCTTTTAATGAGGGCAGCAAAACACATTTTTGGCAACTTAAAGGAAGGCCCTCCTAAAACTAAAATCTATATCACTTAATATCTACTCTTTATTAATCCATTAACACAATAAAAGCCAACAGTGGAAACTAGCACTTTAGGATTCAATTCTACAGAAATTAACATTTTAAACCCCCAAATATGTATTGCCTATGAGATGAAACCACTAACCCTAAAAGCATCATACCTACCTAAACCGATAGCTATTATTTTATATCTGGCTGATATTTTTTGGGTGTTTATTTGATAATGAATATCTAAAAGTCTGCCAGCAATCAGGGGTTTTCAAATGAAACGAAATGCCTCTCACACTCATGTCCGTCCTCCTCCAGATGGTGACCATGGAGGCCGGCTACCTTTTCCTGGGTTCCCGCCTCGGAAACTCTCTGCTCCTAAAGTACACCGAAAAACTTCAGGACACGCCACCTGAGGAGGGCAACGAGGATCAGGACAAAGAGAAGGATAAAGACAAACCGGTACGTGCAGCCTTTTGTTGTGAAGCACCTTCGAAGTGCGTATGTTGTTGCAGAATGAGTGAAAAGTATAAGGTGTTTCGTTGCATTTCATTTTACCGGCTTCTCTTTAACATAGTCTATAAACTTTATATTTCTTTTGGAATTCCAGGAAGAACCACCGAACAAAAAGAAGCGAGTAGAATCTTCCGCCAACTGGACAGGTATGTTCAAATCTGATATGTAAACACGTTTTAGGCACAATGTTATTACAGAAAAGCAACGAGGTCAAGAATCAGACAAACGATCTGCACACTGTGTTCGTCAAAGTCAACTTTATTGTCAATCTTTCAGTTTGTGTGTACAGACCGAGAGAGATCGAAATACTGTTTCCCACAATCCCAAATACAAATATATATATTTATATATATATAGGGAGGCATGTAGCGCGGTGGACTAGTGCGTTGGTGTTCAGATCAGGGATAGCAGGTTCAAACCCCACTGCAGTCAGCATGTCGTTGTGTCCCTGAGACACTTCACCCCAAATTGCTCCTGTGGGGATTGCCCACAGTATTGAGTATGTAAGCCGCTTTGGATAAAATGTAATATATACAAATGTGTATAAACACAATCAACAAAGAGGTTAAAAAAAAAAAAATCCACACAAATCATAATAGGCGCTTTCACACCGGAGTGCTTTTCCCAGCAATAGTTCCGATAGTTCCTGGGACTTTGCGTTCACACCAAAAATATCTGGAACTAGAACTTTTTTTCGGGAACCTTTTCCTCCCTTTTTAGTCCCTAAAAGGTTCCAATTTCTGATTGGCTGGGCGAATTGCAAACCACGCCCCGTAAAACTCCGAAAAGATTTAGTGAAGCCGCCATTTTATTTGCTCGCATTAGCATTATTAGCATTAGCCCAGCGCACCAACGGAGAGAGACTAACTTATGGCAACACAAAATAAAACATGGGAGCGTTGGAGGTGAGGAGGTGTCGACGTTCTGGCGATTTACTCGGAAGGCTTCAGTAGAAGCTGCTGGGAGTCCCAGCAGCTTCTACTGAAGCGACTTCCGGCCAGGGACTTCAGGTGGCTGTATACCCCGTGAAGTGGTTTGCGGCCTGCCAGTAAACCCAAAGCAGAAGAAGAAGAAGTGACGTCAGCGGCTTCATTTGCGTAATCTCCCCTCAGGGAACTTATTCCGGTGTGAACCCGATTTACTAGATAGTTCCAGGAAATAAAAGTTCCGGGAACTATTCCTGGGAAAAGTACTTGGTGTGAAAGCGCCTATAGTTTTGCAAATTATTTGGCGGCCCAATTGCAATGCCTTTGTGGACCACTAGGGGGCCGCGGCCCACAGGTTGGGAACCGCTGCTCTAGATTAAATAAAAGCACAACAATTAAGTTAAGAGCTCCCAGCTATTTTAGTCTTTAGAAGCAACATTTTGATCTGAAAGAGATGTGTGTTTAATGTGTGTTTCACTCTTGTTTTGTCAGATGAGGTGGATGAGATAGAAGTGTATGGAAGTGAAGCCCAGTCAGGCACTCAGCTGGCCACCTACTCCTTTGAGGTAAACAAAAACAACCCAAAGTATTGTTTTTGTATGTAAATGTGGTTCTTTTATAAAGGTGACTTATTTTCTATGTGTTCATACAGGTCTGTGACAGCATACTGAACATTGGACCGTGTGTGAACGCCTCCATGGGAGAACCTGCCTTCTTATCTGAAGAGGTACGAGAATCTTAATAGGGCTGCATGATATTTTGATATTTTTAAACGTTTATCTCTTGTTTTGTACAATGCCATGTCTTTTTATGCTGCTGCAACTAAAACATTTCCCAACTTGGGTTCAATAAAGTACTTCTTATCTTATTTTATATGGAAAAAATAACACATTTCGATGAGAGTAACAAATGCGTCACTTCCGGGCAAAAATAACGGCTCTGCCCACTTTTGGGGGAAAACAACGCTGTCAGTTGAACGGCGGTCAAAACAAATTCTGAAGTTTTTGCCAATCTGATCAGAAATGTAAGAAAACCGGAGATTTGTGGATCTTCAAAGAACCCGATTCCAATGGCCAGACAGGCAAACAATTACATTAAGCCATTAGAAATCGACGATCGGGCTCGATATATGGTTAAATATAGCAGTAGGCGATCGATGTCCATAGATGAGAGTAACATCTACGTGACTTTACGGCCCCGCCCACTTTTGGGGGAATCAATGCTGTCATTTGAATGGTGATTGAGCCTGAAGCCACAGAGCTCTTCTGTTACTGTCCTTTGTTCTTAGAGGAAGTAGAAACACTGAACTCTGGATTTGTTTTAATGTTTGAGGTGCAATAAACGACAGCAGCTTTTTGGCATGTTAAAACTATTATGTTCCGCCTCACTCATGAGAGTAACAGCTGGAGAAATGACAGCCTCGCCTACTGATTTTAATTTAACCATATATCGAGACCGATTGTCGATTTCCAATGATCGAATGTAATTGTTTGCCTGACTGGCCATCGTAATCGAGCTCTTTGAAGATCCAAAAATCAACGGTTTTCAAAAATGTTTTATCGGATTGGCAAAAACTTCAGAATTTGTATTGACCGCCAAATGACAGCGTTGTTTTCCCCAAAAGTGGGCGGGGCCGTAATTTTTGCCCGGAAGTGACGTAGGTGTTACTCTCAACCTAACCCTCATTATTATTTTTATTAAATAAATGTGTCAAATTATCATGGTGTTGTTAGTTAAATAGATAAATGTAGGATCTGTACCATGTTTTGTAGTATATGGGATATCTCTGCAGATCCACAAAACTTTATTTAAGATAATATTTAAACACATATTTTTGGCTTTTAAAAATATTGTGCTTTCTGCAATTTACTCATGTACTAGTCAATATGATTATTTAGCAACCCTAGATTGTTATACTTTCTAGTATCTCTTTAAATGTGTTGGTTACTTTCTTAAGAATAGTATTTTTTGGAGTTTTCTGACGTACATCTCATCTCACACACAGTTCACACAGCTTTATTCAAGATAATATTCAAACACATTATTTCTGAAATGTGGTCATGCACTGCCAGTAAGCCTCATACACACAATTATTTATCAGGAACATTGTAAGATGAATATATATGCGTGTAATACATATGCACAAACATGCAGCAAATACCTATACTAATACAAATCTACTGTATACATATACATGCTTCCTGAAATGTGTATTTCTGACTTGCATCTAATATCACACACAGTTCCAAAACAATCCCGAGCCTGACCTGGAGGTGGTGGTTTGCTCCGGATACGGAAAGAACGGCGCATTGTCAGTCCTTCAGGTAAATCCTCCCACTTATGATGTTTAATCGCACGAGTAACTGATAAGGAATGTGCATGATAAATGTCACAGCACCATCCTAAACCCTGTGGTGGTGAGGGCCGTCTGCCTCAGGTCCGGAGAAGGTGCTAAAGTGAAGTCTGGGTCTACCACAGCTGCCTCAGAGATCGAAGGAGTGGCCTGTAAACACCCCAGAGACAAGCTCACAGTTCTTGTGTTATTTGCAGGGCCAGCATGTCGTGGCAAATACTGTAAACATAGAGAGCCACAGTGACGCGTCCTAAAACCCGGAAGTAAACTCCTTCCGGTTCCTTCGACAAAAAGCAATTTCTCCGTGGGATTTTGGAAAATAGCTGGAAATAAGGTCTTTGGTTAAGACGCATTGAAGAGACGGATCACGTTTTGTTCAGCCGGATAGTCTCCACATGTCTACCCTACTTTTATAATATTCGAACCATAAATCTAGTCGCCTGAAGCAGAATGCTAACGTTATGCTATAAACGATCTACAGCAGGGTCGCTGCTTCAACGTCACGCCAACTTCAGGTCCATATTCAAACACACAGATTCTAAATGGTACGAGTTGAAGCGTTTGTTTGAACAGTCTGCAGGAGGCAGGGACTTGCTTTCAAGCAGAACAGAAACTAACTTAGAGGAGTGTTTACGTGTTCGGCGTAATGACGTACAACGGCCTCCACGACTTCTGTAGTCCTATTCAGCCACTTGTTAACAACCATCGTTTTTCAGACACGTCAACTCTTCAGAAATCACCAGTGGGGTCACTGCTGATGATTTAATGTGTAGAACAAAACGTGACCCGTTTCTTCAATGAGTCTCAACCACAGACCTTATTTCCAGATATTTTTCAAAATCCTATGAAGAAAAGGAACCGGAAGTGGTAACATGCTAACGTACTTCCGGGTTTTAGGACGTGTCACTGTGGCCCTCTATTAGAGCTGCACGATATTGAAAAAAACTGACATTGCAATATATTTTTTCCCCTGCGATATATATTGCGTTTTTTTTAAACTATATTTAACTCGTTGACTCATCATACCTTAAGTCATGATCTAACATGTCATGATAATGCATGTTGCTTACCCTCAAATAAGGGGGTTCATCTGTGAGTGAAGAAGAGAAGAACCTTTTTGTATCCAAAATAGTTCCAGATGGCAGATGTTGCTTTTCTTTTTGGAAGTAAATCTTCATTCTCTCCGGTATTGTCCTCCTGTGCCTCGCTCATTTTTACCTGTGTTTTGATGGTCTGCAAACTAGCGGGGTGGGGCCTGCTGTGATCTGATCAAGAATGATTGTGATTGGTGGTTTGCTGTGCATGCAGAGCCTGCATGTCACTCACTCAAGTACCCCTGAAATGAGAGCCGTGCAAGTTTTCCTTTTGTAGCAAGCAGCAAAACTTCTAACATGGTGTGTTTAAGTTAATGTACCTACTTAAAGGTGGGGTAGGTAAGTTTCAGAAACCGGCTCGAGATACACTTTTTGTTATATTCAATGGAATGCTCTTAACATCCCGATAGCAATGAATATCTGAAGTGCTTTGACAAAAAATCCCTAAAAAAATGTCATCTGTGGAAGCCGCCGGCTAAACGGATTGGATTGCCGCCCTGTCTGTCAGTCTTCCATCTCGTGCATGCACAAATGTATCTCTCCCTCATTGGGCGTGCCCTCATTGGGCGTGCCGTCATTGGGCGTGCATTGCAGCAGTACTTCAATGACTCGCCACTCGCCAGCAACAGGCGGCCACTTTCACCATGGCAGAGTTAGGTTCAACATCGTCTACTGGTCGCAAAAGAAAAAATGTAACGGAGCAAATTAAGAACAAAAAGAAAGTGTAAACTAGGAGAAGTCAAACCAGAGTCAATATCGGAGTTGCTTTGGCTGTGTAGTATTGCTAACCTAGATGTGTTTAGCTTTGCCTGATATGTAACGTTACTGCAGCCTGCTCTCGCGGAGGAGGTGCTCTGTAAGGAAGTCTGAAGGAAGGGGCGGATTCTTTTTGGCTGTGTACTTTCACATTTTAGTGCACTCCAGCCGGTTTCTGAAACTTACCTACCCCACCTTTAATATAAACGTCCTAAAACAAAAAAATGAAAAGAAAATATATTAATAAAAATAATTAATAAAATCGCACGTCCCTGCGATGTGAATATCGCGCATGCGCATATCGCGGTTATCGCCATGACACGATATATCGTTCAGCCCTACACTCTATTGTGTTGGAAGCCTGGAAGTGTACAAAGGGACAGTTTCTTCCCACAGGCCATACGACTGTTAAACACCTGAACTCCTGAAAGAACATTCATCTGTTTGCAACTCATATATACATCAATATTACAATTACTTGCACTATTTTATCTGTTTAATTGTGTTGCACTGTTGGAAGAGCATGTGACCTAAGATTTATTTTGTACCTATATGTTCACTTCGTTTTATGTTATATTGTTGCATCGACTCAGTTGTCTTGTGTCTTATCTGTCAGAGAGAAACCATTATTTATTTTATTTGTATTATCATGCATTTGACCTCCTTGTCTTTCTCAACCTGATCAAATGTTACATGTTGCTGCATGTACCTTTAAAGTTCTTAACAAACAATCTGAGGGGAATTTCTTGTTTGTTTTTAACTTGTGATTTTGTAAAGCACTTTGAGCTGCATGTGTTGTGTATGAAAAGTGCTATTTAAATAAAGCTTTATTATTATTATAATGTAGTGGCAAATACTGTAAATATATTGTGTTGGAAGCCTGGAAATGTACCGTGTATTGCCTCTCATTTTGAGTTGCTTATACGTTTCCTTTCTGTTCTCAGAGAAGCATCCGACCCCAGGTAGTCACTACGTTTGAGTTGCCAGGATGCCACGACATGTGGACGGTCATCTCCAATGAAGTCAAAGCTGAAGACAAAAAGGTACTTTGTGTTTCTTTTTAATCTTTGTTTATTGGGTTTTTTCAACAGCTTACAGTTATTCTATCAGGGCATGTATCACAAGTAGGTAAACAAATCTTCACTTTCTAGAAAAATAGGTAGAGTAACATGTAAATACTGCTTAACACCAGAGGCCTGTACGACGAATCCAGTTCAACATACCCTGGATATGTCTGACTTCTCTTAAAGTGGACCTATCATGCTATATTTGAATAATATAGTGTAGGACCATACCTATATAAGGTATATTTATATGTTTTATTTTTCAAAATACTAAATATCCATTCCTCATTTCGCTCAATTTAACACTGTCTTTCATGCTCGGATTCAGTGAGAACAGCACCATCTGGTGGCTTGAAATATGTACTACCGCGTCTCCAGCGCTTTCGAAAGGCAATGTCCGTGGCTGTCTCCTCCTGATTGGTGGAGTTGGCCCAATAGCCGTAGCGCCACTTCTGTGACGTCATAGAAGTGTTCAAATCTGGATCAGTCTGTATCAGATCCGTTGCAGCCCCTTTTTAAGAGATTTGGGTATGGAGGGAAATAGAGAGGGTTGTGTTTTCTGACACTTGGTGAGTTCCCTGGAACACCAGGGACACATATTCATGTAGAGAAGACTTACAAAAGTGCATTTTGCATGATAGGTCCCCTTTAACTAATCCAAAACAAACGCGCTCTCGCTAAGCGGTCCTACGACGCTGGTTATCAACTCGGTAACTCGAGCCAGCCGTGCCCTATCTAGTTATGTGCGCGTTCACGTGAAAGGGGCGGGGTTAGCAACATTTGACCAATCACAAACATGGAGAAGCGCACTGACAGCACAGCGTCATACTTCCTGAATGAAAAGTCAACTATAATATTAGACAAATATAAAGAAGTTAAACTAACTTCCATGACTTAAACACTTTATCCAGGATCAAAGCCTGCAAGGTGAATACAGCTGGTAAAAGAAAAAGTGTTTGAATGCGTACATTAACAGGTTTATGATGTCACTGCCCCGTCTAAGACACGATCTGACTTTAATTACATTTGACTCGAGTGTTTCGTCAACTTAATGTCTTGCTTACATTTTTTTCCAATAATAAGCAATACATGTCTGTACGGCAGCACCTGCTCCCCGCGACACCCCGTCCAGTGTCCTCCAAAATGCAAAAGTTGAATCAGGAATTTTCATTGTGTTTCTGCCGAATAACCTTTAGCTGCTGCCTTCCATCAAATCAAATAACTATCTTTAGCCTCTTGTTTATGTTAACGTGTGACTGAAAGGCCCTATTCTGCTTTCCTGTAGTGTGTTCTAAAGGTTTGATGCATGTAAATGGTCTGCAGAGGGAGTTTCTGTTCCACACCAGTTAGATGTTTCTCATTCTTTTCACAGGCTGCAAAAAGTGAGGATTCAGAGGACGGTGCGGAGACCGGTGAGGACGGAGAAGATGGAGAGAAGGAAGAGAAGGAGAAAGAGAAACAACAGGAGGAGGAGAAGAAGACTGAGCCTCCTATAGAAGACGATAAGAAGAAACACGGCTTCCTCATTCTGAGCAGAGAGGATTCAACCATGGTACGAACACGCGTCTGATGTCCAGGGACTTTAGATTTCAACAAATATCCAATCCACTTAATTTCTATAGCACAAATTAAAAACAGAGGGTTTACCAAAGTGCTTCACAGCAAACATAACATTATAATAAAATATAATATTACAATAATAGATAAAAGGCACACGTAATAATTAAGACAAGGGAAACAAAGACTATGGACAGACAATAAAAGCATACAAATCGATAAAACATAACTCAGACTGACTCGAAAGCGAGGGAAAAGAGGCGGGTTTGTAGGCGGGACTTAAAAGTTTCGGAGGGTGGGCAACAATTTGACATGGGGGGGGGGGCAGGTATTTCCAGAGCCTGGGGGCTACCGCTGGTTTTAAGGCCCTGACACACCAAGCAGTCACCAGAGAACTCGCCGACGCTGACGCCTCGGCCATGTGTCGAACTGGAACACACCGCAAAGACTTCAGCCGAGTACGTACGAAAACATGTTGAATCGGCCGTGCGTTGGCCATGAAAGGCCAAATAAGGCGTGTCACGGCCGACGGTGAGTTTGGGCGACAGGGCACGCTTCGCCGTCCGACTAACGAAAACGGCCGATCTCTGCCTGGTGTGTCCGGGCCTTTAGGGACTACCAGCAGCAGCTGATCAGCCGACCTCAAAGCCCTTGAGGTGGTTTCAGGGTTCTTCTTACGGTCATTAAAAACCTGGAAAAGTCATGGAAATTCAAAATGCTAATTCCAGGCCCTGGAAAAGTTTTGGAAAACAATATTTTTCCCAAAGTTTTGGAAAAGGCATGGAAATGTAACTAAAGTTGCATCAAATATAATTTATATTTTATCTAATCGCCGAAATAGTAATACTATAATGATAATAAATACTGTATCGTAATGAAACGTAAAATGGCTTTTAACTGACGAGGTGTTTTGCTGGTGAGAGATTTTTAGTTGCTTTAGCGTGTAGAAGCTAGTAAGCCTATTTGATTTGTTTTAGGTAGGCACAACATGTTTCATATGCAGACCTTATTTTCCTGTTCCATGTTCAAATAAACCATTTTCAGTGGTACCGCTGAGAAAGAGACATTTTTTTGGTCATGGAAAATTAGGTAAAAGGTCCTGGAGAAGTCATTGAAAATCATTGGTGAAAAAGTGTATGAACCCTGGGGTGTGTAGGAGGTCGGAGATGTATTGAGGGGCCAGCCCATTAAGCCATTTAAAAACAAACAATAACATCTTAAAATGGACAGGAAGCCAGGAGGGAAGCCAGAATTGGTGTGATGTGCTCATGCTTGCGTGTTCCTGTAAGCAGCCTTTGATTGATAGAAAAACGAAACCTATATATGATGTTATTTAGTTGGTTTAGTTGATTGGTGTTAATTGTCTGTGTTTGTGTGCAGATCCTGCAGACGGGGCAGGAGATCATGGAGCTGGACACCAGTGGTTTTGCCACCCAGGGTCCAACTGTGTTTGCTGGAAACATCGGTGACAACAAGTACATCATCCAAGTCTCTCCCATGGGTATTCGACTGCTGGAAGGAGGTACAAATAACGTCTATTCGTTCTGTTTGAATCCAGTATTTGAGTCCTATAGTCCATATTTTGTATGTAATAAAATTCTGTTAGTAGAATTAGCATGATGTCAAATTGACAATATTAAAGTAAGTTTATTTATATAGCATTTTTCAAAACAAGGCAATTTAACGTGCTTTAGAAAAATGAAGACATTAAGAGCATAAAACACATTAGAAACATTAAAAAGCAACGATAATAAAACATGAATATCTGAGGTACATGAATAAAAGATGTGAATAGTTCAATTAAAATCAGCGGCAGAAATAAAAGCCTTCAGTCTGGATTTGAAAGTAGTCAGAGTTGAAGCGGACCTGCAGGTTTCTGGGAGTTTGTTCCAGATGTTTGGAAATACCCCTAACCAGATTCTCTCATTCCTCTACCCCTAGTCTTCCCCTGAAATTATAGTTTGTAGGTTTCCTAAGCTTTTTATATTCCTTTCAAACTTCCCTTTCATCCATTTTGCATCCCCAGACAACACATGTTACCTGAACCCATCTTTGACCTTTAACCCTTATGTTGTGTTCGGGTCTCTCGTGACCCGTTTCAAGTTCAAATGATATAATAACTACGCTCTAGTCTTTTTGTATCGGATCCAGGCTTCATGATATCCTCCTCAACAGCTATATAAACACTACAAAACAGATGTCGACCATTTTAGCAAGTCTGAAGGTCTCTAAAAAAAAAAAGTGTATAATTTGGTGTTGGGGTCTGGGGAGACTGAGCAGAATTGTTTTGGGTGACTCGGGGTCAAATTTGGCCCAATCAAGATTCATCTTTGACTTTAGACACCCCACCCCCGCCCCCTTCATCCACTGTAACAATAATTGTTCGTAATATGCACCTGGTCTCCCCTCCCTCTGCCCCCCCGCAGGGGAACTCGACCTTTCTCAAAGAATATGTACACTAACACTTGAACCTGAACTCACACATGCACGTGTACGTGTTTTGGGCCATAACATTAAATACAACAGGATTGTACGGTTATGAATGCATAATAAGTTAGTTCTGATGTAGTTAAAACAATATTGGATGATAGTCATTTTTTGTGTGTGTTTTGGACTGAGATAAATCATGGGTCAAAATTGATGTGCGAACACCATGAGCGGAAACAGCTTTCGAACACAACACAAGGGTTACACCACTTTTCAATTCCCAGATTTAGGATATTTAAACTCTGCTTTAAGACTGTTTCACGGACCTGCTCTCTCTGTATCTTCCCTCAGTGACACAGCTCCACTTCATCCCCGTGGATTTGGGATCCCCCATAGTGCATTGCTCCGTGGCGGACCCTTACGTCGTCATCATGACCGCAGAGGGAGTCGTCACCATGTTTGCTCTGAAGACCGACTCCTACATGGGGAAAACTCACAGGCTGTCGCTGCAGAAACCACAGATCCCCACCGTGAGTCAACCCTCCTCCTCAGCAGACCTTTTAAAGAGGCATTTCATATTAAAAATATACAAAATAATAATACATCTGGAGTCTACATTTAACATGTTAAAACCACGTCTAATTGAACAGCAATCCCGCGTGGTCACGCTGTGTGCGTACCGAGACGTCAGTGGCATGTTCACCACGGAAAACAGAGCAAACTCCTCCGTCCAAAAAGAGGACGCCGTAACTGGGAATCAGTCCGAGGAGGAGACCGTCATCCATGACCTCAGGTACGAGCATCACCTCTTCATTCTCAAAATTCTGACTTTTTCTCCAAATTTTGACTTTTTCTCAAATTCTCAATATTCTGAAATTTTCTCAAAATTCTGAAATTTTCTCAAAATGCTGACTTTCTCTCAAAATGCTGACTTTCTCAAAATTCTGAGTTTTTCTCAAAATCGAAAAATTCTGACTTTTTCTCAAAACATTTTGACTTTTTCTCAGAATCTCAAAATTCTGACCTTTTCTAAAAATTCTGACTTTTTCTAAAAATCTCAAAATTCTGAAATTTTCTCAAAATGCTGACTTTCTCTCAAAATGCTGACTTTCTCAAAATTCTGAGTTTTTCTCAAAATCTCAAAATTCTTACGTTTTCTCAAAACATTTTGACATTTTCTCAAATTCTCAATATTCTGACCTTTTCTAAAAATTCTGACTTTTTCTCAAAATTTCTAAATTCTGATTTTTTCTCAAAATTGCTGAATTCTTCTAAAAATCTCAATATTCTGATATTTTCTCAAAATGCTGATTTTTTTCTCAAAATGCTGACTTTTTCTCAAAATTCTGACTTTTTCTCAAAATCTCAAAGTTCTGACATTTTCTCAAAACATTTTGACTTTTTCTCAAAATTCTGACTTTTTCTCAAAATTCTGACTTTGTAACCAAATGTCTCTCAGAGGGGCGTGGGGAGGGGCTCCTTATTTTCATCTAAAGTAACAGACAGAGAATCAGCACTTTGGAAACAGGGCTGAAACAGAGGGGATTATGGGTAATGCTGCAATGATCTGTTTGGTGTTTCAGCCAATCAGAGACAGGTTCTGGATATATCTGAGACCTGTGATATACTGATTAAGAGCAGTATGACAGGGGACCTTTAAATGTGCGTGTGTACAGTAGCAACTTAGTGGATGACGAGGAGGAGATGCTGTACGGAGACTCAAACGCCAGCGCTGCGCATGGTAGAGATGAAATGGGACGCAGCTACGGGATTCACGGGATTTATGGAAGCGACGGGCAAGGAAAATCAGAACCGAGCCACTGGTGCTTCATCTGCAGGGAGAATGGAGTGATGGAGGTACGAGGAATATGATGCATACTAAGAATGTGACCTGCTTTATCAAAATCAAATTGATGCAGAGAGACTTATTTTGAGATAAATGTGGATTTATGTTTTGTGGGACTTTGGTTGATTTTAAACAAACGGGTAAACAAACCTTTTTTTATTTTTTATATTAATCTGTTAACGCCATATTCACATGTTATTTACACATTTTTAAGTTTGTAAAGACAGAATGACAAGATCCTAATTAGCCGCTCAGCCACCTTTCGATACGTCTCACTGGAATGATAAATGACAGGCTAATAGAAACACGATATGTTGTTTTAATCTGATCACAAATAAAAAGAAAGAATATCAAAATAGTATCGCTGGATACAGATAATACATACAGTGCTGCTAACGCTTGTAAAGGTATGACGACGAGCGGCAAATGGAGAGACTTAGAGGTGGAGGCGATACAACGGGCGCTATGTGCTTTTGTGTTTTTGGGAGAATACATACAAAACAAGACTTTTCCTAATCCCAGTAATACAAAGATTATCCTGGGGTATATCCAGGGGTTCCCAAACTTTTCAGCCCGCGACCCCCAAAAGAACAGTGCCAGATAGTAACCCAAATAACAGTGTTTCCCATACTTCGACATACAAACCCCACAGACCCCCAACTCCGGTGTGTCTCACTCTTTAAGGCAAAAACATCGTTTTTCATGCACTGGTCAATTTTGAGATTTTGTGCTATTTTGATTCCATAACATGTTTTCTTTCTGGCTTTTGGAAAGAAAACGTACAAAATACACATTTAAGTGTTTATTTTACGATAGTTTGTCGATTTGCGTCTGTAGATTTCTCCTAAATTCACCAAAAGTTAGCTTTCTAACGTAACATGAAGAACCGCGACCGCTGTGTGCACCATGTCATCAGAGGTATCGTTGGAAAGCTCCGTCTCTCCTGCACAATCTCATCGGATCCAAATGTGGTCGTTTCCTTTGTATCAGCAACCAATCGTGAAAGTACAAAGGGGTCTTAAACCAAGAAACGAAATCTCATTGGCTGGTGTCAATTTCTGACCACGTGATTCGTTCAGATGCGTCACGTGGTGTGCTAAAACACTTCCTGGTTGAACTTTCGCTGGAAAATTACATTTCAAAATGGCAAAAGAACTCCTCTTCTGAGTGAGAAATGTCCACTTCAGTAGCACTTACATACACCAAACCTTCCAGTTATATTCCTATCAATATTCTGAAGTTTTTTACAGAAGGGTTTGTTCATATATCATTCATAGCCTGAATGATATAACATGTTATACCTAAAAACATGGCGAAAATTGAAATTTTATGGCTGTTTTTTTTATTTAATTTTAATTTATGGAATGATAAAAAGAGATATCTAAAATCCCTTTAGTAAAAACGTTAGATTGTAATATGACTACAAAATAAAACAAGAATTTCGAACCTGGCTTTATCCAATGTTCAGATTTGTGTTCCTGAAATTTATTAAAATATGCGCATATTTAATGAGATGATGGCTCATTTGCATTTGCGGTGTCCCTACAAGTAGAATCAAATTCTGTGGGAAACACTGGATAATAATAATTGTATTTAACCCCTGCTCTATGCTACTATCTTACAAAATGGGTTAGCCTGATCAATGCGATGGATACCCATGAATAATAAGCTGCTGATTTGGAGAACATAATACAATATATATATAATTTGAAAGCCAATAATCTCCATGTTCACAATGTGACTGATTTTGATAAGTTACATATGCACTTGAATAAATCGTTTCTAGCACGTTTTTTATTCATTTCTTTTTGTTACAGATCTACCAGCTCCCAGAGTGGCGGCTGGTGTTCCTGGTGAAGAACTTCCCCGTCGGTCAGAGAGTTTTGGTGGACAGTTCTTCCGGCCAATCAGCAGCGCAGGGGGACGGTAAAAAAGAGGAAGTAACTCGGCAAGGAGACATCCCGCTCGTCAAAGAGGTGTCTTTGGTCTCACTGGGCTACATGTGCAGCAGACCGTATTTACTGGTGAGTTTTGTTTGTGTTTAACTTGATTCAAATTAAGGTCCATCAGAAAAAGTGTTCTTGTTTTATTGATCTTGATATCTACGTAGAACCAAATCAAAAAGTCCGGCAGTGGCTCAGTAAGTCGGGGCTTGGACTGTGAGCCGTAGGGTCGCCGGTTCAAGTCCCCAACCAGACCTAAATATGGAGTGTGGACTTCAACTTGGAGAGGTCCCAGTTCACCTCCTGCCCTGCCGTGGTGCCCTTGAGCAAGG
>NC_136908.1:3394834-3467334 GCF_949606895.1 Notothenia rossii | reverse complement strand
TCGTATTAGCGTTATTAGCGTTAGCCCAGCGCACCAACGGAGAAAGACTAACTTATGGCAACACAAACACTCCGGGGACTTCCGGCCGGCAGTATACGCCGTGAAGTGGTTTGCGGCCTGCCAGTGAACCCAAAGCAGAAGAAGAAGTGACGTCAGCGGCTCCCTCAGGGACTTATTCCGGTGTGAACGTGATTTACTAGATAGTTCCAGGAAATAAAGGTGCGGGAACTATTCCTGGGAAAAGTACTTGGTCTGAAAGCGCCTATTGAAACTGTCACCTTAGCATTTTAGAACTCATGGTAACTTTGATAATTGATTTTAAATGGTGTTTTATTACGCAACAAACAAACACAATCAAAACGAATGGCCACAAAGGCACTGCTTTAAATAAACAACAGAATGAAAGAAGGTAGACTCTTTAAATAAGAGTTTTAACAAGTTAGCACACAAGCAAAATGACTAACAAACAAATGAACAAAAGAAAGCCTCACTTCTAAAGTGGAAAGGAGAATTGGGCTAACAAAAAATAGGCTGTTATAAAAAACAGCCTGGAGACAAATTAACCAGTTAACGTTGTTCCTTAAATGAGCAGAATACAGGTATAAGCACACATATACAAACAACTAAGTTAACCACTGTTAACTGAACTAACACAGAATGTACGGAGCGAGAGACGTCTGACCTCTCCCGACTAACACGGTGCACACGGTCTTGTAGTTGTCCCCGGAAGGTGTGTGCGGGGATTGGAGAGTCGGGCCCGCACTGCTCCAATCCAGATCTCTGGTCATGCCTACCGGGGGAAGGACAGGAAACTGGCGTACATATATAACACACAGCTGCAAACACTTAGAGAAAGGTCGATGGGCAGATAGAAGGCGGCGGCCGTCACAGTTTCATAAACAGTTTTGCTTCTGAACGGAAAAGGAAATGTATTGTCTCTCCGAAGGCATCAGTATCACATTGAGACCGTTACCCAAGCTTTAAATGACCCAGGGTAACTTTGAGCTCCTCCTCGTTGTCCCTGCAGATCTTCCTGTGGGTCCTGAAGGACAACGACCTGACGGGAATGGCCTTCATCGACACTCAGCTCTACATCCACCAGATGTTCAGCATCAAGAACTTCATCCTGGCTGCAGACGTGATGAAGAGCATCTCTCTGCTGCGCTACCAACAGGAGAGCAAGACGCTGTCCCTCGTCAGCAGGGTGAGTCCATACAGTCTTAGTGAGTTTTTCTGATGTATTATTTAGGGCTGTCAACGATTAAAACCTTTAATCAGATTATCACAGCTTAAGAATTAATTAGTGGATTCAATACAAATACTCAAGCTAATTCGAAATTGACGTTATTTATTTAAATTCATGAAACCCAAATGGAAATTCTCATAAATAAGTGGAAAAAAAAGTAGGCGTGACACCATGTTATAACAAAGGCATGAGCAAATTCTGAAGGCAATAAAATAATAGACGATAGAAAAAATAAAGAATAACATTATATTAAAAAATTAGGGCTGTCAAATGATTAAAACTTTTAATCAGATTAATCACAGCTTAAAAATTAATTTAATTAAAATTGAAAAAAAAAATTGAAAAAAAATTAAATCATGATTAATCACCATTCGAACTATTTCCAAAATATGCCATTTCTTTATGTATATTGTTGTGGGAATGGAAAGATAAATGAAAGAAGGCGGATATATCCATTTAACATACAGTATGTTTATTATAACATTGTTCTGTGTGTCAAAAATGAAAGACAGCTCACACACTATCAATCATCAAACTGTGGGGTCTTATTTCATTACGTGTTTATTTCTATCAACACGTAATGTTGTATCGATATAGGCCTATATAGAGATGCACTACAGCAAAAGTATTCTCCGTCGGGACTTCCTGCAACAACACCACGCCGTTATCTTGATTCTGATTGGCCAGAAGACATTATCAAAGATGTTTCAATTGAGAAGATGATCACTACGTGACAAAAGTTTTCAAAACCGTTTCTAGTCTTCGGTATTTCCAGACAAGTGACTGCTGAAATCAATCTTAATAACTGCTGTCTGTGCAATTTACTCCGCGAGTTGGCGGACTTTATTTTTCTTACTTTAACATCATTTTTCATGGTGGGTCTAAGCCATTTCTTGGTATGGCTGTAGCCTACCCCAGCCAGTACCCTGGCGCTGCCACTGGTGGGATGTATGGGCGCCAGCCATTCTGCACATGCGTTCAATATTTTGACGCAACTAATTCAACAAATTAATTACCGCCGTTAACGCGATAATTTTGACAGCATTAGTATTATTATGTATTTATTTCAACCAGGACGTTGCATACAAGTGCATTCATCTCAGAAAGAGAAGAGATGATTTATGCCAGATTGTATTTAATAACTCATTTACATCTGCAGTCCTGAGGCAGGTACATAGCAATCAACAACACTAAAAACATTGCATAATCTCTATCACACAAACAATTATAAAACATGATTTGAGTAGGCGTGTTATGCATGCCCACCGAGATATGCACACACCTCGCGGAGTTGCACAGCGCAAAGCAAAAACTCCCGGACATTTCAATGATCTGTACGGCAAAGTACGGTTTGGAAACTATGTCATTTCCTTTTGGAGGGCATGCATAACACGGCATAACACCAGAGCCTGGCTGCGGGGAAACTTTGGCGCTGTTCCGAGTTTGTTCTAATCTGTCAAAATAACAGACTGCTTTCAGATTTTTCCGTCATTGTTAAAAAAAAAAATGTGGTTAACGCGACCACTGCTGTCCCAGCAACATCAGTACCAAGCGAGAGAGTTCTTTCCACAGCAGGGGATATTGTAAACGCCCAAACATCCCAGCTTCTACCTGGAAATGTGGACATGTTCATATTCCTAAAAACCTGTCTGATGACGCTGAGTGAGTGACTTAGTGAGTTGGAGTTGAGTTACTTGAAAAACTAAAGTGAAACTTGATTTATTTTATTGCGGGGTCTGATTATTCAATGTTCTTGTTTATTTGTGAGATGGCAAAAAGACAACACTGGTTGTTCTGGTTCCAGTCTGTTACTGTCACTTTGTTTTTCACACTTTAAAATACTACTATCCTACTAAAATGCTGTACAAATCAGATTTATTATTTAATAGAGAACATTTTTTCAAGTAAAAAAGAAACACATTTCAAAATTAAATGTTTAATATTCTTCTTTATTTTTCAATAACGCGATAAATACCGTACCGTAAGTTTTTGGTATCGTTACATCCCTAGTAATTAATGTTGACATGACTGGTTGCTTAATATCAATTTAGTTGTTTATTTTAACGGTAGATTTAGCGTTAATCTGTTGTTTGAGTGCAGAGGCAGATGAACTGCTGCACCCACCATGTTCATTGATTGAAGTATTGACGGTGTGTTTCCTGGAATGCAGAGTCTGTATCTATCTGTGTTTTTATTAACTGTTCTCATACTTTTTTTGCAACAGGATGCAAAACCGCTGGAGGTTTACAGCATCGAGTTCATCGTGGATAACAACCAGCTGGGATTACTGGGTAACATTTAAAACACGCTAATGAGGCAAATGGAATTAAATTAGCAAAGAAATGTCCTTATTTTCTCATGAACCTCCTTTCTCTCTCCTCTTAGTGTCCGACCGAGACAAGAACCTCTATGTATATATGTATTTACCTGAAGGTATGTATGATATATGCTAATGTGATGTGTATAAGATAAGATCAAATGGATCTTTATTAATCCCTGTGGGGAAATTCAGTATTTCAACAGCAACAGGGTGAGAATGAAAAACAGCAGATTCACACAGATTAGAGATGAATACAATTAAAGATAAAATCAAAGATAAATATAAAATGATATACAGTTAAGCAACTTTAAAATAAGAAAAAGATTTAAAATATTTGTATTGAAGACAAAGACATTTGGTACATTGATAGGAACCTCAGTAGACACAAATGAGAGATTTGAAGAAAGTTAAGAAGGGTTGCCACTTATGGCGCCTTTCCACTGCAGGGCCTCGCTCGGCTTAGTACGGTATAGTTAGGCCTTGGTAGGCCAGGCTCGCTTTATGCTGCGTTTCCATTACAGTTTAGTAGCTGGGGCAGTAACTATAGTAACGCAGTGTAGGCGGAGCCGTGACGTCATCTTCAATGCTAACCACAAAACCAACATCAGCCGTTAGTTGTTAGCCCTCAGAGCTCACAGCTCCTCATATCTGTTCAGAGACGAGACAGAAGTTAAACAAGTCCAAACCACAGACTGTCTGT
Organism: Notothenia rossii; assembly: GCF_949606895.1. NCBI lineage: Eukaryota > Metazoa > Chordata > Actinopteri > Perciformes > Nototheniidae > Notothenia > Notothenia rossii. Next base: position 3,463,068 of record NC_136908.1, on the reverse strand, counting down.
GTCATGGAGAATACAGTCGCTGGTTTATTTCTGTCTGTAGGCCGTTGTTGTGAGTGTGGACGGTCAGAGCATATACAGCGTTAGCTTAGCCGATCTCCATTCAGACAACACGCATTTTAAAAGGTTTCTCGCCTGCCGTCTGTCTGCAGACTTGTCAAAGCATTAATTCATGGTTTTTACTAACCGGTATCAGTTTGTTGTTGCTTCGGCATCATTTAGAAACGTGTATTACAATTAAATCACGGTCAAATATGTTCATTGTGTTGGAGTTGCCAGTCATTCTCTCACTAGTTTAGCATACTCAGCCCGACTCAGCCCGGTTGTTGGCCAAGAAAGAACCTCGATTTTGGAGAGCCAGAAAAACTGTGAAAAAGTACCCGTTAGCCGGAACTACGCCGAGTGGAAACGCAACCAAAAACGGGCCGGGTTTGGAACGGCACACTTAAACCGTGCTACGCGCTGCAGTGGAAATGCGCCATTAGTGTAAAACCTAGAGGTTTCGCCTCTTAAAGAACATTTCATTTGATCCAGTTTTAGAAACATCCCTGAGCCACGGAGCATTGGAAGGAGTCTTGTCAATAGCGAAGTAAAAGCCAGAATATCTAATTGCCTCGAGTTGTATATAATGTAATCTTCTCAGCACCCAAATATGGCAATATGGGGAAGTATTTTGAGATATTATTATATTGAGAACTCTAATGGGCAGGAAAAGAACATATGGGATAGGTTGCAGGGAGAGGCTTGACACTTGTCACAGCTTTCAATGACTGGGATATATTTGAGTCGTATATATCAGTGTTAACTCACAGCAACAGGTGTGTAATGAGAGGTGTGTTGGGTTGCAGCTAAAGAGAGCTTCGGAGGGATGCGGCTGCTGAGGAGAGCTGATTTTAACGCCGGAGCAAACATCAACACGTTCTGGAGGATGCCGTGCAGAGGAGCTCTGGAGGCCGGCAGCAAGAAGGCTCTGAACTGGGACAACAAGCACATCACATGGTTCGGTGAGTGGACTTCTCCCAGATTAAGATTTCAACATTTCAAAGGTTTAATGTCATACACACAACTTCAATCTAGTTGTGTGTATGATAAGTCTTATGGCCTGTGGGATAAGTCCCTGAGTCTGATTAGGATAGATAGCTCTATGATTTAAACCAGGGGTGTCAAACTCCATTTCATCGCGGGCCAGCATATGGCTGCACTCAAAGGGCCGGTTGTAACTTTAAGACTATACGTATATATTATATACATTATTGGCTCTGCATTGGATTATTATCGGATAGGGTAATAACTTCATAATTAACTACGTCTTAAAGCAGAAGTCCAGGGCAAATAAGTGCAATTCTTTTCAGTGGGCATGTCACAAAATGAGATGCATTATGGGACATGTAGTTTATGAACAACGTGCTTCTGTAAAGCGGCATGAAACCGTATAATAAAAGTATTTTATTCTTTGAAAGCTCTTGCTGGGCCGCATGAAGTGAAGACCTTGAGTTTGACACCCCTGATTTAAACTCTTTTGATGATGCTTTTGAATCCTTTAATACCCGAGTGTTTCTTATGGACTAAACCTTTTCATTAAATGTCTCCCCACAGCCACTCTGGACGGAGGAGTGGGCATGCTGCTCCCGATGCAGGAGAAGACGTACCGCAGACTGCTGATGTTGCAGAACGCTCTGAACAGCATGCTGCCTCATCACGCCGGACTCAACCCCAAGGCCTTCAGGTTCTCATCACTTTTACAGAGTCGCTGCGCAAACATGACATCAGAGAGACCTTTGCTGGCATCCTTTATTAACCCTAACCCTATCTTAAGTACCTCCCAAGTACAGTGTGGTTGAAACTCCACACTTAATCACCTTCTGGTAAGAAATGAACAAATCTACAAGTTTAAACCAGAGTTGTGTTATTTAATAAAAAGGTAAAGCATTTAACAAAATCAATATATTTCCAGCTTGAAGGACAGATAACCTGCAACACTGATCTATGGTTCAACGATCTGACCCTGTTACAACAGAAAAACAAGCACTCTATGCAGGAAAAAGACAAAAGGGGAAGGTCTCAGTTAGAATCTGCATTACAGTCTTCAGAAATGTTGGCCAGACGGGCAAAACTTGCATACATGCTAATTACAAACCTAACGCTTCTTACACACCAACTGCCACCAAAGAACACGTCCCGATGGAACATCGCCTCACGTCTCTGCGTCTTGGCCATCTTGTGTCACTGGAACACACCGCAAAGACTTCAAGCTACTGCCAAGTAGCACGTACGCACTGCGCATGCGTGAGTGGCAATAACTCTCCTTACCAGCAGGCGGCGGTAGTGTGTATTCGTCATTCAAAAGAGGCAACAACCAGAAGACAGACTGCGTGATAACCGAGAGAAGAAGAACAGACTGCGTGATATAAACAAACAACAAATAGCGTGTTCCATTTTCCACTCTACAGCGAGAAGCTCACGGGGCTTTCCCCAACCTGTGTCAAGAGCTGGAGTTAAATGAAATCTCAGATTTGCCTTCTTAATAGTTTGTTTGGGTCTCTCACTTCCGTTTCACTTCTCATGCACTGATTCGCTAGCTGAACAGCCAATCAGAGTGATTTCTTTGGCCGACGGCCTCCCAATTCAACATGTCGAATCGGCGGCGGAAGGCCGAAAAGACACGACGGTGCAGTACACACCAATCTGAGTAGGGCGACACTACGCTCATCGACGGCCCGACATCGATCAACGCCGAAAATCGGCTCGGTGTGTAAGGACCTTAAGATCCACATGATAATTGCCTGTCAACCCTTCTGTCTTGAGAACATTTATGGCACATTTCAACTGCAGGGCCTCGCTCGGTATGGCTAGGCCTCGTTAGGCCTTGGTAGGCCAGGCTCACTTTGTGCTGCGTTTCCATTAGTTTAGTAGCTGGGGCAGTAACTATAGTAACGCAGTGTAGGCGGAGCCGTGACGTCATCTTCAATGAGAACCACAGAAGAATAATATCAGCCGTTAGCCCTCAGAGCTCACAGCTCCTCATATCTGTTCAGAAACTGGACAAAAGTTAAACAAGTCCAAACCACAGACTGTCTTTGTCATGGAGAATACAGTCGCTGGTTTATTTCTGTCTGTAGGCCGTTGCTGTGAGTGTGGACGGTCGGAGCAGATACTTCGTTAGCTTAGCCGATCTCCATTCAGAAAACACGCATTTTAAAAGGTTCTTCGCCTGCCGTCTGTCTGCAGACTTGTCAAAGCATTCATTCATGGTTTTTACTAATCGGTATCAGTATGTTGTTACTTCAGCATCATTTTGAAACGTGTAATACAATTAAATCACGGTCAAATATGTTCATCTTGTTGTAGTTGTAGACCCCTTGCCAGCGATTCTCTCTCTAGTTTAGCCCGACTCAGCCCGACTCAGCCTGGTTATTTGCCCGGAGAGAACATCGATTTTATGGGGCCAGAAAAACTGTGAAATAGTACCCGCTAGCCGGAACTACGCCAAGTGGAAACGCAACCAAAAAAGGGCCGGGCACAGCACGCTTAAAGCGAGCTCCGCGCTGTAGCGTAAATGCGCCACTAGTGTAGCTGGGTGTGGCCTTGGCTTCTATGTATGAATGATGGTGAGTGCTCCTGGAATTGTCCATATCCACCGCTGCTACTGTGGTTAGTTTTCGTCTCCGTTTCGTCTCCGTGTAGACGGGGCCTTAGTAGCTAGGCGTGAATTTAAACAGTTAGAAGATCAACCCAAGATAAACCTATATATATATATTGAGACTCTTCCTCCCTCACCGCATTCAAAAAATCAGTCAAAACCCACCTGTTAAACACTGCATTCAACCACTGACCCCCCCCCCCCCCCCCCCCCCCCTCTGTTTGTCTCTTTACGTATTTTCTTAGTTTGTATTACTCTCTGTCAAAGCGTCTTTGAGTTCCTAGAAAAGCGCTATATAAGTGTCATGTATTATTATTATTATTATTATATTGACTTCAGAATCAGGTTTATTTCCACGTAGGTTGACATGTACGAGGAATTTGACTTGATGTCATGGTGCATACACAAAAGTCAAACAAGATAGAGAACTATTTCAAGAAAACTAAAATATCATTACAAAATAATAAAAAATAGAATCGTAGAAATAGAATATGATAAATGTCCTTGATATACAGTACTTGGGTAAATGATCCTTTTGTCTTCCTGTGTGCAGAATGCTGCAGAGTAACAAACGCTGCCTGCAAAACGCTGTGAGGAACATTCTGGACGGAGAACTGCTCAACAAATACCTTTACCTCAGCACCATGGAGCGCAGCGAGCTGGCCAAGAAGATCGGAACCACGCAAGACATCGTGAGTACTCAGAACAGGAGAGGACAGTTATTCAAATCTAAAACATATGGACTAGTGCAATATCCAAACAGCTGGGACCGCTATCATTTAGCTTTATTTTAGGTCACATTATATTCAAAGTGCATCTCTTTAGAGACCCGAAAATGGCAAATTAAATAAGGAATAAAATGAGTCAAATAAAATATAAACGAAAAAGTACGTAGGGTTTGTTTGAAATGACAAATATCTACACATGTATCTACTTAAACACATACACACATTTGTCTATGTTTAAGGGCTTTTATATATATTTAAAGGGGACCTATCATGCAAAATGAACTTTGTGATGTCTTTTATAAATAACTATGTGTCCCCGGTGTGTCGGGGAACTCACGCAGCATCAGAAAATAAAACCCTTTCTCTTTTCCTCCGTACCCAAATCTCTAAAAACGGGGGTACATCGAGCGGATCCAGATTTGAGTCCGATATGACGTTTATTAAAAAAATATTTTTTAAATGATTAATTTCTAATGTTTAATTCCTGCTCTCTCTGCTCCTCAGATCCTGGATGACCTCCTGGAGGTGGACAGAGTCACGGCTCATTTCTGAGAAACATTCCCCCTCGACTCGTCTCGTCCACTGAAATGTTTTTTACTCAACGGAGAACAATGTTTTGTTATAGCCGTTTTTGTGCAAAACTGATTTGTTTTTCTTACTTCGTAGACAAAAAATGAAAGAAAAGAGGACAGCTATGTTTTCTTAAGATATTTTGTATTAAAAAAGAAACAAAAATCAGTAAAAATTAATTTACACAACCGTTGGGTCTGTTTGTTTTTTTGAGTCTTTTGAAAATCAATTACAGCCAGAATACTTGATTTAGCCCACGGGGAAATAAGGTATTCTGACAGTTGCTCTATTTAATTGATATAAACAAGAATTTAAAGTCAAGATAAAGAAGAATACAAATATTTAGATAAGATTACAGGTTGTCCGCGGGGTCTGGGTGCGTTCACACCAGCCTTTTATAGTCCTGTTGAATCGAACCCTGGTGCGTTTAGCCGCTTGGTGCGGTTCATTTGGGTCGGTGTGAACACAGTCTGAGACCTCTGAAGTGAACTAAACAACCGGACTCTGGTCCGCTAAAATAGGTGGTCTCGGAGCGCTTGCTATTGAATTCTGGAGCTGTTAATTGCTGGTGTGAACGCAGTCCGCACCAAAACATAGGAAGCGTAGTATTTACGTGTCACAAGAACGCGGATGTCTTCAAAATCTTTAGCGAAAGAGTCTTTCAAGACATCTGCGTTGTTTAGTTAAAGAGTGAAGCAGAATGAAGTGTTGAACAGTGTCGTGTAAAGTAAACATTCTCCGTCAGCTACATAAAAGGAAGAACACCTGTCGTCGGTGAAACCCCCCTCCTGACTGCAGAACGTCTCATTATATGTGTTATATTGTTTTTTAACGGACGTTGTCTGATTATATAATCATATGCGCGGGCCGCTAGTGTCTGTTGATCTCCAGATTAACAGCAGCATGAGAATAACCTGCCGAAAGTGCCGATGCTCCATGGCGGAGGCTCCGGTAGAAATTGCCGGGATTTGCGTGTTTACCCCCTTAATGTCTGACCAATGGTTGAACAGCATTTCCGAGCACATGACTTGTGTTTAAAGTTTATAGTCCGTTTGAGTTTTGCCCGTGTGAACGCAAACCGAACCTTCTGAAAAATGAAACAATGTAAACAACTGTAGTGCGGTCAGGGGCGTAGCTGGAAATTCTGGGCCCCATGAAAGAATCTATTTGTGGGCCCCCAATCCATGCGAGTGCGCATTAGCGCGCACGCTAAAAAAAATGTGGCCATTTATTTATTGATGAAAACGCATAATATGGTTTTTACCTATACATTCGGATCAGCAGTTCAGCACCAGTTCAGGATGTCGCATTGCGTTCATCTTCAATGAATGGACCAATGCAATAGTCTACCAAACAACCTTGAGTTGCACTAGCTAGGCATATTTTCCCCTATTCTTGTGACAATGTTTTCTGATACTCAACATACAAAAGCTGTTACTTGTCCTGTCTCTCTGTAATCCCATCTCCAACACAAATAGTCTACTCAAGCACACTATTAGGTTGACAGACACTTACATTTTGATGTGCTCTGTAGTATACAATCGTTCCCTGCTTGGATATACCTTTTACGAAGCAGATTTTGAACTGTCGCGGGCAGAGCACTAGCTTTTTTGCTGTAGCGGCCGGGTTGCTGCCTTTCTCAGCAGAGTGCTAAAGCCCTACCTGTTACACGCGCAAGTAATTCGAGGAGGCGCGAGTGACAAGTGTTGAGTTATTGGTGGGGACAATTCAGGATTCTTGGATACTGGTGGGGTCAGAACCTTGCGTCCACCCCCAAAACGACACGATGAAACCCAACCTCGAAAACCCTGTTGAAGTTAATGAACTGTAATGGACTGCAAGAAATCAACATGCACTGACTATCAACTTTATCTTCTGTCTATTTAATTGAAAATTACACCCAATACAGGAATGAACAAACAAAAAATCTCAACATTCTTTGACTTATTAAATTAAGATTTGAACAACACAAGGACAAAAGTATAAATTAACTGAAGATTTGAACATAATTATAAAACAATAAACTCTCAGGACATGAACACACTTACAGCAAACAATGAAAAATGTAGTGCGAGAGGACTATGCATCAGATAGTAATTGTTCACAATGTGGGCTGTAGCCTGTCAGCTTACTATAGGGAAACATCTCACAATCCTGTCATAGACTGGATTTTTATTCCTAAATCCCGAACGCCAATCGCCGGACCTTCTTGGTGGCAAAATCTTTTACGAGCTCTTTGAAATCAAGTGACAGAGCCAGCTTGCTTTCAATCGATAACATTGCAAGGCTGTTCAACCTCTCTTGCGACATGGTAGATCTTAAATAGCTCTTGATAAGTTTCAACTTACTAAATGATCTTTCACCACCAGCTACGGTAACTGGGAGCGTCAAGAAAATTCTGAGGGCAATGCAAACGTCTCCAAAAATGCTCTGGAGTTCCATCTTGTATATTGCATTCAGTAGATCAAGAGAGCTACAATCAGGGGGGAAAGTGGCAGAAAATATTTTATTGAGATGCCTTATCTCACTCTCAAACTGATCTGTGAGATCCTGTGAGTATTTCTCCCTCAGTGGCTGACACACAGAAGCCATGACACTGTCACTCAACTTCCCAATTTTAAGTATGGCAGCAAATTCTTCAACAATATTTGCTGTTGTTTGGAACCGAGTGTCCAAGTCACTTATGATCTGGTCCATGGCAGTGAGAAACACAGTGTTACGGAATGTTGTTTCTGGCCTATCCTCCTGACCTGTTCCTTCAGCAGTTTCATCATGAAACCTCTTCCTCCTCCTCTCACGGCAAAGTTCTTTTTTGAAATGAGGTGGAACCTCCATTTCCTTAGCTACCATTGATGCCTCAGACCGAATAGCATCCCATCCATTTCTGAGAGTCTGCATCTCATCTCTTAGTACAGCAACATTACCTGCCTCCACCTCTATTGAGATTTTCCCTGACTGGAGTATCACATTTCTGTCATCAATAGATTGCAATACTTTCACCCAAATGGTGAGAAGGACAATGGCATCAAATGACATGAGGTAGTTCCTCAGACCAACAGCTTCAGATCTGGCCTCACCTGTGAGACTGCATGAGCTCAGTATGGTAGCAAGGGCTTCAATGACACCAGGTAGGTGCTTTGCTACAGGTTTCACAGCATCAATTCTCGCACTCCAGCGAGTGTCAGATAGCCTATGTACAGAGCAACCTGTTTTCTTTTTGTATATAGACCAACGAGATGGACTGGCACTTACAAATGTGTAGAGGCGGTTAATGTAACCAAAAAAGTTGGATACTTCAGGGCTCGATTCTGCAGCATGCACGCCTACCAGATTCAACGTGTGGGAGGCACAAGGTGAGAAAGTAGCAAGATTATTCTTTTTCAGTATTTGTGCTTGGACTCCCTTGATTTTCCCTGACATATTCGCCCCATTATCATACCCTTGCCCCCTGCAATCACTAATGTCTATCCCTAGATCCAGAAGCACACTCTCCATCATGCCTGCTATTTCACATCCTGTTTTTCCGTTGAAATCTTTGAATTCAATACATCTTTCAGTGATCTCCCATTCGCCTGTGTCTTCATTATAATGTACAGATCTTATGAGCACAACATTTTGCTCGGTGTGGGAAATGTCAGGCGTTGCATCACAAATGATTCCATAGTATATGGCATCCTCCCTTTCCGTCAGAATGGTTTTTAAAACCTTTCCCCCACACAATTCAATAAACTCGTTCTGGATGTCTGGGCTCAGATAATGAGTTAGCTGGCTTCCTTTTTTGGATGTCCTGATTTTGTCTAAGTGGTCTTTCAAGAGTGGATCATATCGTGACAAAAGTTCTAGCGTACCTACAAAATGTCCATTGTGGACATCGCCCAAAGCATGCGTTTTACCTCGGAAAGCTAAATTCCTCGTTGCCAAGTGCAGAGTGACATCAAGGAGTCTCTGCAAGATAGCTTTGTTTTTCTCAATTTCAGACTGTAGCTCTCTCTGCAACTGATGATCAACGCCACATGCAGTCATAACCGAACACTGTAGGTGTTTCCATCGCAAATAACAGTCCCTGTGATTCCTACTTGTTTCATGGCTTGGGAATTTATCATACATGCGACGCCACTCGACGTCACACATCTTGTATCCCTGGTCACTACTCAAAGCACTAAGAGAGGGTATTTTTTGCTCCTTGGAGAAAAGAACACATGGTATGCAGAACAGTGCATTTGCACTTTCACTGTGAATCAACCAGTCCCTTTTCACTTTTCCCCTACCCTTATCTGCTTTGGTGTATTTCAAGTAATCTGGAAATCTCTTTCCCTTTGAATCATGTGGAATTTCTTGATCTGTTTCTCGCATTGCTAATTTCTTTACAATAGTTGCCCTGTCCTTGTCACTCATCCTAGCTGGGAACAACCCTGGGTCAAGTGATAGCAGATCTTCTACCTCAGACACCACTACAGGTGGCTCAGTATCTGTGGCATCCTGTGTCGGAGCCTCACTTTGTCCCTGACATTGACTGTCCATAGCTGCTTCCTCCTCATCTGTGCTGCTTTCATGGTCCTCGACCTCTTCTTGTACTGGTACCTCTGCCTCTTCACCTCTGCTCTCCTCGTTGGCTGCCTTGCTCGAAGGCCCTGCCTCTAGAGTATCCATAGTGTACATAATTTATAAAATGCCCTATAATAGTAATAACACAGTACAGCTCGAGCTATCTCTTAATTGTTATAATAATAATAATAATAATAATAATAATAATAATAATAATAATCATTTGTATAGATATTTTTCAATTGCTCAAATCTAGCTATAGCTACTGTAACAACCTCAATTTAATGTGCCAGTGGTCAATGGTATTGCAATTACTGGAAGAACTAGAGTAACTAAATGTGAATATTACCTAAAGTTGTATTCAATGCATGGTAAGCATATTTAAAATCTGTTTGTTAACCCCAAGCCCTGCTGCTTTACCTCCCTCTCCTTCAACTGGGAACCGGCCTGAGGGAAGGGGTACTGATCCTGAAGCCGCATCTGTGCATTAGAGCAGATGTGATTAGCATGTAACATTATACAGGTTAGGTTAGCTAGCCATAGCAAAAGGGCATAGCTGCTGGATACAAATTCACTGGGCTCATCGACACTCATCTAATTTTTGATAGCAACAGGTAGCTAACGTCAGCCACAAAATGTTGGCTAAGCTGTTATGGGCTTCAAAACAAGTTCTGTGAATAAATACCTTTCTTGTGAAAATAATTGGTGACTATCTGTCGACCTCTTTTATTATTTTCCTCTTGCTGACGTTTTTTCTTTCGTTTCTGAGCTCCTGATTCATGAGCTGTAGAGGACATTTTCCTGTCAGTCTGTTCAAGCTGCAAGCTGCTGGTGCACTGCTGTGCCGCCTAGTTATAGTTGAAAGTGGGGGTGCAAGATTAGTAACTGGCAGGCAAGGGGTGGTTTGGAGTGGGTCAGGCACGACCACCTCCATGGCAGAATTGTTTTAATTTAATGAACACCTGTACGTGCAATTTCCTGCAATATAGAGCACAGAACTGTCTCAAAATCCTATGGGATCCTAAAGGATTCCTATAGGGTTCCAAAAACGTATAGGGATTCCTATAGCATTTTTTGACTAGGGATGTTATCCTAGGTCTCTTTCTCACTTCCTCTGCCTCCTCCCTGAGTCTGCACAGTCACCACATCATTCTACATTAAGGAGAGCAATACACTTATGAGTACACTGAACTGGTTTGAATACACAATCTTTATGCTACTCTGTAAAGAAAGGGAGAGAGGGGGGAATATATTATCCAAGTATTTGTGTCTTAATTTGTTATGTTATCCTACACTTTAAGCTGACTGATATTTCCATTACCTGTAACTCTTGTGTCTCTTTCTCTCCTTCTCTGCCTCCTCCCTGAGTCTGCACTGTCACCACCACATCATTCTACACAGGAGAGCAATACACGTATGAATACACTGAACTGGGTTGAATACATGATTTTTTATTTTTTCTGCCATGTTCTACCTGGTTGGCTGGCTGGCTACACACACACACACACACACACACACACACACACACACACACACACACACACACACACACACACACACACACACACACACACACACACACACACACACACACACACACACACACACACACACACACACACACACACACACACACACACACAGTGTGCAGGTTAGTTACAGTAGGAGATGGGCTTTTATCATATTATCTTCTATCATTCTATAATTCATTCTTCTTTTATTTTCATTTCAGGTAGTTGTACCTTAAGAGAATTGAAGGCTGGCATCTGTAAATGCAGATAGATATAAGTACTTTATTCTTATTTTATTATCATTATTTTCTTTCCAATGAAATGAAATCAGAAAATAAGTGGTATATGATGGAAAATATGAAAGTCAATGCTTGAAGGAAAATGGACTTCGGAAAAGTTTTTTATTTTGTATTTACTGTTCTGTAAAAGTCTTGTCGAATGCAATGTTTTATGTTTTGTGTGGACCCCAGGAAGACTAGTTGTTGTCATGCAACAGCTAATGGGGATCCTAATAAACTCAAACGGGCTTCGATCTACCAGGTAGCTAGCTAGTCAAACACACACACTGGTTGATGTTACTAGCTAGCTAGCAAACGTCAGCTAACCGCTAGCTAACATAAAGAGTGACCTGTAATTCAATGCAGCGAAAATGAAGAGAAGGTGATGATTATAAATGTGTTTTATTGTATTGAGTGGTAGAAGTAAAGACATGTCTAACATATTCTTTGTTTGAACAACTTACTGAAAAGGTCTGCCACCAATGACAGACTGTTCGCGGTGATTTACACTCAGCCTACCTGCATCAGGACTGCTGTGGGTGGGAGGCAGTTGATCAAACCATTGTGAGCGAAATGCGGGGGGGGGTCACAATCTTTGGAAACTTAAAAACTCGCTATTAAGTGTCTATAATCAGCACAAGTTCTTTCATTGCGTATTATTAATTCGATTGAAATTACACACTTATGTTTACAGTGATATATTGGGGGGGAAATGTCATATTTTTCATATGATCAAAAAGTGGGGGTGCAAAAGCACACGTTTGCTCCCCCAAGGTCAATTGTGGGGATGCACCTGCTCCGCTTGCTCCATTGCTCAGGCGCCCATACCATGCAATGAATGAAGGGAGGGGTGCTCATTCTGTCAAACAGAGTAACAAGCACCTGTTTGTTTCTTTTGGGACGTTTTTTTTTAATACAGGCAATTATACTTTTGAGTCATTTACATTAACTTACTTTAGGATAATAATAAAACCATATTAATAAAAAGATAATAATAGTGTTCTCTGGCCCCCCCCCCCCCCCCCCCCAGTGCTGGGCCCTTGGAATCATCCTAACCTCCCCCCCCCCCAGCTACGCCCCTGAGTGCGGTGCGCACCAGAGAAGCGGACTATTAGGTGTGAAGTGACCTTAAAGGTCCCATGTCATGGCCATTTCTACTGATCATAATTCCATTGTTGAGGTCTACTAGAATAGATTTATATTGTGCAATTTTCCAAACTCACATTGGTTTCTCACACAGCATCTCTGTATAGCATGTGTATTCACTCTCTGTCCTAAACGGCTTGTTGGAGCTCCACATTTCCTACGAGGCGTTCTGGGGCAGTATGGACAGGTCTTTTCTGAGGGTTTGTGACTCTGCAGACCGTTTACAAGCAGAAAAATCTTCATAACACACAAGGGGACGGGTAATAACCGGAAAAGCATGACATGGGACCTTTAAAAAGTAGATAAATCAATTAAGGCTATTAAAAAGTATTAAACGGAATTCTCCAAGGTATTCCATTTTGTAGCTTGTTTTCAATAAGTTTATAAATGGTCCAAAGAGGTTGTATTCTACAGTCTGCCTGAATGTAATCATTGCGTAGGTGTGTAGTGTGATTCTGTGTAGTTTATTTATGGCATCCCGTTGGATTTGACGCTCACTGCTTGATAGCGCGCGAAGGTCCGTTTACGCCGGTTGTGAAACAACATCGTTATGGGGAAATGCAAGTTTGCGTCCAAACGGTTGGAAGATAAGGAGGAAGGACAATCAATACTGTGGGTGTTTCTCAATGTCGAGGACGCTTCCTTGGTAGGACATGTCCCTCCGAGTCAGGTCCTTCAGAAGCAAGGCAAGAATCCTTCCTAGCCTCGGAAAACGAAGAATGGTGGAACAGGCTAGCAGGTGTGCGTCATATGCGAGGCCCGGCCTTAAATGGAGCGCGATTTCCGCCAAACATTTTGGAAACTGGTCCGTGTGCAAAGCATTGTGGGGATTTTAAGAATGCGGAGGATACATATGTGCAGCCTCGACTAGAATTCCAAGCATCCTGGACATTGGAACAGTCCTTCGGCAGCACTCGATGACGTAGCATCCTTGAAATAGTAGCTCTGGAGCATCCTTCCTCGACATTGAGAAACACCCTGTATATAGTCAATGTGAGGTAAAGTGTGTCGCCAATGTAACCGGTTAAAACTCAAATTGGCGATGAGGTCTTAAAATGTATGGAAAGGGTCTTGAAAGAGGTATTACATTTGACTTCAGGATTAATATGATAAAGTATGAAATGTCCAATTGATAAAAAAACACAACATGAGGTTAAAGTAAGAGTGAATAGAATAAATATATGAAACAAGAATTATCAAATAGTGATAAAATGGAATAAAAATAACTTTGTAAACATCACATTTTCAAAGCGAGCATGTGCAATAAATATGGGGAAATACTCAAAAAACCAAACGTACTTTTTTTTAGGCAATTTAATTCACAAGAAGTTACAGATAACGTCTGAGTGATAATCACAGTGATGCCTTAAAGAGGTAGATCATTTAATTTTTTACAAACATTTGTTCAAACGGCACTGCACTTTTCAGCAGCATCAGAAATATATATTTGTTGTTGTACACAGCTTGATCAATAATAACCTTTTATAATGTGTATTTCTGTCATTAAAGCTGCAGTCACGTCTCATATTGAAATGTTTCAGGACAATCCATGAGAAACGGTAAAGACGCGTTTGTCGTCGTGTAGCTTCTTATTGCAACTAAATTATAGTTATCAAACCTACAATGCATTACCTTCACTGAATGCATTGCTTAGCCAGGATGTCGCCTCAAAATATAGAGTCTGACAGAATAAATATCACCAATATTTACTAACCTGAAGATTAAAATGTAAAATAAAACCACATGCTTTGCTAAAATGGTTTGGAAGAGGTAAGATATGATCATTTAAATAAAAACTAAGGCTGTTTTCTGCTCTGGAGTCAGTTTGGTGCTTCAGTCCTGCAATTTGAATCACCCGTATTTAAAAAAAAAAAAGAAGAAGTCCAGGAGCACCGTCACTCCAGGTAAAGGCTTCTTGCATTAGCTTGTATTTGGAATATGTCCTTCTTTATCCTCTCTTCCTTCACAAGTACTACCTCAGGTACTCGTACATCTCTGCGTCGAGAGAAATCAGACCGCAGTACGACAGCAAACTGAGGAAGGAGCGCGTCAGACTCATCGAGGCCATCTCCCACCTGTGGAAGAGTCACATTGTTCATTAAAGAGTCCTCTCCTGCTGATGTTCAGGTGTATATAAGTATGTAGTGTCTCTACTTTAAAGAGTCCTCTCCTGCTGATGTTCAGGTGTATATCAGTATGTAGTGTCTCTACTTTAAAGAGTCCTCTCCTGCTGATGTTCAGGTGTATATAAGTATGTAGTGTCTCTACTTTAAAGAGTCCTCTCCTGCTGATGTTCAGGTGTATATCAGTATGTAGTGTCTCTACTTTAAAGAGTCCTCTCCTGCTGATGTTCAGGTGTATATCAGTATGTAGTGTCTCTACTTTAAAGAGTCCTCTCTTGTTAATGTTCAGGTGTATATCAGTATGTAGTGTCTCTACTTTAAAGAGTCCTCTCCTGCTGATGTTCAGGTGTATATCAGTATGTAGTGTCTCTACTTTAAAGAGTCCTCTCCTGCTGATGTTCAGGTGTATATCAGTATGTAGTTACTCTACTTTAAAGAGTCCTCTCCTGCTGATGTTCAGGTATATATCAGTATGTAGCGTCTCTACTTTAAAGAGTCCTCTCCTGCTGATGTTCAGGTGTATATCAGTATGTGGTGTCTCTACTTTAAAGAGTCCTCTCCTGCTGATGTTCAGGTGTATATCAGTATGTAGTGTCTCTACTTTAAAGAGTCCTCTCCTGCTGATGTTCAGGTGTATATCAGTATGTAGTGTCTCTACTTTAAAGAGTCCTCTCCTGCTGATGTTCAGGTGTATATCAGTATGTAGTGTCTCTACTTTAAAGAGTCCTCTCCTGCTGATGTTCAGGTGTATATCAGTATGTAGTGTCTCTACTTTAAAGAGTCCTCTCCTGCTGATGTTCAGGTGTATATCAGTATGTAGTGTCTCTACTTTAAAGAGTCCTCTCCTGCTGATGTTCAGGTGTATATCAGTATGTAGTGTCTCTACTTTAAAGAGTCCTCTCCTGCTGATGTTCAGGTGTATATCAGTATGTAGTGTCTCTACTTTAAAGAGTCCTCTCCTGCTGATGTTCAGGTGTATATCAGTATGTAGTGTCTCTACTTTAAAGAGTCCTCTCCTGCTGATGTTCAGGTGTATATCAGTATGTAGTTACTCTACTTTAAAGAGTCCTCTCCTGCTGATGTTCAGGTGTATATCAGTATGTAGTGTCTCTACTTTAAAGAGTCCTCTCCTGCTGATGTTCAGGTGTATATCAGTATGTAGTGTCTCTACTTTAAAGAGTCCTCTCCTGCTGATGTTCAGGTGTATATCAGTATGTAGTGTCTCTACTTTAAAGAGTCCTCTCCTGCTGATGTTCAGGTGTATATCAGTATGTAGTTACTCTACTTTAAAGATTCCTCTCCTGCTGATGTTCAGGTGTATATCAGTATGTAGTGTCTCTACTTTAAAGAGTCCTCTCCTGCTGATGTTCAGGTGTATATCAGTATGTAGTGTCTCTACTTTAAAGAGTCCTCTCCTGTTGATGTTCAGGTGTATATCAGTATGTAGTGTCTCTACTTTAAAGAGTCCTCTCCTGCTGATGTTCAGGTGTATATCAGTATGTAGTGTCTCTACTTTAAAGAGTCCTCTCCTGCTGATGTTCAGGTGTATATCAGTATGTGGTGTCTCTACTTTAAAGAGTCCTCTCCTGCTGATGTTCAGGTGTATATCAGTATGTAGTGTCTCTACTTTAAAGAGTCCTCTCCTGCTGATGTTCAGGTGTATATCAGTATGTAGTGTCTCTACTTTAAAGAGTCCTCTCCTGCTGATGTTCAGGTGTATATAAGTATGTAGTGTCTCTACTTTAAAGAGTCCTCTCCTGCTGATGTTCAGGTGTATATCAGTATGTAGTGTCTCTACTTTAAAGAGTCCTCTCCTGCTGATGTTCAGGTGTATATCAGTATGTAGTGTCTCTACTTTAAAGAGTCCTCTCCTGCTGATGTTCAGGTGTATATCAGTATGTAGTGTCTCTACTTTAAAGAGTCCTCTCCTGCTGATGTTCAGGTGTATATCAGTATGTAGTGTCTCTACTTTAAAGAGTCCTCTCCTGCCGATGTTCAGGTGTATATCAGTATGTAGTGTCTCTACTTTAAAGAGTCCTCTCCTGCTGATGTTCAGGTGTATATCAGTATGTAGCGTCTCTTCTGTGACATGCACTTTGGTTTGAACTTGTATTTGTTCATTTCTTATCAGAAGGTGACCAATTGACACAAACTGAACTTGACTCACCTTAAAGCCATTTCAAACTTGAGGCCCTCCCACGACGTCCTCACCCAGCGGAAGACCCTGATCTTCGACAGCCCCCCCGTGGTGTCAGCCTGCAGCCGCCCCCAGCCCCGAACAGCACTGAGAAATAATAGAGAAGTTATTCATGAGAAGTTATAAGAACTATGAAAACAAACTAAATATATTAAAGTCAAAATATGCAAAAATAAAGATTTTTTTTTTTCAAGTCAAAGTTTTGTTAAGCAGCAAACTCCCATTTCACATTTATATTCAATTTAGTATTGAATAATCTATTTCTTGCACATTAATGTATATATAATATCATGTATATCTTCCACATGTATATTGTGACTTTTTAGTGCTATTTTATTTCTATTTCAGAAATATTTTGGATTGTTTATTTCTAGCGTCTTAATTTCTCTTATTATGGCCTTGTTCTTTATGCTGCTGCAACGCAAACATTTCCCAAATTGGGATCAATAAAGTACCTACCAACCTATCTATCCATCTATCTATTTCTCACAGGCCAATAGATTTGACTGTGTGGGCATTGAAATGAAAGCTTTAGTACTTTGTGATACACTGGTGACTTTATTGTGTTTACAGTAAAGTAAACCGGCTGTCCACAAATGAGGACATCATTTTGTCCCCCTGGATATTTTAAATCGTTGTATTCCCACTCACGTCTTGGCCATGACGCAGTAGCGGTCCACCGGCGCCCCCAGGCTGATGTTGATGCTCCGCACCGTGTTGATGTTTCTGAAGACGAGCAGCATGGGTCGAGGCATGGCCTTCAGGACGGCCATGATGCTGTCGAAGCGCTGCAGGGCCATCTGACGCATGTAGGCCGTCTCCTCCCCACTCAGGATGTTCGACAGGCCGAACTCCTGCATGTTGATTGGCCGCTGAAGAAGCATCTCGCTGAACAGCAGGTACTCTGCAGGGAGAGCGGAGACATTATCACTTTGAAGCTATAACTGTAATACCACTTGCTATCCAGAGGCCTGTACTACGAAGCTGGATTTTTGCTTAGCGGCTAACTTCAGGGAAAACTCTGGGTTTCCGGTCCTACGACGCTGGTCCACTTCTTAGCGGGCTAGATCTCCATGGTAACTTATGCTGAACGGCTAACCTGCTCCGGAGCAGGTTTGGTTCCAGGAAAAGAGATCAACTCAGTGAAAGCACCGCCTGCTGACCAATCAGAGCTCAGTGTGCGGAGTTTAAAGCGATCAAGTCATATTACAGGAGAAAGGAAATACAGAAAAGCTGCCGTTGCAGGAAAGACGGCCGGCAAAAATCACCGACTGTGTGAACGTGAACATTAAAAGAATATCACCTCCTTCAGACTTCCTTACAGAGCCCCTCCTCCAACACACACGAACGCGCACATGACCAATGAGGGCACGAGATAAGTTTGTGCACAGATGGAAGGCTGACAGGCAGGTAGGCCATCCAGTTATTTTAGCCGGCTCAGATGATTGGTCGTGCTTTTTACTGTAGCTACAGCTTTTTTACGTATTTATTGTCAAATCATTTAATGTATTCATTGCTATCGGGAAGTTAAGAGCATTCCATGGGATAAAGTGTTTCTGAAGTGAATGACCTACAGGTACACCACCTTTAAAACTAATGTTTAGGTCATAAACACAGCAGAGTAAACTATTCAGATAAGACTCAAAATAAAATCACCTTAAAAAAATGTTTCTCACTTGACTCTCAAGGCTTTCGTACAAAGTGGATTTTATTAAAAAAGTTACAAAATAATTAATGGTTTTTAGGGTACTGACAGATTTCACATATAAAGGGACAAATAGATTCTGATATTACATTTTGAAACCCAGACAAAATGTATTGCACACCTTAGGAGAATATAAAATAATAACCTGAGCTCACCTTTGACCCCCAGGGCTCTGGAGTGCCTCTCCATGGCGGCTTCATCCCGCAGGACTATGGACCTCCACAGTTTACAGAGAGCCGCTCTGTCGCTGGGGTCAAAGGTCGCAGTTAGAGCAGATAGCTGAATATCCTCAGAGGTTATTATCTGTAAACAGAAATATCTTACCGTGGACTGAGGTATTCGTACAGGCCGTGGTCCAGAAGCACCAACTCTGCCTTGTTGTCCCGACCCCGTCTCACTAGCACTGCAAAACATAAGAAAAATCATCCGTACTGTGACGTGACCATTTATTGTTTAGAGGAAAGGCTACTCCCCTAAAGAGGAATCATAAAATATGGTTTGGTTTTACGACCAAGACACTTGAAATGGTTCACAGTTGAAGCGTTAGCCTTTAGCTTATTGTTAGCTGGCTTTGGTAACTTTAAGACCATTTATACCATAAAATCAGTGAAGGCGAAGTCCCTCCCTTTCCGGGGAGCTCCATGGGACCTTATTTCAGAAAAAGTATGTATTGAAGTCAATGGAGAGAGAAAGATTATCTTTTGATCCCGTTTGAATTGTTCCACGAATTACACATATGATGTTTGATCATTTTGAAAGTCAATTTTTTTTAAATGTGTGGTAAAACTGAAGTAGCACTTTTTTTGTGTGAAACCACTCAATGAACTACATCTCCCATCTCGCTCCACTCACCAAGACGGCCGGCACGTTGGCACATTTCACTTCTTTCTTTCAGAACGAGGCGGAAAGTATTAAAAGAGGTGAAAATCACTCCAAGTCTGGGCACGTTGAGAGCTGTACACACACACAAGGGGAGTTAGTCGGTTCCTAAGAGCCAGCATGCGGGACCGGGACTCTGGGATTTGTAGTCTTTCTAGTTGCGTATTTTTCATAGTCTTAAAAAATCAACAGTTTTTTGACATTGAAATGATTTTTTAAGATTGACAAACATCATATTTGTAATTCATGGCACAATTCAAACGGGATCGAACGATAATCTTTCTCTCCCCATTGACTTCAATACATACTTTTTCCCAGATAAGGTCCCATGGGTCGGAAGTAGAAGGGCGGGACTTCACCTCTCTATAAGTATCAGCTTCTTGCAGTGTCTTTCTGTATTTGCTTTTTTTATATATAATCGCATAACATTGACCTCTGAGGGCCACCGTATCTTCGGTATATCTGCACTGCACTTTTATTTTACGTGTCCTTCCAAAATGATATTAGAACTGATGTGCGATAAACTTATATTAGCTATGAAATGTCATTTATATAACTCTTTTCAAACACAAAATTAACCAAAAATATGACCCCCCCCAATGAGGTAATAAACAGAGTAACAGAAAGCGTGTTGATTGGACAGAAGCCAACTAACAGGACTTAATAGAACAAGAATATATAGAGCTACATTTAAAGCCAAATGAAAAACGTGTGTCGTGAGTTTGCTTTAATATAAATTGAGCTTTAGTTGTTTAACCAGTTTTAAAAATCATATGTCATTCTATGCATGCCTGTGTAGCTCAGTCAGAGTCAGAGAGGCGTTCAGGGACCTGATGATGTCGTAATTGCGAGACTCAAAGAAAAAGCAATAGCTATTAAAACTAAAAGTGCCTCCGATGTACGGACCGTTTCCGGGGTGAGGGTCAGCGTGGATGAAGCCGGTGTAGAAGATCTGCTCAGCGAACGTCTGGATCAGTTTATCTGCCGTCTGAAAAACAGATGACGAGGTATTTCAGAGCGTTTCCACAATACTCTGAATACTCTGAATACTCTGAATACAATACTCTGAATACTCTGAATGCAATACTCTGAATACTCTGAATACAATACTCTGAATACTCTGAATACTCTGAATACTCTGAATACAATACTCTGAATACTCTGAATACTCTGAATACTCTGAATACAATACTCTGAATACAATACTCTGAATACTCTGAATACAATACTCTGAATACTCTGAATGCAATACTCTGAATACTCTGAATACAATACTCTGAATACTCTGAATACAATACTCTGAATACAATACTCTGAATACTCTGAATACAATACTCTGAATGCAATACTCTGAATACCCTGAATACAATACTCTGAATACTCTGAATACAATACTCTGAATACTCTGAATACTCTGAATACAATACTCTGAATACTCAGAATACAATACTCTGAATACTCTGAATACAATACTCTGAATACTCTGAATACAATACTCTGAATACTCAGAATACAATACTCTGAATACTCTGAATACAATACTCTGAATACTCTGAATACAATACTCTGAATACTCTGAATACAATACTCTGAATGCAATACTCTGAATACAATACTCTGAATACTCTGAATACAATACTCTGAATACAATACTCTGAATGCAATACTCTGAATACTCTGAATACAATACTCTGAATACAATACTCTGAATACTCTGAATACTCTGAATACTCTGAATACAATACTCTGAATACAATACTCGGAATACTCTGAATACAATACTCTGAATACTCTGAATACAATACTCTGAATACTCTGAATACAATACTCTGAATACTCTGAATACAATACTCTGAATACTCTGAATACAATACTCTGAATACTCTGAATACAATCCTTTGAATACTCTGAATACTCTGAATACAATACTCTGAATACTCTGAATACTCTGAATACAATCCTCTGAATACTCTGAATACAATCCTTTTAATACTCTCTGAATACTCTGAATACTCTGAATTGAATACTCTGAATACTCTGAGTACAATACTCTGAATACTCTGAATACAATACTCTGAATACTCTGAATACAATACTCTGAATACTCTGAATGCAATACTCTGAATACTCTGAATACAATCCTCTGAATATCATCGATCATCGACTCACATCCTTCAGACTCAGTCCTCGTCTTTTTATTTCCTCCACGTCGTTGATTTTGCACCCGTCGCAAAACTCTGCCGTCAGAACTCTCTTTGAAACGGAGACACAAACATGGAGAAAGCTTCAGCTTCGGAAAGGATGGAGTTCTTTAGTTAATAATAATCACACTAAACCTCACCTTAGTCGTGTGCTCCCAGAAAACTTTGGGTATGACGACGAAGCTGAAGTGTTTGAGCTCCTCTGCACACCGCTCTGAATTCCTGGCCTCGTTCTCAAAGTCCAGCTCCTGAGCCAACGTGCCCTTCAAGTCCTACAGAAAGTGGGATGAAAGAGATGCGTTGACAAACCGGCATTCATTTCCAGGGTTTAAAGTCAGAAAATGTATAAATATTTGGTTTTAACTGAAGTAAATAAATAGATTGGACAAAATAATGGTCTTAATATCTAGGTTTGTCTTCTAAGGAAATCAAAGAAACTTTATTTTTCGAAGCGTTTATCAGGAAATAAAATGACCTTTAGAACCCATCTGAATCCAAAGCTGGGGTGCATGAATTTAATAATATCCATCAAGACCTCCAAAGTCCGGATGTCACCATCGAAGCGATCCCTGAGGTCGATGTACTGCACCTGAGCGGACCAGAACGAAACAAAAACAGACTTTTAAAGGATTACTTCCAACCAGAGGATTTTATAACGCTTAAAGAAAGTGACACAGATACGATACGATACGAGTTGAATGGTCAGATCAAGTCTGAAATGTGACAGCTCCATATCAAGACACAACACATGAGAAACAAACATTGAGCATAGCAGCAGGATCAGTGAGAGAACAGCTGCTCAAAGAGCCTTCAGCGTCCTTTGATCTGGATTCAGCTCTGTGTTTAGGACTGACTGGAGCACAAAGGATGCTTCAGTCTGACTTTATTGATCTCCCATTAGATGGCAGCAGTTCATATTCTCTGTTCAGAACATCCAGACGTTGACTTGTCTCACCTTCACAGCGACAGGAGTCCCGTCGAACAGCTCCGCTCTGTGGACCTGCGCCAGGCTGGCAGCCGCGATGGGTTCAGGGTCAAAAGACTTGAAAATCTGCTCCGGGGTTTTACTGAAGTCTTCTTGAAAGAGAGCGTCCACCTGTTGCAGAGAAACATGCCTTTCAGAACAACAGCAAGAAGCAAAGCCTACTCAGATCTTCTACTTGTACTAAAGAAAACTGACTAAACTTCTTTACTCAAGTAGAAGTTCAGATACTCGTGTTTCAAAATACTCTGGTGAAAGTAGAAGTACTGACTAAACTTCTTTACTCAAGTCAAAGTAAAGAGGCTTTGAAATGTACTTCAGTAAAAAGTACCCATAACTAGCAGCTGTTTTAAAGAGTACCTGACCTCCCTTTATATTAATAGAACAATAATGTCATTGTTAGCTAATGAATGTTTCCATGGTGACCAACGGCAACATGACAACGTTTCCATTGGTCCCTCTTCTTTAGAGAAGACCAGGAAATGATGGATACACGGATCGTGTTCAAATCAATAGGCACGCAATGACTCTAAATAATAATGATCACGCCACCAAACACACATTCAGACTAAAGGAACCAGCCTGTTTGGAAAATGAGAGAAGTAGAAAGTACAGGTATTTGAGTTCAACATGTGAGAAGTAGAAAGTACAGGTATTTGAGTTCAACATGTAAGAAGTAGAAAGTACAGGTATTTGTGTTCAACATGTAAGAAGTAGAAAGTACAGGTATTTGAGTTCAACATGTAAGAAGTAGAAAGTACAGGTATTTGAGTTCAACATGTAAGAAGTAGAAAGTACAGGTATTTGAGTTCAACATGTAAGAAGTAGAAAGTACAGGTATTTGAGTTCAACATGTAAGAAGTAGAAAGTACATGTATTTGAGTTCAACATGTAAGAAGTAGAAAGTACAGGTATTTGAGTTCAACATGTAAGAAGTAGAAAGTACAGGTATTTGAGTTCAACATGTAAGAAGTAGAAAGTACAGGTATTTGAGTTCCACATGTAAGAAGTAGAAAGTACAGGTATTTGAGTTCAACATGTAAGAAGTAGAAAGTACAGGTATTTGAGTTCAACATGCAAGAAGTAGAAAGTACAGGTATTTGAGTTCAACATGTAAGAAGTAGAAAGTACAGGTATTTGAGTTCAACATGTAAGAAGTAGAAAGTACAGGTATTTGTGTTCAACATGTAAGAAGTAGAAAGTACAGGTATTTGTGTTCAACATGTAAGAAGTAGAAAGTACAGGTATTTGTGTTCAACATGTAAGAAGTAGAAAGTACAGGTATTTGAGTTCAACATGTAAGAAGTAGAAAGTACAGGTATTTGTGTTCAACATGTGAGAAGTAGAAAGTACAGGTATTTGAGTTCAACATGTAAGAAGTAGAAAGTACAGGTATTTGAGTTCAACATGTAAGAAGTAGAAAGTACAGGTATTTGGGTTCAAAATGTAAGAAGTAGAAAGTACAGGTATTTGGGTTCAACATGTAAGAAGTAGAAAGTACAGGTATTTGTGTTCAACATGTAAGAAGTAGAAAGTACAGGTATTTGGGTTCAATGTAAAAAGTCATCATGGAGTAAAGTACCGATACCAGAAAAATGTACAGTAACAAAGTATTTGTACTCCACTACTTCCCACCTCTGGTTACTTTCCAGTTTCCCTCCTCACCTCTCTGGACCTCCGGCTCAGAGCCTTGTCCTCGAGGACCTGCAGGGTCCGGATGTATTCGGGCGGCAGAAGGTGGTTGAAGGAACAAAGACCCTGGCCCAGTTTGATGTAAATCCCCCCGTTTCTGATGGCTCCTCTCACCATGCACTCTGCTGCCCTCTGGTGGCAGGCCGACATCGCAGAGACGTACGATGTGCTGCTCTAACAGGGGAAACAGAGGTAACACAGGACTGTACACGCAATCCAACTGACCACCTTTACAGCTCACTTAAAGCTCCCCTATTATACTGCTTTTCATCAATACATTACAGGCCTTATGGTATTTATCCAATGTATGTGCATGTTTCAGGGACGTGCACAGACGTTTGGAGGGGCTATTGCTCTAAACTGGAAAAAGGGCCTCCCCCCGAAAAAGACCTTTTGAAAATTGTAACTTGTTTTTAATGTAAAAGAAACCAAACGATTATTACATTAACTAAATTGAACAGTCATTCACATCTCATAACAAAATAAGCTAAGGCGAATACTTGCATTCGGTGATTTGATTTTAAAAATGAAAACCAGGGAAATTATTTGTTTTGCGGTCTCATTAAAATATCTAATTTTAGTAACTATTAAAGACACAATGGGGACAATTCTGTTCTAATGTAGTTTGACCATAGTAATTGCAGTGCAGGCATACTGATAAAATAGGGCCTCTAACTAATTACCTTAAATAAACTCACTAATTAATGAAACCAGTTCAATTCACATTATCCTTATTCTTATCATTCTTTATGAGCGCAGTAACGGTAAGGTATCTAATTACTTATTTATTTATTATTCCATAACTTAATAACAGAGATGGTCAAACTGAAGTAGAGACATGGCAGAAATCCTACAATGAAGCAGGACATTGAACTGGACATTGAAGCTGGACATTGAACTGGACATTGAACTGGACATTGAACTGGACATTGAAGCAGGACATTGAAGCAGGACATTGAACTGGACATTGAAGCAGGACATTGAACTGGACATTGAACTGGACATTGAACAGGACATTGAAGCAGGACATTGAAGCAGGACATTGAACTGGACATTGAACAGGACATTGAACTGGATATTGAACTGGACATTGAACAGGACATTGAACTGGACATTGAACTGGACATTGAAGCAGGACATTGAAGCAGGACATTGAACTGGACATTGAACAGGACATTGAACTGGACATTGAACAGGACATTGAACTGGACATTGAAGCAGGACATTGAACTGGACATTGAACAGGACATTGAACTGGACATTGAACTGGACATTGAACTGGACATTGAAGCAGGACATTGAACTGGACATTGAACTGAACATTGAACTGAACATTGAACTGGACATTGAACTGGACATTGAACTGGACATTGAACTGGACATTGAACAGGACATTGAACTGGATATTGAACTGGACATTGAACTGGACATTGAACTGGATATTGAACTGGACATTGAACTGGACATTGAACAGGACATTGAACTGGACATTGAACAGGACATTGAACTGGATATTGAACTGGACATTGAACTGGACATTGAACTGGATATTGAACTGGACATTGAACTGGACATTGAACTGGACATTGAAGCAGGACATTGAACTGGACATTGAACTGGACATTGAACTGGACATTGAACAGGATATTGAACAGGACATTGAACAGGACATTGAACAGGACATTGAACAGGACATTGAACTGAATATTGAACTGGACATTGAACAGGACATTGAACTGGACATTGAACTGAACATTGAACTGGACATTGAACAGGATATTGAACTGGATATTGAACTGGATATTGAACTGAACATTGAACTGGACATTGAACAGGACATTGAACTGAACATTGAACTGGACATTGAACTGGATATTGAACTGGATATTGAACTGGACATTGAACTGAACATTGAACTGGACATTGAACAGGATATTGAACTGGATATTGAACTGGATATTGAACTGAACATTGAACTGGACATTGAACAGGACATTGAACTGAACATTGAACTGGACATTGAACTGGATATTGAACTGGATATTGAACTGGACATTGAACTGGACATTGAACTGGATATTGAACTGGATATTGAACTGGATATTGAACTGAACATTGAACAGGACATTGAACTGGATATTGAACTGGACATTGAACTGGATATTGAACTGGACATTGAACTGGACATTGAACTGGATATTGAACTGGACATTGAACTGGACATTGAACTGGACATTGAAGCAGGACATTGAACTGGACATTGAACTGGACATTGAAGCAGGACATTGAACTGGACATTGAACTGGACATTGAACTGGACATTGAAGCAGGACATTGAACTGGACATTGAACTGGATATTGAACTGGACATTGAACTGGACATTGAACTGGACATTGAACTGGATATTGAACTGGACATTGAACTGGACATTGAAGCAGGACATTGAACTGGACATTGAACTGGATATTGAACTGGACATTGAACTGGACATTGAACTGGACATTGAACTGGATATTGAACTGGACATTGAACTGGACATTGAACTGGACATTGAAGCAGGACATTGAACTGGACATTGAACTGGATATTGAACTGGACATTGAACTAGACATTGAACTGGATATTGAACTGGACATTGAAGCAGGACATTGAACTGGACATTGAACTGGACATTGAACTGGACATTGAACAGGATATTGAACAGGACATTGAACAGGACATTGAACAGGACATTGAACTGGACATTGAACAGGACATTGAACTGAATATTGAACTGGACATTGAACAGGACATTGAACTGGACATTGAACTGAACATTGAACTGGACATTGAACAGGATATTGAACTGGATATTGAACTGGATATTGAACTGAACATTGAACTGGACATTGAACAGGACATTGAACTGAACATTGAACTGGACATTGAACTGGATATTGAACTGGATATTGAACTGGACATTGAACTGAACATTGAACTGGACATTGAACAGGATATTGAACTGGATATTGAACTGAACATTGAACTGGACATTGAACAGGACATTGAACTGAACATTGAACTGGACATTGAACTGGATATTGAACTGGATATTGAACTGGACATTGAACTGGATATTGAACTGGATATTGAACTGGATATTGAACTGGACATTGAACTGGACATTGAAGCAGGACATTGAACTGGACATTGAACTGGACATTGAACTGAACATTGAACTGGACATTGAACAGGACATTGAACTGAACATTGAACTGGACATTGAACTGGATATTGAACTGGATATTGAACTGGACATTGAACTGAACATTGAACTGGACATTGAACAGGATATTGAACTGGATATTGAACTGGATATTGAACTGAACATTGAACTGGACATTGAACAGGACATTGAACTGAACATTGAACTGGACATTGAACTGGATATTGAACTGGATATTGAACTGGACATTGAACTGGATATTGAACTGGATATTGAACTGAACATTGAACAGGACATTGAACTGGATATTGAACTGGACATTGAACTGGATATTGAACTGGACATTGAACTGGACATTGAACTGGATATTGAACTGGACATTGAACTGGACATTGAACTGGACATTGAAGCAGGACATTGAACTGGACATTGAACTGGACATTGAAGCAGGACATTGAACTGGACATTGAACTGGACATTGAACTGGACATTGAAGCAGGACATTGAACTGGACATTGAACTGGATATTGAACTGGACATTGAACTGGACATTGAACTGGACATTGAACTGGATATTGAACTGGACATTGAACTGGACATTGAAGCAGGACATTGAACTGGATATTGAACTGGACATTGAACTGGACATTGAACTGGACATTGAACTGGATATTGAACTGGACATTGAACTAGACATTGAACTGGATATTGAACTGGACATTGAACAGGACATTGAACTGGACATTGAACTGGACATTGAACTGGACATTGAACAGGACATTGAACTGGACATTGAACCGTGAGAGGGCGATCAAGAAAAGAGCGAGCGTTGAGTTTACAGATGAAAAGACACAGAAAGACAGAAGCACAATAACAACAAGTAGGCTATATTTAGGTGTTTTTTTTAAATAACCGACGGCATCAAGAGGAAGTAAAGTCCCCTGGTTTGTCCCGTATACCCTAACTGCCATGAGACCAGTCTATGAGCGAGACGCTACGATACTAATTGTGGGCTCATCATGTTGATTCGGCCACAACAGAAAAAAGAAAAAAAACTCTCGCTCCCTCCAGAGGGGCAGGTCAACCAAAAAGGCCACACACACACACACACACACACACACACACACACACACACACACACACACACACACACACACACACACACACACACACACACACACACACACACACACACACACACACACACACACACACACACACACACACACACACACACACACACACACACACACACACACACACACACACACACACACACACACACACACACACACAAGAGAGGAGGGAAGAAGCGTAACAAAGTGTAAAAAAGTAAAAACAAATCTGCATTATAGCCCGAGCTCTGCGGTTGGTCGTGTGAGTCCTTGGCGTAATTTCCACATGTCCCCCCCCCCACTGTTCAAAATCCCGTTTGAGTCCCCCCCCCCCTTTCTAATTAGTTTATTATTATGTTTTTTTAACTTCCAGCCGTCATCGTCACGGAGGAGCAGGACACACAGCCTGCCTATGTTCCTAGAACGTAGCGTGCACATTCTAAAAATAGCTCACTGACGATGAGCGGGTTTCACGGTTTTGAACTTGTGACAGCTGGCATGTTGAATTCAGTAAATGGGTCAGAGGGGTCGGACCTCCCACACCAGGGGGCACAACAACAACTGCACAGTACACGCAGCAAACCTAGTACAAACACTGATGATTATGGATACAAGACATGAAACACACACACACACACACACACACACACACACACACACACACACACACACACACACACACACACACACACACACACACACACACACACACACACACACACACACACACACACACACACACACACACACACACACACACACACACACACACACACACACACACACACACACACACACACAGTAACGTGTGTTGTTCCTTGTTATCCTTCCGCCTGTATCTACTTGTCTTTCATCCTGTCTTCATAACTAATGCTGTTGATGTGATTTTAAGGGCGTGTTGAGAAATTACCTCATCTTGTCCCCTCAGAGACACGTTGGTCGTCCACCAGTAGTCCCCGGAGATAGAGAGTCCCACAGACAGAGATCTGAGGGAAACAGATCATAAACCAGTATGTTGGTGTTGAATTTCTTGAGTCAAGGAAGAAAGGAAGTCATAAAAAAGGAAATATGAAACGCAGATAGTGAAACAATACTTCCGATATATGGACACATCAAATCTACAACTTTCAAACAACAAGGGGTTTTTCTGGGAAATTAAGGAAAAATAAGGAAGAAACAAAAAGCCTTGAAGAGAAGTTACTTTTGAGGTGAGGGGTGATGTATCTATTAGACTCTGGTTATTAGTGTCGTGGCTTATTGGGGGTAGGCTGAACTGAAGTGATGATGAAACTGATGTTTTCCAAACCTGCAGAAGCGAGTGATTCCTTGGATCAGGATCTTCGTCCTCCTCCTGTCTCGAGGCTCCGACGCAGCGTAGTGAACGCCCGCCGCCACAGGGACGCCCACAGAGAAACCCAGCAGAGTCTTCCAGATCAGACCTCTGCGCTTCACTTCCCTGGATGTGTGATTACCCAGAAGAGCATCAGGACTGTTTGAGGCATATGATAGCTATGTGATTAACATGATGATTCAGCCTCTATGGAGAGAGACATGTGACAAGCATGATCATTTCTGACGTGGAGCTAATCTGAAGTAAACATTGAATACTGCTTTCTATTCCTCCATCTTGTGACTGTGTAACTCCCTCTCTTGGATATCAGCATGTGAAGGACACTGTTCAGGAACTAGTTGATGCTCTGTATGTGATGACTATAGAGATGTCCCGATCCGATCATGTGATCGGGGATCGGAGCCGATCACGTGATTTTCAAAAGATCGGAATCGGGAGAAAAAAAATCGGGGATCAGGATCGGGATTTTTTTTTTTTTTTTTTTTAAATACTTTTTTTTTAATTTCGTATTCAATGTTACAAAACAAAAATGACCATGTTCAAGTCTTAAAGTCATCCTGAGGCCTTAGTTTTGGTTTCAAATTACACAACATCATGTATGTGTTGCTTCTTTGGGGCTTGTTTTCATAGACCTGCTTATTTCTCTCAAATCTGTTAACAGAGTGGGCGCAGTGTCTAATAGTAGCAGTAAGCTAACGAGTACTGAAAGCTTTATTTTGTTTTGATCCAATGCTGCACAACTGAACTGATCCAATGCTGCTGTGAAAGAAAGAAGCTATATCCATGTTGGATAGAATATCCAATTTAAATAAAAAAATAACCTTAAGGGACAACTTGAATGCTTTTTTTTCTCTTAATGCATTGCATAAAGATCGGATCGGGAAAAATCGGTATCGGCAAATTGTCAAAATCAAATGATCGGAATCGGATCGGGAGCAAAAAAAGGTGATCGGGACATCCCTAGATGACTACTTCCATTCTGGAGAGGATCACAGATACATGGATCCTGAGATTGAATTTCAAGCCGGGGACCAGTGGTGATTAACATTTTTAAGTATTAAGAAAAAGACAGGATTTTGAAAAAGTTTTAAAAAATTGATTTTTAGAAAAATTT
This sequence comes from Notothenia rossii, assembly GCF_949606895.1. Lineage (NCBI taxonomy): Eukaryota > Metazoa > Chordata > Actinopteri > Perciformes > Nototheniidae > Notothenia > Notothenia rossii. Next base: position 3,432,088 of record NC_136908.1, on the reverse strand, counting down.
CAATTTTTTTTTTGAAAAATTTCAATTTTTTTTAGAAAAAAGTCATAATTTTTTGAGTTTTTGAAATAATTCCAGATTTTTCGAAAAAAGTCTGAATTTTGAGAAAAAGTCATGATTTTAGAAAAAAGCCAACATTTTGAGAAAAAAAACTGTATTTTGTTCGTGACAGGATGTATGGTAACAAGAACCGGTATTCTTTGCTCTGTGTGTGATGACTACTTCCAGTCTGGAGAGGATCACAGATACATGGATCCTGAGATTCAAGATCAAGACCCGGAGACGAGGGATTATTTTCTAAAACTTATCAAGACGGCAACAACAGCATGGAAATGACAAGGATACAGGGTTACTGTGTAGATCCCTCCGCCATCAGGCAGACTCTCTCTAAGGGGAGAGTGAAGACTTTTTGGATAAGCTCAGAGATGGCACAAGTACACACTTCATTTACTCAAGTAGAAGTACACACATCCTTTACTCAAGTAGAAGTACACACATCCTTTACTCAAGTAGAAGTACACACATCCTTTACTCAAGTAGAAGTACAGATACTCGTGTTTTTTAAAATACTCTGGTGAAAGTAGAAGTACTGACTAAACTTCTTTCCTCAAGTCAAAGTAAAGAGGCTTTGAAATGTACCTTTTAGCTGAACACACTGTAAAGTCGATATGGGAGCTGTGATCTGGTACCTGAGTGAACTGAAGGATCTGGTGTTTCGGAGCGGGGAGACGAGAGGAGGACATCTTCGGAGCAGAGCCATGTGACGCAGACACACCCTCAACTACAGAGACAGAAACACAGCATGAGAACCACGTCTGCAGCAACATGAGCTACAGACAAACCAAACCCTGGAGCTTCGGCTTGAGCAAACCTTCCTTTGTCCGTGCTGTCATTTGTTCTATGTCCTGTGTTCACGTGGGACTGCTGGAGGAGACTTACGTTAACCGTTCTACACTGTAGCTTCTGCACACATGACCGTAAAGCCTTGGATCTGGATCTTGAATCTTGGCCAAGGTGCGGTAAAAACCGGTTGGTTGTCAGTAATTTATTTAGAGCTCAGAACAGTTCACAGATTTTAACCAACATGTTTTCCGTCATTGAAAAAGATTCTCATGAAACGCTCCATTGTTCATATTGAGTCACGTGGCTGTTTGCAATTACTTGAATGTTATTCGGTGTTGCTTTGATGCTTGTGTATCCCTAAGGCTTGTGTGGGTTTCCTGTAGTGTGACATATTGGGTTTGTTGGTGCATGTTAATGGTGTGAAAAGACTCAAATCCCTGTGTGACACTTTCTAAGTTGTAAAGCACCGGGTTAGGCTTATTGTTGACTGACAAACAATCCAAACATGCATTAATACTCAGTTTGAAAAGATGATATTAACTGAGACAAAGGAGCAACATTGGCACGATTGAGAAGCAGGAATTCAGGCAAAAATATTTACTGATTTTCTTTTATCCAAGGGATATTGATTCCGTTAACTTTTCAGTGCCATTTTCTTCTAAACCCCGGTCCCTTGGCCTTGTTGGACATGGCCAACATTGATAATGGAGCTGCAATAAGTACACAAGCAATCGATTAGTCCTTCAAAAGAAATGCCAAATATTTTTTAAATGCATTTAATCAAAGGATTTCAATGCAGAAAAAGGCTCGATGTTGTGCTTTACTGTTTCGTATCATGTTCAACTGAAGATATTTGGGGGTTTTGACCGACAATACAAGACATTTGAAAACATTAGCTAGGACTAAGAACCAGGGATGGACAAAAAACACTATTTTCTGACATTTTATGGAACATATGCTTGATAAAAAAGTAAGTGGAAAAAGCCAGACAAATACTGATCATTCTGACTCGTGTGTGTGTGTGTGTGTGTGTGTGTGTGTGTGTGTGTGTGTGTGTGTGTGTGTGTGTGTGTGTGTGTGTGTGTGTGTGTGTGTGTGTGTGTGTGTGTGTGTGTGTGTGTGTGTGTGTGTGTGTGTGTGTGTGTGTGTGTGTGTGTGTGTGTGTGTGTGTGTAAGGAGGTCTGGATCAAGGCCCTTTTGAACAGTCCTGGTACTGTTTGTTTTTGTTTGTCTGCCTCTGAGGGACAGAATGTCTCCAGTGCTGACGACTGGATGTTCAGATAGCGTGATGTCAGGGAACTGAGCGCAGGAATATCAAACAAACCCTCCGTCACTCAACAAAAGAAGAAAGAGCCTAATGAAGTGTGGATGTGTCTAATCTAACCCACAATAATAAGTAGCAGGGACGGTTGCAGCACATCTTTCATTTGTCTCAATTACTTTCAGAATATTTGGTCAAAACAAACGACATTTTGATATATTTAACTCACCCTTACCAATGAACCCTTGGATACAGTTATTTGACAGGCTGTGTCCATTAGTGTAATATAGATTAAATAACAGTCTAAATGGGTATAATATGGGTGATGTTTAATTACAGTGTAATATGGGTGTTACATAGGTGTAATACTGGTGTATTAACTGTATCATTACAGTGTAATATGATGTAATACGGTGTTGCATGTTTGCAATATGGATCCAATAACAGAGTAACGTTGGTGTAATAACTGTAATATGGGTGCAATGTAGAAAACGGCAATCAATTTATGTTCCCAAATATTTAAATGTCATTGCCCATTTAAGGATTGAAGATAGTTACAGTACGTGTGGTCAACACTAGGGACGGTTGCAACATATTTTACTCATTAACTTCTTGTCTAAATGAGCTTTGTATTTGCACTTGTTTATGTTCAATAATATCAGAGTTATGTTTACATAGAAACACATGTAACTGTCACCTAAAGATCTACACAAGTACTCAGATCTTGTACTTGAGTAAAAGTAGAAGTACTCAGATCTTGTACTTGAGTAAAGGTAGAAGTACCAGAGTGTAGGAATACTCTGTTACAGTAAAAGTCCTGCATTCAAAATGTTACTCAAGTAAAAGTAGAAAAGTATTATCATCCAAATATAGTGAAAGTAGCGACAGTAAAAGTAGTCATTGTGCAGATTGGTCCATTTCAGAATAATATATATGATATGTTTTATAATGATTGATCATTAAAGTGTTCTCAAAGCTGGTAAAGGTGCAGCTAGTTTGAATGACTTTGTATACTGCAGGGTAGCTTGTGAGTTTACTCCAGGTGGAACTAAAGTCTGATTTAAGAGTACACAATTGTACTTATATACAGTTCTTAAATTAATCTCAGTGACTTCCCATCTCTCCCCATGAATCCATTGGCTAATACGACCTGCTGATTATGTGTCTGCTGGTTAAGTAGCTAACTTGAGCTAAAGCTACTGTCAAACGGAGCACAAAATGTATGAGAAATAATGTTTATTTACCCCTCGGCTGGTCTCCCCTGCCATTTATCCTGGGAATATAAAATATCGCCAATTTCAGTGATGATTTAATGACCAAACGTGGACGTCCTTCCTGAGCGGAATGTCGACGAATACTGGCGATAGTTCTAATCAATCTGCGGACAAAGAGTGGATGAGTGACAGAGAGAGCGAGAGTGTACACCCCCAACTAATTCTGCTTTCGCTTCAGTCTACTTCACAAGCCATAAATTGTACTTTGTGTGGCTTCAAAGATAATAATGATAATAACAATAATAAGGATAATAATAATAAAGTTAAACAAATGCATATTTGAACAACATTTAGCAGATTATATACATAGGCAAACAAAAATTATATTAAATAACACAAATGTATATTTCATGTAACACACTTATTGTAATTAATATCCTGCTTTACATTGTGTCCGAATCCCTTCAATACTGTTTTATTGTCAGAGTTTATAGATGTGTTATCCTCACGGTTTACATTAACAACAAATCCTAAACGTATACATACCCCGGATTTCTTATGAATCAATTCTAGTAGAATTTTTTTTTTTAATCCTCTGAATTGTAGTAAAGTAGAAGTATAAAACAGCATTCCTCGAGTAAAGTCAAAGTGCCTCTACATTGATTACGTACTGTATTTAAATTAATTCACTCAGTTATCGTGAACGAATCCCTGTAAAACCTTCTATGACGGACGACCGGAGTTTTCAGATATCTGTCTTGTTGTTGCACTGCACTCTTTGTGACGTCATGAAACGTCACTGATCATACCAATGCCCTTGTCCTATAACGGCATGCATGTCTCCTCCTCCAATTTAAATCTTAAAAGTTAATTATTTACACATTAAGGAAACAAATAAACCATTACATTAAAATGATGTGACCTTGTGTTACCTATAAACTAAATGCAATAGTAAGTAGGTACACATACAATAAATGGTGCAATACAGAAACACAGTAAGACTAACTACATCAATTTGTAAGATAGGAGCACAGATCGGAGGTTGTTTTGTAAACTGTTATAAAAGGAATGAATGCACTTACGCAAACAAGCTTGCTACGATGCTAAATGAGCTATTAGTATGTATAAGTTACACCATCTTACATCATGTAGTCTCTGTAGCATGCTCTGTAGGCTCCAGGGTCCTCATGTCGACCCTAATGGAAAGTTGCAAAACAAGGCAAGGCAAGGCAAGTTTATTTATATAGCACCTTTCAACACAAGGCAATTCAAAGTGCTTTACAAAAAATGAAAGACATTAAGAAAATGGCATTTAAAATCAGTCATTAAAAAGAAAAGACAAAAAAACAAGTTAAGGGCTAAAAAAAAAAAAGTCTTTTTAATTTCTGTTTTTAATAAATTACCATTCATTTCAACAAAAAAAGTGTGCGTAATACCTCGCATCATGTGCGTTTCTGTCAGAGTGAAGTAACTGTATTTAACCAGAGTGAAACCGGAGGTAGGGATTGGCCTTCAAAATAAAATATGTATATTTGCTCACAAAAAACACCAGACTCTAACAAACCAACAGGTTTGAATAAACTATATGGCCAGAGGTGAGAAGTAACTAAGTACATTTAATCAAGCACTGTGATTAAGTACAATGTTGAGGTACTTGTACTTTACTTGAGTATGTCCATGTTGTGCTACTGTGTACTTGTACTCCACTACATGTATTTAATCCCTTTAGTTACTTGACAGATGTGGATGAATGATGTGAAATATAATAAAGTGTTAAATCAGACTTTAGTTCCACCTGGAGTAAATCCACAAGCTACCCTGCAGTATACAAAGTCATTCAAACTAGCTGCACCTTTACCAGCTTTGAGAACACTTTCATGATCAATCATTATAAAACATATCATATATATTATTCTGAAATGGACCAATCTGCACAATGACTACTTTTACTGTCGCTACTTTCACTATATTTTGATGATAATACTTTTATACTTTTACTTCAGGAACATTTTTGAATGCAGGACTTTTACTGAAACAGAGTATTCCTACACTCTGGTACTTCTACTTTTACTCAAGTACAAGATCTGAGTACTTCTACTTTTACTGAAGTACAATATCTGAGTACTTCTACTTTTACTCAAGTACAAGATCTGAGTACTTCTACTTTTACTCCAGTACAAGATCTGAGTACTTCTACTTTTACTCAAGTACAAGATCTGAGTACTTCTACTTTTACTCAAGTACAAGATCTGAGTACTTCTACTTTTACTCCAGTACAAGATCTGAGTACTTCTACTTTCACTCAAGTACAAGATCTGAGTACTTCTACTTTTACTCCAGTACAAGATCTGAGTACTTCTACTTGTACTCAAGTACAAGATCTGAGTACTTCTACTTTTACTCAAGTACAAGATCTGAGTACTTCTACTTTTACTCCAGTACAAGATCTGAGTACTTCTACTTTCACTCAAGTACAAGATCTGAGTACTTCTACTTTTACTCCAGTACAAGATCTGAGTACTTCTACTTTTACTCAAGTACAAGATCTGAGTACTTCTACTTTTACTCAAGCACAACATCTGGGTACTTCTACTTTTACTAAGTACAACATCTGAGTAATCCTCCAACACACACGAACGCACACATGACCGAGGGCACGAGATAAGTTTGTGCACAGATTGAAGGCTGACAGGCAGGCATTAAAGAGTACCTGGCCTCCCTTTATATTAATAGAACAATAATGTCATTGTTAGCTAATGAATGTTTCCATGCTGAACAACGGCAACATGACAACGTTTGCATTGGTCCCTCTTCTTTAGAGAAGACCAGGAAATGATGGATACACGGATCGTGTTCAAGGCACGCAATGACTCTAAAGAATAATGATCACGCCAATGACGCCACCAAACACACATTCAAACTAAAGGAACCAGCCTGTTTGGAAAATGTAAGAAGTAGAAAGTACAGGTATTTGTGTTCAAAATGTAAGAAGTAGAAAGTACAGGTATTTGGGTTACACATGTAAGAAGTAGAAAGTACAGGTATTTGTGTTCAAAATGTAAGAAGTCAAAGTAAAAAGTCGTCAGAAAAATAAGTAGTGGAGTAAAGTACTGATACCAGAAAAATGTACGTAACGAAGTATTTGTACTACACTACTTCCCACATCTGGAGGGATTACACTACTTGGCGCTGTTTTTCTGCAGGTATTTTATTTTGAAAAGTGTTTCCATGTGGCTGTCTTTATGCCACCGGAAGTAGCAGTGACCCGTGTCGCTGCAGTGTTGCGCTTTCCTGTTTACGGGCGGGAAGAGCGAACTGACTGGGAGCTAGTACTGTGTTTAAAATCGGCCGCACATTTTCTCTTAAATTCTCCTATTCATGCTGGTGCTTTTGCAGGATTTAATGGTGCATTGCGAGGACTTCTTCTAGCGGACCTTTGCAGAGAAAAACGACAGGATTTGTTCCCTCTTTTTGGACCAGATGGAGGATCCTCCTGCAGATTCAGACCAGGGCCCCGTGGTGCAGGTGGCTGAGATCCGCTGGCCGCTTACAGCTCTCCCTCTTCGGCTACTGGAGTGGAAAGTGAAGCCTGGAACTCTGGTGAATGTGGACTCTGTGTTAGCTCTGTGTGCTCCTATAAGCCAGGATAAAGGCGCAGAAACAGCCAGGCTACCCGAGAAAAAGGTGAAAGCAGACCGAGCTGGAGTAGTGAAGGAGCTGTGCTGTCAGCTGGGACAAGTCATTCCTCCAGGGTGAGTGTGTGTGCTGGGGTTTTAGTGCAACAAATTACAAATAGAGAGAGTATTTACACCGAATATAATCATGTGAGTCAAATGTAATTAAATATGACAAATACAATATTCAAAGTGGAGAGCTGTGCAGGTTTAATAGGTCAGAATCAGTTTTATTACCAAGTAGGTTTACACATACAAGGTTTGCTTTGATATGAATAATAATAGTATTATTTAGCATCTTTCAAAACATAGTTACAAAGTGCTTAAATACACAGAGAGTAAGTGGATTTAAAAAACAACATCTAAATGTAAGAACACAAAGTAAAACACAAATATATGGAATAAGAATACTTGCAAAAATGGTGCGTTCAAAGACACAAATTAAAAATAAGGCAAGACGAGGAGTTTGCTTTGGTATAAATGATAACAATAATAATAAGCGTTATTTATTTGTATAGCACCTTTTTAAAAACATAGTTGGAAAGTGCTTAAATTCACAAAGAGCACGTGGATTAATAAACAGTATTTACACATGAGAACACAGAGTAAAACACACATAAAATAATACAAATACGTAGCAAATAATATAAAAAATAGTACTATTATAAAAGGTATTCGAACAAGACTATTGTAAAAATGTAAAGATAATATTTACACAAAATCGTATTGTGTGAGAAACTGAGTACTGTCAAATATAATAACATACGACATATTGAAAGTGGAGAATGCAGGTTTGCAGGTTTAAAAATAGGTCACGTGGAGCAGCAATGCGCAACACGTGCAGGATTTACAATATTAAAATCAACCAGATATTTGTTTACATGATGTGTATTAATGACAATGGGATGGATAATAGTCATTTTCAGTGGGGCCTTGTTAATGAAGTCGGTAGCAGAAGCTAGCTGTTTGCTAACCTGCTCCATATGTTTGTAAAGACTACAGGAAACATGTCAGGTGTAGTTTAGTTAGCATTTTGCCTGCTAATCACTTCTCTCGCAGTGTAACGTAGGCTAGCTACATGCTAACACTGCTCATAAGTGCTCATAAGTAACAGTTAGCTTGTTTGCTAGCTGCACTCGAATCAACACAACAGCTCGTAGTTGTGTCAAGTCACTCAACGTAAACAAGCGCTTTTTGCCAATACATTCAAAATAAAAGCGTGTTCTTTTAGAAAGTTTGTTTTCTGACATTATCAGCCGTTAAAATCATAGTGGGAAATAATAAACAGAATTTTAGCAACCATTACACGAATTATCTATTCTCTGTTTAGCATATTTAGAATCACAGTAACAGACAACATATGTTCACGCTTTTACTTTGAAGGTGAACTAACCGCATTCGCTCGTAGTTGTGTCAAGTCAGTCAAAACAAACAAGTGCTTACGGCCAACACCTTCAAAATAAAAGTCTGTTCTTTATGGAAGTTGGTTTTCCGACATTATCTGCATTTAAAGTTATAGTGTAGATGAAAATAAATTGTATACTGAATTTGAGGAAACATTTCATGAATTATTATTTCTGTGCTTGGTATATTTGAAATCACAACAGATAAACAATGTTTACGCTTTTATATTGAAGGCGTGATCACGTAGTGTGTTATTTTGTTACGGTGATGCAATGAAATGTGTAAAAGCTGTAGTTGGACATGTACTATTCCATTGTCCCACTGAAATAATGAATGCTTGTACGTCTATCTATTATAACAGGAAATACATTGTTGAGAAGATGTATACCCCACATTAATAAACATCCCTTAATATGTAAAGGTTCAACTGCACTTAGCATAGTAAAAAACTGACAAAAGGATGTCAAAACTTTACAAAAACTACCAAAGAACAGATGAAAAAGAGATGCATTTGTCTACAGCAGCTTAACGGGAATATTTGCTCAAATAAAGTTAGCAAAACTATTAAACAGTCATTCAAAACCAAAGTAAACTGTGTTTCTTAATTACAAAAATGGCAAATGTACGACAAGCTTTTTATTTCTGTAAATACATATACATTTATTTGACTTGACTTACAACTCTCCCTATGTTAAACCCAGTCGTTCAAAGCAAACATTAACAAATAGTTAAAGCTTCATAGTCAAATGCTTAAACATGTATCATCTCATAAACTTCATTTATACCAAGGTGTACATGCCACAAAGCAAATGTTTATTTAATGCGAATCCTGCTTAAAGAATGGAGCTATACACCATTACAGGTTCACTGAAAAGTCAGGATTTAACATGTTTTCTCTTTTTTCCAGGGGTGTCATCATCAGAATAGAAGAATGCAGCCATCCCATAGTAATGAAGGGTCTATGTGCCGAATGTGGCCAGGACCTGACTCAGTAAGACATGCAAACACACTCACACTTTAATACAACTAAACAGAAACATCAATCAATGTTTATTTATATAGCCCAATATCACAAATGTTAAATTTGTCTCAGTGGACTTCACAGTTTGTACAGAATATCAGTATGACAATACGACACCCTCTGTCCTTAGACCCTCTGTCCTTAGACCCTCTGTCCTCAGACCCTCTGTCCTTAGACCCTCTGTCCTTAGACCCTCACATCGTACAAGGAAACACTTCCAGAGAAAAACCCACAGTTTAAAGGGGAGCATGGGAGAAACCTCAGGGAGAGCAACAGAGGAGGGATCCCTCTTCCAGGACGGGCAGACGTGCAATAGATGCCGTGTGTAAATCAAAGAGATAATACATTTTACAACATAGGTAGACCAAATGTTTGGAAATGCATGTGTCTGTAATAAGAAGATGAATCCACGAGGATGTCAACAATCTTGTGGGAGCCATCAGGGAAGTAGTACTGTGAGAGTCAGGCAGGACCACAGAGACGACTCGAAGTCCAGGACTCAGATCCAGAACTCAGGAAACAGGACTCAGGACTCAGGACCGGAGCAACAGGATCAACCACGACTCAGGATCCCGGCGTAGATAGACACAAAAAAGAAATTTGGGGGAAGCTGGGTTATTGGGAACATGAGAGTACACAGGTACAGACAGAAGGAAGGAAGAAGTAAGGTGTCCCCCGACAGTCTAAGCCTTTAGCAGCTTAACTAATGTGTCTACGTACATGCACTCCCTCAGGATAGGTTGAGGGAAAAGAGTAGGAACTAAGATGTATGCGCCACATCTTTACCATGAGCGCATTGCTCCTAAAAAGCTTTTTGGCACTGACACCAATCAACAAGAAACATGTGTGTTTTAATGTTCCTGTTTATTGTTCGTATGATGAGCTCACTCTGCTTTGAGCTGATTACTAAACATCCCGACCGAAAACAATGTAGAAGTGGCAGCTTTACACCTGAGTGTTTGTGCTGGATTTGTTATTATTTGATGCCATCAGGTGGCACCAGAGATCAGACAGACAGAGAGCTGAGCATCACTCGGGTCATACATCAAGTCCTCACCAAAACGTGCACCATTTATTGCAGATATTATTGGATTGAAAGAAACATAGTGCCGTTAAAAAGACAAGGACATCTCAGATAGAGTGAGGAGATTCTTCTAGATAAAAAGTGTGTTTTGAGAAGAAGCCATCAAACAGCAGGGAATCATTTTGTATAAGATAATACTTTAATGGTCAGATCAAGTCTGAAACGTGGCTTGCATCACAGCAGCTCCATGTGTAACATCAACAGACAGATATCAAGACACATACATGAGAAACAAACATTTAACATAACAGCAAAATCACCGAGAGAAACCTGCTCAACGAGCCTCCAGCGTGCTTTTGATCTGGACTCAGCTCTGTATTCACTGAGAGGACTGACTGGAGCACAAAGGATGCTTCAGTCTGACTTTATTGAATCGCGGGACCCTGTATCTAATCGGAGACACGCCATTTAAAAACATGTTTATATGTTAAAAGAAGAAAAAATCAGTCTGAAGTGACGTATAACTGCCAAATCAGTTGCTCACTGTAGTGATTTTCTCCCTTAATTGTTGCTAAATTGCTACTTTTCTCACTCATCAAGCACCCAAGAGATGCACATCATGCATAACTCCCACTCGTTCTCCTTTCCTTCTCAGGCTGCAGAGCACAAATGGGAAGCAGCACATTCCCATCTCCACGGCAACCGTGTCCATGGTGCACAGCGTCCCTGAGCTGATGGTCAGCTCCGAGGTGAGTCATGTGACGGAGACGCATGGGCAAATGTGCAGGTTTAATACAAATCCATATGCCATTACACCACTCTTTAAAAGTGTGTGTGTGTGTGTGTGTGTGTGTGTGTGTGTGTGTGTGTGTGTGTGTGTGTGTGTGTGTGTGTGTGTGTGTGTGTGTGTGTGTGTGTGTGTGTGTGTGTGTGTGTGTGTGTGTGTGTGTGTGTGTGTGTGTGTGTGTGTGTGTGTGTGTGTGTGTGTGTGTGTGTGTGTGTGTGTGTGTGTGTGTGTGTGTGTGTGTGTGTGTGTGTGTGTGTGTGTGTGTGTGGAGAGAGAGAGAGCTAGTAGGAATAAAACCAGTATAATTTAGACGCTATAGGCATAATAAATATGATACCATTTATTTGTGTATTATTTTATCCGGAGGGTAAAAGGTGGATTTGCAAATGGTTAAGGACGAGGGGGTTTCATGGTGGAGATGTTTAGATAAGGGTGGGACCAGTTGGCTTTTCTACTATTTAGTGAAATGTAAGCTGTGCTCTGGGTGCAGAACTTCTCTATCCTCTGAGGGTGAAGTAGATCTGTTCCTACATTTCAGATCGATTCCACTTGTATACTGACTTTCTTTATTACTTTATTAAATATAACAAAAGACCAACTTTGTCCGTGAATCATTTATCAGTTTCTCTTAAGAATTTCCTCCACATACAGCAAACATGAAAGAAAAGCACGAGTTTGTTTCTGAGTGAAGTGCTTCTGTGATTCACGAAATGCACATGAAAAAGCAAAAAGTGGTGGGTGCTCCTGTTCTCCCACTGATTCCCTGCCCCCCTCACACAGCAAGCAGAGCAGCTGGGCAGAGAGGACCAGCAGAGGCTCCACAGGAACAGGAAGCTGGTCTTGATGGTGGACCTGGACCAGACTTTGATCCACACCACGGAGCAGCACTGCCAGCGCATGTCCAACAAGGTAATATCTGTGTGAAGGAAACTTCTGAAGCATTGGAGACGAAACTCAGAGAGACACGGTCAGGGCGAGCAGGAACACTGATGGTTTATCTGGAGCTTCTGCCGGAGAATTCTACATAGTGATAACGTCTACTTGCAACATTCTCTTGCACTATTTTGTTTCTATTCTGTTATTTCCTTCAATATTCTGTTGGTTTTTATTCGTTCTATGTCCTATATATATTCATGTTACACTGTTGAAGGAGCCTAGGTCCAGAGGTCGCGTTAAGCGAATATTTTCCGCCTATGATGTTTTTTTTAACAATGGCGGGAAAATCTGAAAGCAGTCCGTAATGTTGACGGATTAGAACAAACTCGGAACAGCGCCGCGAGGCTCCGGTGTTATGCCGTGTTATGCATGCCCGCCCAAAAAGGAAATGATACCGGTTCCAAACCTAACTTTGCCGAACAAATCATTGAAATGTCTGTGAGTTTTGGCTTTACGCCAGAGTCCTGCATTGATTGATTGATTGATTGATTGATTGATTGATGGATGTCAGGTCGGGACGAGTTGCGGAACTAATTGGCAACATGTGCGGGTAGCGGGGCTGGTTCGGTATTGCACGACGCGGGGGAGGGGCGGGAGCGGGTCTTGAAAATCAGACCCGCGCAGGACTCTGCTTTACGGCCCGTCTACAATACAGGCATAAAAAAATATTGATGCTGGGCGTGTCTGAAGCTTGGCGATTTCACGCGCCCAACAACCAATCAGGAATCTCCCAGGAATCTCCCGCCCGCCCCCGGCATACAAAGCCTGTCAATGTTAAAACGAGGTAAACTGGATATAAACTCCCCAAACAGGTGAAAACCTACCAGTTTCACCAACTGTCTCTGCCACCTCCCTCTATGTCTGGTTCCTCCGGTTTAGGTCCCGGTAGGTGAACAGAGAGCAGTCATACAGGACTGGGACACTTGCAACGGCTATGATTAATTTATCCTCCATTTTATGACATATGGAAAATAGTCAAGACCTGCGGTATCAGCATACACGCGGTTTGATTGGCTAGCGCTTTTACTGGCGGGATTTGCATAAACGGGATTTCATTGGCTGATGCCAAGCATGATGCGGATAGATGCTCGTGATGCTTGCAAAGCCATGCCATGCTCCCCACAATGCAGTTCGGCGAAGATTAAAAATGTTCTACGTCACCCCATTCAAGTGAATGGGCGAAGCGTTAAGTATTTTTCGATGCCTGTAGTGTAGGCGGGCCGTTACGCTGCGCGCGCTCCCGCGAGGTGCAGTAGGCATGCATAACACGGCGCAGTTCAGGAGCGTGCGCGACGGGCAGCGAAAGTCTAGCGCAACCTCTGCCTAGGACTTTGTTCACATGACAATAAAGCCTTGAATCTTGAATCTTCCTTCAGGGCATCCTCCACTTCCAGCTGGGCCGAGGAGAGCCGATGCTCCACACTCGACTTCGCCCGCACTGCAAGGCTTTCCTGGAGAAAATCGCCAAACTCTACGAGTTACACGTCTTTACGTTCGGGAGCCGCCTGTACGCACACACCATCGCTGGTAATTCACTCATTGCTCTTACACTTTACAGCACCTTTCCCACACTGTAAAGGATTCCATCAGAGGTGAGAGTACAAATACTTTGTTACTGTACTTAAGTACATTGTTCTGGTATCAGTACTTTACTCCACTACTTATTTTCCTGACGACTTTTTACTTTTACTTCTTACATGTTGAACACAAATACCTGTACTTTCTACTTCTTACATGTTGAACACAAATACCTGTACTTTCTACTTCTCACATGTTGAACACAAATACCTGTACTTTCTACTTCTTACATGTTGAACACAAATAGCTGTACTTTCTACTTCTTACATGTTGAACACAAATACCTGTACTTTCTACTTCTCACATGTTGAACACAAATACCTGTACTTTCTACTTCTTACATGTTGAACACAAATACCTGTACTTTCTACTTCTCACATGTTGAACACAAATACCTGTACTTTCTACTTCTTACATGTTGAACTCAAATACCTGTACTTTCTACTTCTTACATGTTGAACTCAAATACCTGTACTTTCTACTTCTTACATGTTGAACACAAATACCTGTACTTTCTACTTCTTACATGTTGAACACAAATACCTGTACTTTCTACTTCTTACATGTTGAACTCAAATACCTGTACTTTCTACTTCTTATATGTTGAACTCAAATACCTGTACTTTCTACTTCTCTCATTTTCCAAACAGGCTGGTTCCTTTAGTCTGAATGTGTGTTTGGTGGCGTGATCATTATTATTTAGAGTCATTGCGTGCCTATTGATTTGAACACGATCCGTGTATCAATCATTTCCTGGTCTTCTCTAAAGAAGAGGGACCAATGAAAACGTTGTCATGTTGCCGTTGTTCACCATGGAAACATTCATTATCTAACAATGACATTATTGTTCTATTAATATAAAGGGAGGTCAGGTACTCTTTAAAACAGCTGCTAGTTATGGGTACTTTTTACTGAAGTACATTTCAAAGCCTCTTTACTTTGACTTGAGGAAAGGATGTGTGTACTTTTGCCATCTCTGGAATCCACATAGTTTAATTGACATCAAAACAGCGTTGTACTGCACATTTGTGTCCATAAGAGGGAGGTGTCTGCTTATATTTGCATTTCAGCTCAGGTTATGCCGGCTATGTGTCATTTAAAAGCAGCAGGGTGCTACATTATAACATGCATGTGAAGCCAGTTAATATTTTGCATTAATTACCTTCCAAATCCCCAGCATAGTTTTAGTAGCATTTGGCTGGTAGGTGAGAGGATATATATATATATGTATCCTTCTAGATAAATATATTGAGATTAAATTAGATGAATACTATTCCTACCACCTTTTTTGCTTTTACCTTGGCCATTAAATCCATACAAAATATAGAACTTCAAGAGTTTAACCCATTTGAAAATAATGCACAATGGTTTGGTTTATTTGAAACAAATAAATCAGCATTTGTCTTGTTGTTCTGAGTTTGTATATGTATGGTTTATTGCACTGAACCCGCTTTCGACCACATGTAAACAAGGCATTGCAAATCTTATAATAATATTTAAAGGGTAAACAATATAAACATGTATATACACAATAAGTTAGACAACACTACAATAGAATAACCTGCTTATAAAGAAACTATATGTAATGGATATATACAACTTAATGTAGTTAATTTTTAACAGGCTGGATCATATTGGAGTGTAGGTAGTTTGGGTTGTCTTATTGGTATTCAGGGTGTGTCTTTCATCACGCTCTATTTAATAGAAGCAGCCTCACTGTTCGGCCTCCGTATGATGAAAGTTTAATGCCTTCTGAATTGGATTTTAGAACCGGCTGTGACGCAGGAAGGTCAGCACGTTTCAGATCAGAGCTTCAGATGTTTACAGTTTCTGTTGTGGTTAAAGGAGAGACACTACAGGGAAGGTCTCTCTCCGCAGCCAAGGTGTAATCCATGTGTGTGTCTCAGAGTTAGTTGTTAGTGAGAGCCTGAGAGACTTTGCAACAGTGTTCATTTTGGCAGCTGTTTTTGATTTAGTCTTTAGACGGAAATGTTTATTAGTTTTAGTCACATTTTAATCATTCCTATCCTTCGTAGTTTTAGTCTAGTTTTAGTCGACGAAAACTCAAAACGTTTTAGTCAACTTTTAGTCAAAATGTGTCTCTATGCTCTCTGAACGCTCCGTCCCCGGCAGATCTCTGTGTCCGCTGCAGCATGTCTGTTAGGCCCCGCCCCCCGCACACAGAGAGACACAGGGAGATCGCTCTTCTGGAGTGAAGAGAGCGGAAATAATGATATTGCAAGTTAGAAACGTAAGATGCATTTTGACAGACCAGACGGACACTTGGGGGAAAATATGCTGCATTTCGAATGTCCGATAGTCCACCATTAACACCTTAGTCCCGTCTCGTCAACGAAAACTAAATATACATTTCGTCAAAGTTTTCGTTATCAAGAATCTATTTTTAGCTCGTCATCGTCTCGTCTTAGTCGTGTAAAAAAGGAGGTCGTTGACGAACATTTTTCGTCATAGTTTTCGTTGACGAAATGAACACTGGTTTGCAACGCTTGATTTAAGGAGTAAATAGGAGGAAAGGTTTTAACCCTAAGTAGTATCTGCAATATATACAGATAGTTCTGCACTTCTATCAAAACGACACGATTGATGCTAGAAAAAGGGCAAATCAAAAATGTATTATCTAAAGGCAAGAAAAACTAAATCATGTTGAAATGTCAACGATTGATTTAAGGAGTAGATAGTGGGAGAAAAGGTGGAGGAAATGTCTGAACCCGAAGCAGCCGGTGTTTTTTACTGCAATATATAAGTCCTGCACCTCTATGGAAACGGCATAATCATGGCTAGAAGAAGAAAAGCAGAATAATGTCTTATTTAAAGAGAATATTTGTATTGATGTGCCGTGGAGATAAAACAGCATATTTGGTTGCCATATGCTTCTTTGAAATAAAGTGGAATACCTTCAGCGACCTTGCAGAGGAAGTTTCAAATATTCATCGTTTTTTTTTTTAGTCACATCCATCTTTAATCTTCCTTTTTTCTCTTTTAGGTTTTCTGGATCCTGAAAAGAAGCTTTTCTCTCATCGGATTCTTTCCAGAGACGAATGCATCGACCCGTTCTCCAAGACGGGGAATCTAAGGTGGGACATTTGAAAGAAATCATTTGATTTTTTGTGTGTTTTTACCATTATTTAACTCTGTTTCGTTCTGAAGCATGAAGACACCCTTTGTATGTTTCATTTTGACTTCCTTACAAGGTCATGATGGTGGATTTGAACAAATCATTTCTTCTGGAAGCGTTTTTCTCGAAGGACAATCTGTCCACGTTGTCAGTTACTCGTCAGGACTCTTTGAAGTAGAGACACTACATATTGATATACACCTGGACATCAGCAGGAGAGGACTCTTTAAAGTAGAGACACTACATACTGATATACACCTGAACATCAGCAGGAGAGGACTCTTTAAAGTAGAGACACTACATACTGATATACACCTGAACATCAGCAGGAGAGGACTCTTTAAAGTAGAGACACTACATCCTGATATACACCTGAACATCAGCAGGAGAGGACTCTTTAAAGTAGAGACACTACATCCTGATATACACCTGAACATCAGCAGGAGAGGACTCTTTAAAGTAGAGACACTACATACTGATATACACCTGAACATCAGCAGGAGAGGACTCTTTAAAGTAGAGACACTACATACTGATATACACCTGAACATCAGCAGGAGAGGACTCTTTAAAGTAGAGACACTACATACTGATATACACCTGAACATCAGCAGGAGAGGACTCTTTAAAGTAGAGACACTACATACTGATATACACCTGAACATCAGCAGGAGAGGACTCTTTAAAGTAGAGACACTACATACTGATATACACCTGAACATCAGCAGGAGAGGACTCTTTAAAGTAGAGACACTACATACTGATATACACCTGAACATCAGCAGGAGAGGACTCTTTAAAGTAGAGACACTACATACTGATATACACCTGAACATCAGCAGGAGAGGACTCTTTAAAGTAGAGACACTACATACTGATATACACCTGAACATCAGCAGGAGAGGACTCTTTAAAGTAGAGACACTACATATTGATATACACCTGAACATCAGTAGGAGAGGACTCTTTAAAGTAGAGACACTACATACCGATATACACCTGAACATCAGCAGGGGAGGACTCTTTAAAGTAGAGACACTACATACTGATATACACCTGAACATCAGCAGGAGAGGACTCTTTAAAGTAGAGACACTACATACTGATATACACCTGAACATCAGCAGGAGAGGAATCTTTAAAGTAGAGACACTACATACTGATATACACCTGAACATCAGCTGGAGAGGACTCTTTAAAGGAGAGACACTACATACTGATATACACCTGAACATCAGCAGGAGAGGACTCTTTAAAGTAGAGACACTACATACTGATATACACCTGATCATCAGCAGGAGAGGACTCTTTAAAGTAGAGACACTACATACTGATATACACCTGAACATCAGCAGGAGAGGACTCTTTAAAGTAGAGACACTACATACTGATATACACCTGAACATCAGCAGGAGAGGACTCTTTAAAGTAGAGACACTACATACTGATATACACCTGAACATCAGCAGGAGAGGACTCTTTAAAGTAGAGACACTACATATTGATATACACCTGAACATCAGTAGGAGAGGACTCTTTAAAGTAGAGACACTACATACCGATATACACCTGAACATCAGCAGGGGAGGACTCTTTAAAGTAGAGACACTACATACTGATATACACCTGAACATCAGCAGGAGAGGACTCTTTAAAGTAGAGACACTACATACTGATATACACCTGAACATCAGCAGGAGAGGACTCTTTAAAGTAGAGACACTACATACTGATATACACCTGCACATCAGCTGGAGAGGACTCTTTAAAGGAGAGACACTACATACTGATATACACCTGAACATCAGCAGGAGAGGACTCTTTAAAGTAGAGACACTACATACTGATATACACCTGAACATCAGCAGGAGAGGACTCTTTAAAGTAGAGACACTACATACTGATATACACCTGAACATCAGCAGGAGAGGACTCTTTAAAGTAGAGACACTACATACTGATATACACCTGATCATCAGCAGGAGAGGACTCTTTAAAGTAGAGACACTACATACTGATATACACCTGAACATCAGCAGGAGAGGACTCTTTAAAGTAGAGACACTACATACTGATATACACCTGAACATCAGCAGGAGAGGACTCTTTAAAGTAGAGACACTAAATACTGATATACACCTGAACATCAGCAGGAGAGGACTCTTTAAAGTAGAGACACTACATATTGATATACACCTGAACATCAGTAGGAGAGGACTCTTTAAAGTAGAGACACTACATACCGATATACACCTGAACATCAGCAGGGGAGGACTCTTTAAAGTAGAGACACTACATACTGATATACACCTGAACATCAGCAGGAGAGGACTCTTTAAAGTAGAGACACTACATATACACCTGAACATCAGCAGGAGAGGACTCTTTAAAGTAGAGACACTACATACTGATATACACCTGAACATCAGCAGGAGAGGACTCTTTAAAGTAGAGACACTACATACTGATATACACCTGAACATCAGCAGGAGAGGACTCTTTAAAGTAGAGACACTACATACTGATATGCAGCTGAACATCAGCAGGAGATAACTCTTTAAAGTAGAGACACTACATACTGATATACACCTGAACATCAGCAGGAGAGGACTTTTTAAAGTAGAGACACTACATACTGATATACACCTGAAACTTCAGCAGGAGAGTACTCTTTAAAGTAGAGACACTACATACTGATATACACCTGAACATCAGCAGGAGAGGACTCTTTAAAGTAGAGACTACATACTGATATACACCTCAACATCAGCAGGAGAGGACTCTTTAAAGTAGAGAAACTACATACTGATATACACCTGAACATCAGCAGGAGAGGACTCTTTAAAGTAGAGACACTACATACTGATATACATCTGAACATCAGCAGGAGAGGACTCTTTAAAGTAGAGACACTACATACTGATATACACCTGAGCATCAGCAGGAGAGGACTCTTTAAAGTAGAGACACTACATACTGATATACACCTGAACATCAGCAGGAGAGGACTCTTTAAAGTAGAGACACTACATACTGATATACACCTGAACATCAGCAGGAGAGGACTCTTTAAAGTAGAGACACTACATACTGATATACACCTGAGCATCAGCAGGAGAGGACTCTTTAAAGTAGAGACACTACATACTGATATACACCTGAACATCAGCAGGAGAGGACTCTTTAAAGTAGAGACACGACATACTGATATACACCTGAACACCAGCAGGAGAGGACTCTTTAAAGTAGAGACACGACATACTGATATACACCTGAACATCAGCAGGAGAGGACTCTTTAAAGTAGAGACACTACATACTGATATACACCTGAACATCAGCAGGAGAGGACTCTTTAAAGTAGAGACACTACATACTGATATACACCTGAACATCAGCAGGAGAGGACTCTTTAAAGTAGAGACACTACATACTGATATACACCTGAACATCAGCAGGAGAGGACTCTTTAAAGTAGAGACACTACATACTGATATACATCTGAACATCAGCAGGAGAGGACTCTTTAAAGTAGAGACACTACATACTGATATACACCTGAACATCAGCAGGAGAGGACTCTTTAAAGTAGAGACACTACATACTGATATACATCTGAACATCAGCAGGAGAGGACTCTTTAAAGTAGAGACACTACATACTGATATACACCTGAACATCAGCAGGAGAGGACTCTTTAAAGTAGAGACACTACATACTGATATACACCTGAACATCAGCAGGAGAGGACTCTTTAAAGTAGAGACACTACATACTGATATACACCTGAACATCAGCAGGAGAGGACTCTTTAAAGTAGAGACACTACATACTGATATACACCTGAACATCAGCAGGAGAGGACTCTTTAAAGTAGAGACACTACATACTGATATACACCTGAACATCAGCAGGAGAGGACTCTTTAAAGTAGAGACACTACATACTGATATACATCTGAACATCAGCAGGAGAGGACTCTTTAAAGTAGAGACACTACATACTGATATACACCTGAACATCAGCAGGAGAGGACTCTTTAAAGTAGAGACACTACATACTGATATACACCTGAACATCAGTAGAATGTCCTCTTAAATGTAGACGAGCAGAAATGGTAGCCTCATTTTTTCTCTGTCCGCTTCACTTATAAGAAAGTAATTGATTTTAAATGCTGTCACTCCCATTAGTTCCGCCACGTACAGATAAATAACAACCTTGCAGGGATTATAAACTCATCTGTTTTGTGTTTTTTTTCCCCTGACAGGAATCTTTTCCCCTGTGGCGACTCCATGGTCTCTATAATCGACGACCGAGAGGACGTGTGGAAGTTCGCCCCTAACCTCATCACTGTGAAGAAGTACATCTACTTCCAGGGAACGGGGGATATCAACGCTCCCCCCGGGTCCAGGGAGGCTCAATTGGCAAAGAAAGGTCAGTGCGGCGGCTCAATTTCCAGCTCAGTTTGAGTCGCCGAGAGGCTAAGCTCGGCTATGAGCTGCGACCCATTTTCGTAGAGAAAGTCCATATTGAAGTAAGATAGTTTCACCATATTTAATAAACAAAATCAAAATGACAGCACCAGCTCACCCTCTGTCATCCGCACTCGACATGAAACCTGTGACATATACACAAACCGCACCCATGTGACAATTACCAGAAGTGCTCAACAAACAAATAAAAGTGACGTAAAGAAATAATAATAGAGAGGCGAAGTCCCTCCCTTTCCAGGGTGGGACCTTATTTCATTTGAATTGTGTCATGAATTACACATATGATGTTTGTCAATTTAAAAAATCATTTCCATGTCAAAAAAGTCACAGTTTGTCATAAAACTGTTGAAATATAAGACTATGAAAAATACGCAACTAGAAAGACTACAAATCCCAGAGTCCCGGTCCCGCATGCTGGCTCTAATGAACCGACTAACTCCCCTTGTGTGTATGTACAGATCTCAACATGCCCAGACTTGGAGTGATTTTCACCTCTTTTAATACTTTCCGCCTCATTCTGAAAGAAAGAAGTGAAATGTGCCAACGTGACGGCCGTCTGGGTGTGTGGTGTGAGCAGGGCTGTCGACTAACTTTTTTCACTATCCTCCCGGAACCGTCCCGAAATTAATGTGGACCGTCCCGAAATTTAATTTTTTAAAACATTTTTAAATTTTTTCTACATTATCATTAGCTAGAATGATTCAAAGTGAGCTTTAACATAAATAAAACATCATACAAATCATTAGATCAGGGGTGGGGAACCTTTTTCCTCTCAAGGGCCATTTCAATGTTTTCAACATCCTCCGAGGGCCGTACAAATTATTGACCTCTGCTTAAAAATACTAAAATCACAGCCCATTCATTTGGCCTTTCTTTCATGCCGTGCAAAGAAAAAGCAACATCTGAATCCAGATATCGTACCATGACTCGTGCATGCATGCGGCATGACCACCAAAACAGAAAGATATGGACACAAGATATGTGCAAATGTATTTAGTTTCCTATCCATGTTGACATGATTTAAGTGGGGGGGAGACCTAACCTCCTCTAGGGGGGTCCTCACCTCCCCGGGAAGATTTTTTTTTAAATGTTGAAGTTAAAAGCATCAATCTGGTGCACTTTGAGAGCAACATTAAGAGATCTATGGATACATCTCTCATCACCCATATGAAACAGAACTGTAAGCAGATGTATTTTTCTTTATGGATATTTTACAAATCACTTCCCTTTCAAACTGTATTCTTGTTTATTAATAACAACTTTGTTTTACTGTCATACAGTATTTTATACCTGTTTACTTTATTGTCTTATTTTTTAGAACTATAATGATCATATAAAGATGTGCCTTTACCTCACTGGTTGGAGAAAAAGCTTCTTATATTCGTTAGCATAGCTAGCTAACCAGATGCTAATAACAACAAAGTTATTGACTGTATGATCAGTATGACAGATGAACAGATCGCCACTGGGCTTTCAACTAAAGACACAGCCACGCAGAAACTGCGGCATGTGTACGGCTCCTTATGGGTACTGCAATTTTTGGAAGTGCCGAAGCGACGTTCTGGTGCTCCCCTGCCATGCTCCCCTGTCAGACGAGCCATATACCACGTGATGACACGTTAGGCTCGTGTTGTGTTCAAGGACCCTGACCTTGGCCAGGAAAAACAGGCACTCGCCTGTTTAATTTTTTTGCGGTCTAGATTTCTTTAATTTTTTTCTTTTTTGCGTGTGTTTATAAATTGCCTCGAGGGCCGTACCAAATGGTCTCGCGGGCCGTATACGGCCCGGGGGCCAGAGGTTCCCCACCCCTGCATTAGATGATAATTCATCAACCTTTTTATTTGAGTAAATCAGTCAATCACATGACAAAGGCCAAATATATTTAAACAAACACACAAACGAGAAAATTACTCTAATATTGAATCCAAGCAAGTCCCATCCAATTCACAAAAAACTCCAACACTCTGTCCTGAAGACAGAAGACCGAACCCAGAGTAACCACTAACCAGGAGGACAGTCTGTAACACAGTCAGGAGACCTTCACAAACTGCCCCGCCCCCTCGCACACAGACGGGAGAGAGAGATCTCGTCTGGATTGGAAAGCTCGAAAATACATCATAGACGCATGTTGTAGTCTTATTGCATATTAGAAACGGAGTTGGCGAAACTAAAACTGCCATATAATGTTTATGTAGCAATAATATATATGATATATATTTTTTAAATGTCTCCAGTACCGATAAAAAGTCAGATAACTTCGGAGCTTAACGTTACCACTGTCTTTAATAATTCCGGCCCGGGGACCGTTTAATACCGGGGCTCGGTACCCACCCATACATGGGGAGAGGCGCAGCATATTGCTAAGGACTAAATACGATGGAGGGTTCTCATCTCAGCCTTATTATTACATCCCATAGGGGATGAAGTGGAGTAAGTAAATAAAGAGGCCGGGGCTCCAGGGTCTGGTTCCCCTGTGCGTTTTTGTGATGTAACGGTAAAACATTTCAGAATTCCTCCACGGGATGTCATTGTACATCACTCAACCCGCGAAATACACACACTCAGAGCCATATAATAGATAAATGGCGCTGCACACACTCAGTACATAGCTAGACCCGCAAATTTGCGGGCCAGGAATTCGCGGGCACTGGCTGACAGCTAGCGGCACAGCTGTAGCTATGTACTGTGTGTGTGTGTGTGTGTGTGTGTGTGTGTGTGTGTGTGTGTGTGTGTGTGTGTGTGTGTGTGTGTGTGTGTGTGTGTGTGTGTGTGTGTGTGTGTGTGTGTGTGTGTGTGTGTGTGTGTGTGTGTGTGTGTGTGTGTGTGTGTGTGTGTGTGTGTGTGTGTGTGTGTGTGTGTGTGTGTGTGTGTGTGTGTGTGTGTGTGTGTGTGTGTGTGTGTGTGTGTGTGTGTGTGTGTGTGTGTGTGTGTGTGTGTGTCTAAATGTTTTGTGCGTTTATGTTGACAAGGAGGTTTAATAACTGTGTGCTACACAAAACGTGCAGTCAGTTTCATTTTCATCGCCGTTCATCTCTCGTCCCAAATTCGTCCCAAAATATTTTTTTATCCTCCCCGACACTATTTTTTTCGACGACGGGACGTCCTTAAGCTCGAGCCCTGGGTTTGAGACGGGAGATGTAGTTCATTGAGCGGTTTCACACAAAAGTGTTACTTCACAGTTTTACGACACATTTTAATATTTTTTATTTGCAAAATTATCTTTTAAATTGACAAACATCATATGTGTAATTCGTGGCACAATTCAAACGGGATCGATCGATAATCTTTCTCTCTCCATTGACTTCAATACATACTTTTTCCGAAATAAGGTCCCACCCCGGAAAGGGAGGGACTTCGCCTCTCTATGACACAAATAATGAACTCTGGCGTAGAAGCATTGTGTCCACACAGTCAGTGCCCACCAACTTCTTTTGTAGGAAGACTCTTTGAGGACAAACTTTCCGGCGGTTTATGCAACACTGAGGGTTTAAAGGGGCCAGAATGAGCTGAACAGTTTCCAGCTCTGTGCACACTGCGCTTTGAAAGCCACTGTTAGCGTCCCTAATCTCTGCCTGCAGTTATGAGTTTATAGTGCAGAATTTCCCACAGGTTTCCTCAGCTCCTTGTTGGAAATAGAGGGACAGAGTTTACTGAACTGCATCTCACTGACACTCTGACATTAAGTGAAATGCAAAAAGAGGACAATTCTGTGCAAACTGGTAAATGTCAACGCAATGTATGAAGTTTAAATTGGGAATGCATCAGGGCCTCGCCTATTATCGAAGTGCTGTTTCATCAATGTATTTCACCTATTATAATCTGTTTATTATGGGGGGGGGGGGGGATTGGAATTGGGCCCGAGTGTGTCATACTACCCCACAATTCAAAACCCAACATATTGCTTTTTCAAATACTCATTTATTCCATGTCTACACTGGTTTTAGAAATGAGAGAATAAAGCTGAACGAATCAATGCATGAAGAAAACCCTGCTGTTAGAAAACAACTATTTATTTAAAACGATATTTTGATTGTTTTTTTTTTTTACCTTTTACACATTTCTTTCCACAATTATATTGCAGACAGAACCCTCTCCTTGCTTTAATGTTATTAATATAGATGACGCAGTTATGTATCACAATATCTCAGTATAGTGTTCCATTAAAAGACGATACATAGTGGATGCCCCTCCTTAAACTTTATTTCATGAATAAATGTAGATATGAGTACATTTTTAATACACTTTTATAAATACACGTGGCTACACAGTACATCGACATCATCTAAAACAAACCTAAAAGTACTTAAATACATTTTAAATGACAGAACGGCTCTAACATTGTTCAGAAGTATTCCATGCATCTTTATTGACTGACGTGCTGAATGTAGAAGGCTTAAATGATGTCTCTATTAGGCGCCTGTGTCACATGGTGCATTACAGAGAGTCAGTGAGGCGGCAGTGAACAGTCATCAACACTGTGTCACTGTGCAGCCAGCATGCTGAGTTACATGATGAGCCCACACACCTCTCATCGTGAATCAAACGCACCGTTTTATAGAGCGAAGCCTCCCATACTTCCACCTCTGTACGTCAAATATATAAATGATATATAATAAACAAAACAGATTAAATTATAAAAAATTAATTAAATCACACACAACCAAAACAATTAAATAGACTCCGGCTGGAAAACAGAGCTCTCTCTCTCTCTCTCTCTCTCTCTCTCTCTCTCTCTCTCTCTCTCTCTCTCTCTCTCTCTCTCTCTCTCTCTCTCTCTCTCTCTCTCTCTCTCTCTCTCTCTCTCTCTCTCTCTCTCTCTCTCTCATATATATTCATATATACAGTGGGGCAAAAAAGTATTTAGTCAGCCACCAACTGTTCAAGTTCTCCCACTTAAAAAGATGAGAGGCCTGTAATTTTCATCCTAGGTATACCTCAACTATGAGAGACAAAAAAAATCCAGAAAATCACATCTGATTTTTTAAGAATTTATTTGCAAATGATGGTGGGGGCTCTCCATCTCCAGCTGCCGTGTTCGCTCCCAGCTGGAAAACGGAATGGGGTGGTTGTGTTTCAGATGCAGTTTAAGGTTGGTGGTATTGCTAGCTTTTGTTGCTACCTCATAAGTGGTGCTAACGGAACTAAACGGGAAAAGTACTCCGGTGTGAACGCACCTATAGTCATTTGTTCTGGGCATGTCATTTTCGAGCCCGAGACCTGAAAAACAGGCTCAGGGCTTAATAGGTTTAGACCAAAACTCATGTACAACAACTTCCTTACTTGCATTAAATAAGCACTAATTAGAGGGTTATTGAGGTTAAAACTTAACTAATGGCCTATTACTTATAGAATATGGTCATATAGAATAAGGCATTACCGTAATTTTCGGACTATAAGGCGCAGCGGCATACCACTCTCGGTTCCACTTTTACTTTTGCGCGCTACCTGTCTCACTCTTTTCCGGCCTCCAGCTTTTCCTGCTGGAACCCGCCGCTTAAAGGTGGGGGTCCGCGGACCGGCCATAGAGCCCATAGAGTTAAAGGTGGGGGTCCGCGGACCGGCCATAGAGCCCATAGAGTTAAAGGTGTTGGCCGTTAGCTTTAAAAATCCATAGATTAGCCGCACCGTTATATAAGCCGCAGCGTCGAAAAATGGGGGAAAAGGCGCGGCTTATAGTCCGAAAATTACGGTAATCAGTATTGTATAATGACTTAATATAACACCTTAATATAAAGTGTTACCATGTTTTGTTTTAAAAAATAACTGCCATGTGTGGAATAAACAAATACAATTAAAAACAATTTGAAATGATCAGAACAGGAAACAAGCTGCTTGGAGCCAGGCAGTGAATCTCCTTAGAGACCTTTTGTAGGACCTTCTCATTTACACCCACTCTCAGGCTGTCTCATCAATTAGTGAGAAGTCGTGGTCGTGCTGATTACATGTTATAATAACAGCTGCCAGTCTCAGCAAGGGACCTTCTATTGATGCATAAAATACATCTTTGCACTTGGTTTCTTTCTGCAAATACAGAAGCACATCACTGCAGCGTAGCTCCATGCTGTCGGCAAGATCTAAAGAGCGATGCAGCCGTGTAAAGATTTGTTTACATTTTTATAATTGCATGAAACAAGATGTTTTCAGAAGTCTGGGTGCAGTTTCCGTATCTCCAGACGTTCATGTTCAAGTGAATGTTTAGCACGCATACGCAACTAGCTACCGGTATATCGAAAACTACCATGTAGATTGTCAGCTCCTCTTGAGTAGACTTAATTAGTTACAACTCTATTGTCATTACAGAGTGCAAGTAGCTAGACAACGAAATGCAAGTAGCATCTAACCAGGAGTGCACAAAGAAGCAATGAAGTGACGTGTAGGGATGCATATTGTTGACTTTTTTACGATACCGATACCACTGAACGATACCGATACTCAACCGATACATATCGTGATACTTTGAAATTGTATCATCCCACAATTACTCCCATGAAGCGCTTTACGATATAGTTAACATGTGAAATTAATATTAAATTCAATTGTGGGACTTCTTGGACCTTTTAGTAGGCTACTGAACAAACAATGAAAAATACATTAAAATATGAAGAAAACCGATTATGGAATATCTTTTATGCGTGAATAGCTCATCTTGTCAATGCAAACAGACCGTTATAGCACCGTTATAATTAATGTTAAACCTGAGATTCGACTAGAAAACAAATAAATAATAGAATAAAGGTCATGAGATCTCGGCATTGCACAAACAAACAAATCTCATCTTTAAAATCAACATTTGCCTTCACTGGTGAGAGAAAACAAATCCCATCACAGTTCATTTGTGGGACTTTTACCTTTCTAGTATTGAACAAACAATGAAAAATACATAAAATATGAAGAAAAACGATTATACAATCTGATTTATAACACCCGCCATCACGGGCCACGGACTCACTTATAAAATAAAATTAAAAAATATATATATATATTTTTAAAGTACCGAAACCGGATCTGATTTCGGTACGGTATACCGTAGCCACCAGTAACCGGTATTTCGGTGATACCGGTATGCATCCCTACGTGTAATATATAGTTCAATATAAGAATCTACGCATGACAGATGTAAAGACGATCGTAAAAAGATATTGAGATGCTGCAAACAATGCACGTCTAACAGTTCTAAGAATAATTTGTCTTTAAGGATCTACTAATCACTCTTGAAAAGTTTTCCCTACAGTCTAATTTGATGCATTCGTCCGGAGTCCACTGGACTGCGTATTTTATTTCGTGCTATGCCTCCTCTGATTATTATTATTATTACAGCCCTTTCCTTTCCATCCAGCCATGTAGCAACACTACTCTTATTATCACTGATGGAGTAGTTTGTTATCCAGTACCTTTACTTTTCATCTTACTATCTTAAAATGGAGCGATGCTTTCCTCCAAGCACCTTCATTCTGATTGACAAGTATTCGTACCTCCACACGTCTCATGGATTAGAGTTGGCTACAGAAACTTGCACTGGAATGACTCGCTGTATCCAGAGGACTCAGGTTTGCATTAGAGGGAGAGTTTTCTGCCAACATGAGCATCCCTTCCCGAGTCTGGGTTATCCTCCGGGGACAGAAACTACTAGTGTGAAATGATAGGAAGGTTATTACTAAAAGGTTTATAATCACAGGGTTACAGACCCTCAAGTATCTATTGATGCGATAAACTACATCGTGAAGAGGGCCATAACCTTTGCTGCTAGCAAGGTTGTCACAAACTAAACTTTGCTTAATGAAAACCAAAAAAAAAGGGATTGCCTATGATCTAACTAGATATATGGGATGCAGATGTGTACTTGAATATATTGTTTTATGTTGTGACTTTGCTAAATCAGTCTTATATTACCATTATAGGTCAGTGGGGGTAAAGATTATTTAGCATTTGGACCCCAAAACTAGCAAAAAGTAGTTGGGGGTGACACAAAAGGGACATTAGGTGTTCATTCTAAAAGCAAACTTACGAAAAAGGACATTTTAAGTGGTTAATGAAGTGCTATAAAATAGGAATGCCAGCGATTACTCGATTTTTCGAATATTCGTTACAGTCTCCATAATCGAAAATAATTTTTCAAATTCGATTTTATTTATATATTTTTTATTATTATTTATGTTTTTCTTTTTTTTCCTGGATTAGTTTCAACCAAAATATAGACTAATGCTAATAATAGTAATAGTATTAATAATTGTAAATGGCCATTGGTCACACCACCAGTTTGTTTTACTGTAAACTTGGAGGAAGCCGGCAGCTCAGGCTGCGCTGAGTGCAGACTGAATAATCGATTAATATTCGCCAGGGCTGTCCGATTTTCGAATTTGATCATGGTCAGTTTCTGGCATCCCCACTATAAACTATTTTAATATGAAAATATTCTGGGATTAATTAAGTTTGACTGATTCTCAAATACTTTTTCATTGATATATATTTATCCAGGTGAACATTATTTAATTATCATTTGTCTAATATTGAACACTTTGGCGCTCCATTAGTGTCAGGATGGGGATCATCTGATGTAAATTAGGCCAGAATCCTTTAAACTGTAGCTGTTAGTAGGGGTGCTCCGATCAATTAGGGCTCTCTATAAAGGCCGATCGTGAGAGCCGATCACATGACGTAAAATACATGACACTCTCTGTGTGCGGCAAAACAAGCTCGCCAAAATGGCTTCACCGGTCTGGCAGTATTTTAAGGTATCAGAAAAAGACAGTAAAATAGCGGTATGCAACGTGTGTGAAGCAGAAATCCTGCAGCTCCACCCGCTGGGACGAACCTGTGAGCGGAGCAACACACACTAAGAGTTAGACCTAACACACTTAGCTATTTGATCTACCTCTGGAACAAGCTAAACTAGTTACACATATATTTATTCTTCACTGTCGGGTAGGGCTGCTCAATTAATCGTATTTTAATCGCGATTACGATTATGGCTTGCAACGATTACGAAAACAACGTACATTTGTTTTGGTTTTCCAGTTGAATTATACTTAAAGTCCAGGGTAATCAACTGTTAAAAACATACTGTTCAATTTTTTTCCCCCAATAAATGGATGTTTTCAAAGTCAATGAATAATCGCATTTAATAATGGCAATTACAATTATTGACCCAAATAATCGAGATTATGATTTTTGCCATAATCGAGCAGCCCTACTGTCGGGTCACTCATTACTGGATCAGTGAGCTGCATGAGAAGGATAAGGACCGGTTATCGACCGATACTGATTCCGGCGATCGGCCCCAAAATTGGCGATCGGAGCATCCCTAGCTGTTACGGTACGTCCACACAGCAGCTTTGGAAAAAGCTTGCCGGCGGGCGTGTCTGATACTCGACCAACAACCAATCACATGAATCTCCCGCCCCTGACACACAAGCAGCGGTTTGATTGGCTAGAGCTTGTACTGGCATATGATTTGATTGGCTGACGCTTCCACCGAAAGCTTGAAAAGTTGAACATTGCTCAACTTTTGAATCCTGAGATGCCTGGAAATCTCCGCTTTGCTTCCCACAATGCAGTTAGGCGAAAAGCGAGGCAAAGTGACGTCACCCCATTCAAAGTGAATGAGCAGAAGTGTTGGAAGATTTTTTTAACACTGCTGTGTGGACGTACCGTTACTCATAAAATAGGTTTTGAAGCGTGTTTCTCTGAATGTTTTGTAATAACTTTGTCTTGTTTCCAGCAGGTGGTGCGTCAAGTCGATCGGCGGAGAGCACAGAAGGAACTCTTGGTGCCGAAGAACAGAATAACGGACCCAGGAAAAAGACCAAAGACCAAAGCATTTCTGCCAAGGAAGAGTCCACAACACCTCAGGAAGTTCCCACAAATGAACGGACACATCCCAAAGAGCTTGTGGAGGACGAGTCAGGGAAAGTTAAAGGGTCGGAGACTGACGCAGAGTCGAGGGAAACTCAGGTTAGCGACAGTACAAATGTCAAGGAAGATGATAGCAACAGGACATTGGTTACGAAAGAGCTAACAGAGAGTTCAAACTCGTCAGTGCCGACCCATGAGTCTAATAACTTGGAATTTGACCTTTCCAGTGACAGTGACAATGACTCCGTAACCAACAAGCCTTCCACACCAGAGAGTGAGAGTGAAGGCAAGACGAATAAGAAATCTGGGCAGGAAGAGGTCAACAAAGACCATGGAGAAGGGACGAAGGAAGTGGAAAGTAACAGTAAAAGTGAAGGAGAAACCGGTTCTGAATCGGCAGAACCTTCAGGAGTTCTTCCACCAGACCCTGAGTTGGGAAATGGCTGCCCCGATAAAAGTGAACCAGAAACCGAGTCCCAGAACAGCGAACAATCCGGAGTCACAATGGGAGAAGAGCTGCTCGACCAGAGTATGGAGGACGAGGAGGAAGAAGATGAAGAAGAAACCGATATCGACCAGGACGATCACTTGATCTACCTGGAGGAAGTTCTGGAGAGGATCCACGGGGAGTACTACACAAGATACGAAGCCTACCTGAAGAAGGAGGCATCTGAAACGCCGGATATGCGCAAGATTGCCCCGGAGTTGAAAAGTAAAACACTGGAGGGAACGACGATAGTGTTCAGTGGACTTTACCCGACAAACTACCCGATGGAGAGGACCAGAGAGCACTACCACGCCAAAGCACTGGGGGCGAAGATCGGAAAACATCTGGTTCTGAACGCCCAAGATCCCAATCGGACGACTCATCTCATCGCAGCGAGAGCCGGTATGTAGATACGTGTGTATGCTGTCGAACAGGCAGTGGTAGCATTATCAAGGTCAAATTTAACAATGAATTAGATTAGATTCAACTTTATTGTCATTGTGCAAAGTACAGGTACAAGCCAATGAAATGCAGTTAGTATCCAACCAGAAATGTGCTAAATATAAATAAATACAAGGTGCATATTATAAAAACTGACAATACAGGGAGGGAGCATTGAATGAGCAAAAAATTCTACAATATACAGATGTAAGTATTGACCCCTTTGGTTAAAAATGTACTCAAATAACACATTATAATAGCATATTATCAATAAGTAAAGTCCCCTATGGGCGTTGCTGTTGAACAGGCATACAGTGGTAGCATTTTTTTACTTTATTTTCATTTGTATTAAACAACGCATACAACGTCAAAGACAACCAAAAACAGGTGTGCAGGTTGTCAATTTTTTTTGGATAACCCCCCCTACAGAATAATACAAGATTAATAGTACAAACACATCTAACATGATAGACAAACATATGGTTCAAATCACAGCACAGCACAACAACCACAACAACAAAACACATAAAAAGGTTGAGATAAATGTTAGACATGGTTGACCTATAGTAAATCTATATCAATGTCAAATTTAACAATGAATTGAGCCTTTTGGTCAACAATGTACTCGAATAACACATGATAATAGCATTTTGGTTGATTTTTAAGTTTACATAATATCAATAAGTGAAGTCCCAGTTGTAGCGTTGTCAATGTCAAATTTAACAATGAATTGACCCTTTTAGCAATTATAGTTTTGAGACTTAGGCCCCATTTACACGGGAACGCAAACTAAACAAACCAAATTCGATATCAAAAAAGTCTTCCGTTCACACAGACACGGCTCAATAAACGCGTCCCTTTACACGAGACCGCTCGACCCGCTGGAGACGCTGTAGTACATATGCCGGGCCTGTAAGTGGCGCTGTACTGCCGCCACAAAATACATCAAAAGCAGCGAAGAAGACCCCCGAGCATGGTTGCCTGATTGCCCTTCTGTTTATTCTCCGTGGTGGATTTAGCAACATGTCCACTTGTTGCTGATGGTTGTGGTAGAGGAGCTGTAGATTTTGCACTAACATCAGTAGCAGTAGCAGTTGCTGCTGACAGTAGCTACTGAGCATGCTACAGCAGTGAGGAGCAGAGGTGGGGAGAGGCGGGGCTATGGCTTCATCGTTATCAGGAAAATTATCGTATAGGATGTACACACGGAGCCGTTTGGCCCGCCAGAGTGTTCCGTCCGCAGATCTATCCACCTTGGGACCC
Organism: Notothenia rossii; assembly: GCF_949606895.1. NCBI lineage: Eukaryota > Metazoa > Chordata > Actinopteri > Perciformes > Nototheniidae > Notothenia > Notothenia rossii. The sequence continues at coordinate 3,398,678 of NC_136908.1, read as the reverse complement.
ATTACCGTTTGAGGGCTCCGTTTCCGCGGTTCCGTTACGGCCTCGTGTGAACGAACGGGCTATATGAAAAAGAGAAAAGTAGCGGATACAACCCGTTTCGTTCCCGTGTAAACGGCGCCTATCTGAAACTGGATTTGGACGATTGATTTTGATATTGAGAAACTTTTTCTGACCTGCAAATATAGTTTGGGCAGTTTCTTTTCGAAGCTATGTGCTATAACCTTTTATAATTCGTGCAAGCCATACTTTGCTAATGAAGCTACAATTCAAGAAAGGTCATTGACAGCTTGTTTAAATGCCGGGGTGTCTGACATATTGGCAAATGTATGTGTTTGAACCATTGTCAAAACTCTAAATAAGCAGAGATAATTGAGATCGAATGTCATCACAATTATTGTATCTCAGACATTTCCAGTGTCATGAGCTGTCGTTAACATATTAAAGCAAGGTCTACAAACTGTAGGGACGTTAGTTAAATTAATGGCATCTCTGGAACAGCAACAATAGATAATGATTAGTTTGCATTAGCATGAAATGTAACAGTTTTGTCCCGGTATACAGACGGGAAACATTGAGGCTGATATCAGTGTGCTCAAGTACTTGATTGTGTGTTTTCATTGTTCCCTGTGAATCATTTGTGTGGTGCAGAAGACAATCTGAATCTATTGTTCTACTTAAAAGGTCACTTTAATTACAAAACACAACGTGCAATTACGTAACTAAGGTTTTTCAAAGTCAACTTTAATGTCAATCTTTAAGTTTGTGTGTACAGACAGAGAGATCGAAATAACGTTTCCAACAATCCCGAATACAAAAATACAAATATACAAATGTGTATAAAATATATATATACAATCAACGGACACATTAAGATAAAACACAACAATCAATATATATAAAATAACAAAATAACCGTCACTTTAATGTCTTAGGGAATGTACATAATGCAAGATTGTCCATAGCAGCGTGAAAAAGTGTGCGGTGCTGGAACTACTAAATACTAAAAACTGTTATTATTTACTTTAATTATGTGACTGTCTGTGTTTCCTGTAGTTATTGAATTACTCTTTTTACTGCACTGTTAGTGTACAGTTGTATTGTTATTGTGCTGCTGTGTTTATTGTATTTTTGTAACTCTGGCACAACAATTTCTTTCGAGATGAATAAAGTCCTATCTTATCCTACTGCTAGGTAATTGAAGGCATTTAAATACGTTGCTTGTTGTGAAGACTGGTTTGAACCAATTGGCAGGTTAGCACTAGGTCCTGAGATCTTCTGTTATACGAGCTCCTCACCTGTTGGCTTGTTTTCATGTAATCGTTTATTTAGCAGGGACAATGCACGGTAATGAACACTTAAAACATTCAAATGTGTCAAGCGTAACAGTGCCAGATTTGAGCTAATTTCCATCCGCAGTCCCTCGCATAAAACATTTAAGAAGATTACATTTTACAAACATGGCAAAAACTAAATACATGATATGCAAAAAGTGCAAAAGAGCAAGAGCAGCAAACACAAGTATTTATGACATGGCAGGACAATATAGCAGCTACGACATATAAAGTGCAAGAGGAGATACAAGAGATACATAAAGTGCAAGAGGAGATACCGCTGTGTTAAAGTGCGTTTAGCAGTGATTGCACGTCTGTTTGTTTCTCAGCCATTCTTTGAGTTGACCTTTTAAAACTATTGAGAGGACAATCCCTTATCTCAGTTGGGAGGCTATTCCACAAAGAGCTGCCTTTAACGGAGAGGACATTTTGTCCAAAGGTCTGCGGTGGACCTCACAGTCTCCTCTGGTTTCTGACCTAGTGCAGCGTCCAGTGTGTTTTTTGTGGATGAATTCCCCTAAGGGAGGGAGGGGGGGGGGGGGGGGGGCAGTCCATGTAAACATTTATAAAAATAACACATACTTTTAAAAGACTTAAAATTGTCAAAGCTCAAGAGATTGTGTTTTTCAAGGATGGTACAGTGGAGGTATGAATGTGGCTTTCTGTCAAACACCTTGATACAGCGTTTCCGCCAGGGGGCCGTTTTGCTGTCATTCGACGCCATTATTCAGCTCGGGACGCCCTGAACGCGAGCCGAGGGCCTCCAAATATATTAATAATTCGAGAGAAGATCGAGAGTTTTTATCAATTGAAATGAGGAAAAGGAAAAAAGACAAGGACCTCCCTCTGTTGGAGGGGCAAAGGAGTCTGGTGGGATTCTTTTCGGTAGAGATTTTATTTTTTTAAATACTTTTTTATTTTTTTATTCAATATTAGAAAACAAAAATTACCTTGTTCAAGTCTTAAAGTCATCCTGAGGCCTTAGTTTTGGTTTCAAATTACACAACATCATGTATGTGTTGCTTCTTTGGGGCTTGTTAGACCTGGTTGCTTATTTCTCTCAAATCTGGCAACAGAGTGGGCGCAGTGTCTAATTGTAGCAGTAAGCTAACGAGTACTGAAAGCTTTATTTTGTTTTGATCCAATGCTGCACAACTGAACTGATCCAATGCTGCTGTGAAACAAAGAAGCTATATCCATGTTGGATAGAATATCCAATTTAAATAAAAAAAATAACCTTAAGGGACAACTTGAATGCATTGCATAAAGATCGGATCGGGAAAGATCGGTATCGGCAAATTGTCAAATTCAAATGATCGGAATCGGATCGGGAGCAAAAAAAGGTGACCGGGACATCCCTACTTTTCGGAGTATTGAAGATTGTTTCCCCGACATCGAAGGTGCCTGCTACAGGACAACACGGAACGCGCGCGATTTGGACGCGATGAGCGGAGGGGGTTTTAGTGGAGCACGCGTGTGAGCTGTGAGCACCAGAGCCTCGCAGCGGCGAAACTGAGGCTCCGTGGTAAATTGTGGTAACATGAAGAGCTGTTTGGGAAAGAGCCGAAACAGCCGGCGCTTTAAGAGAGCCGAGCCAAATGATCCGGCTCACTAATGTAAAAATACAGTATCTATAAGGGACAGCTCAAGTCAAAATTCAAAACAACCCCCCCCCCCCCCGCTCTCGGGGTGGACGCCCTCTCAGCCCTGGTCTGGTGGAAACACTGCCTTGATAGCTCTCTTGTACAGCTGTTCTATGGGTTCCAGGTTTTATTTGTGGCACAAGCAAACGAGCAGTTTGTCAAACAGTATTCAATGTGGGATAGAATCACACAGTGGAGGTATGACTTTGCAGCACTGACACTTGAGAGAGGTCTGCACACTGGTGTCAAAACATGGATTTATGCAGCTTCAAAAATGAATGTTTCAAATTGATTACTTCCCTGAGACCGCTCCTTCCTCCTGTAATTAGAGCCAATTGATTGACAGAAACACAGCTCGCTGCTTTCTGACATTAAGCATGAACGCTGTAGGCTTTTTTTGTTTTTCTCCACAAATGGGAAGGGATTTCTATTAAAAAAGTTGGTGAAATGTGTATTCTGAGGAGGCCTGTTTTACTGCCTTGAGTAAAGCTGTTTTTAAAAGTGGTTGAACGTCCTTAAGGGTCCTTATTTAAATCAGAAAGTAAACTTTAATCCCATATTTACATTTAAATCTGTCACGTTTTCTTTCAGCAAAATTGATATTTTCAAAGTGCGGTTCAGTGGGCAATATTCCAATGTTTTTTTAAATTGAAATACAAACAATTTAACCACATTTTTCATTGATGCAAGCAATATTCAAATAAAAAAAAAAGCTCAATGAAAAGAGTTTTGGATATAGTTTATTTTAAGACTTTTTAACATTTGAAAAGCTTACAGATATTAAATTCTACTTTAAATGTGGTCCGAAAATGCCCAAAGTATTATCGCACTTTTTTCACATTATAACAACATTTTGGTTAATTTTTAAGC
>NC_136908.1:3302334-3389834 GCF_949606895.1 Notothenia rossii | reverse complement strand
TTCTACATCAAAATGTGTCCCCTCTTCTTCATGTCTCTTCTACATCAACATGTGTCCTCTCTTCTTCATGTCTCTTCTACATCAACATGTGTCCCCTCTTCTCCATGTCTCTTCTACATCAACATGTGTCTCCTCTTCTCCATGTCTCTTCTACATCAAAATGTGTCCCCTCTTCTTCATGTCTCTTCTACATCAACATGTGTCCTCTCTTCTTCATGTCTCTTCTACATCAACATGTGTCCCCTCTTCTCCATGTCTCTTCTACATCAACATGTGTCTCCTCTTCTCCATGTCTCTTCTACATCAACATGTGTCCCCTCTTCTCCATGTCTTTTCTACATCAACATGTGTCCCCTCTTCTTCATGTCTCTTCTACATCAACATGTGTCCCCTCTTCTTCATGTCTCTTCTACATCAACATGTGTCCCCTCTTCTTCATGTCTCTTCTACATCAACATGTGTCCCCTCTTCTTCATGTCTCTTCTACATCAACATGTGTCCCCTCTTCTCCATGTCTCTTCTCCATCAACATGTGTCCCCTCTTCTCCATGTCTCTTCTACATCAACATGTGTCCCCTCTTCTTCATGTCTCTTCTACATCAACATGTGTCCCATCTTCTTCATGTCTCTTCTACATCAACATGTGTCCCCTCTTCTCCATGTCTCTTCTACATCAACATGTGTCCCCTCTTCTTCATGTCTCTTCTACATCAACATGTGTCCCCTCTTCTTCATGTCTCTTCTACATCAACATGTGTCCCCTCTTCTTCATGTCTCTTCTACATCAACATGTGTCCCCTCTTCTTCATGTCTCTTCTACATCAACATGTGTCCCCTCTTCTCCATGTCTCTTCTCCATCAACATGTGTCCCCTCTTCTCCATGTCTCTTCTCCATCAACATGTGTCCCCTCTTCTCCATGTCTCTTCTACATCAACATGTGTCCCCTCTTCTTCATGTTTCTTCTACATCAACATGTGTCCCCTCTTCTTCATGTCTCTTCTACATCAACATGTGTCCCCTCTTCTCCATGTCTCTTCTACATCAACATGTGTCCCCTCTTCTTCATGTCTCTTCTACATCAACATGTGTCCCATCTTCTTCATGTCTCTTCTACATCAACATGTGTCCCCTCTTCTTCATGTCTCTTCTACATCAACATGTGTCCCCTCTTCTTCATGTCTCTTCTACATCAACATGTGTCCCCTCTTCTCCATGTCTCTTCTCCATCAACATGTGTCCCCTCTTCTCCATGTCTCTTCTACATCAACATGTGTCCCCTCTTCTTCATGTCTCTTCTACATCAACATGTGTCCCCTCTTCTTCATGTCTCTTCTACATCAACATGTGTCCCCTCTTCTCCATGTCTCTTCTCCATCAACATGTGTCCCCTCTTCTCCATGTCTCTTCTACATCAACATGTGTCCCCTCTTCTTCATGTCTCTTCTCCATCAACATGTGTCCCCTCTTCTTCATGTCTCTTCTACATCAACACGTGTCCCCTCTTCTTCATGTCTCTTCTACATCAACATGTGTCCCCTCTGTGGAAAGAGACTATGAAAGTGTCAGGAGCAAAGATTCTCTCTCTTTTTGATCCATTTCTATAAAAACCTGTCTGAAAATGAGCTGATCAGATTTTGGCCTCTTTTTGATGTCATAACGATGTTTTGTCTTGTGTAACCATTAGCCAATCAGCAACCAGTAGACGCTAGAAAACAGTAGAAACAGCCTGTCGAAGCCTTCCGAGTAAATCGCCAGAACGCCAACACCTCCTCATCTCCACCGCTCCCATGTTTTCTTTTGTGTTGCCATAAGTTAGTCTCTCTCCGTTTCTGCCCTGGGCTAATGCTAATGCTAATAATGCTAATGCGAAGAAAAGAAAATGGCGGCTTCACAAAACCTTTTAGGAGTTTTACGGGGCGTGGTTTGCAATCCGCCCAGCCAATCAGAAATAGGAACCTTTTTCTCTAGCAGGGTTAGAAAAAAAAGGGGGGTAAAAAAGGTTCTCATTAACTACGGATTTTTTTCGTGTGAGCGCCACATTTTGGAACTATATCGGAACTAAAGTGGGAAAAGTACTGCGCCTCTTGTGTTCTTTTTAACCAAATGTCTCTCAGAGGGGCGTGGGGAGGGGCTCCTTATTCTCATCTAAAGTAACAGACAGAGAATCAGCACTTTGGAAACAGGACTGGGATTATGGGATGCTGCAATGATCTGTTTGGTGTTTCAGCCAATCAGAGACAGGCTCTGTATATATCTGAGACCTGTGATATATTGATGAAAAACAGTTTAATAGAGGACCTTTAACATCTGATGATTATTCTAAACCTGAGATCTTTGTTCTTGTCGTTTAAAGGAGCAACAGTCCAGCAGCCTTCCCTGATATTCAGGGTTCTCTGCAGAAGCATATTTTCCAGCCGGCTCCTATCCTCCTCAGATCCCAATCTGCTGCCCCTGAGGTCCGGACGTACGACCCCGTCACCGGGAAGCTGATCCGCCGGGGCCCTCAGGGGCCGAAGACCCCCTCCTACCTGCAGGGGTCCGGACCCTTCTCTGATCACAGAGACCCGTCAAGTCTCAGGTAAACACAGGAGTGGAGCGGTGTGATATAAGGATGAAATATTGATAAACACCTTTTCCGTGGCAGGTAAACAGCAGGAGTTTGTTTTATAGTTGCCAATTAATTTGTCAGTACTTCTTCTTTTTTTGTGATCACATTTGTATTGAGATTAATACACAACATGTACAACCAAAAGCACAACATTTGTTCTTCTAAAAAAATAACTAAAAGCACATAAGAAAAATTAAAATTAGACAACAGCAATAACTTATAAAATATACAAAAAGCAGAATAAGCTAAAAATAATAACAATAATACAGACAAACAGAAATAAAATAAATAAATAAAACAAACCCAACCCTCTCTCCCAGCACACACACACACACACACACACACACACACACACACACACACACACACACACACACACACACACACACACACACACACACACACACACACACACACACACACACACACACACACACACACACACATACGGTGTTCGCTGTTGGGTGCCTGCAATTTTGTCAGTACTTCTGAATATTAGGCCTTAGTGTGGGTCAAGCTCTAACACATTTCTACACAACTACAAGTCCCATAATGCAAGTTCAAAGCAATTTGATTTGATCGTAATGGCCTAGCTGCAGCAGTAAAAATAAATCAAATGTTCTTGAGTCACAGCTGTGAAGGTGACTCATCGTGTTTTGTCCGGTACCAGCAGGAGGGACGCGTAATGTTCGTTAATTAATTTAATTCGTCACTGATTGCTATTGATATTTAAGTGTACTATTGCTGGACTGACATTAATGGTAATAGCACATCCTCTCCCGATGCATCCGGAAAACCCCTTGGGTGTAGTGCAGGACTTTAACCCGTAGATGCATAAGTGGGTATCTTTTGGACCCGGTGAGGTGGTTTTCTTGAAGTATCTTTGTAATTACATTTTTTAATCATTTCATATTCCAGCTATTCCTCAAAAAACATGTTTTGGATATCATGCCATTTTAAATTTATATTTTATACATTTTAAGAAATTGTAGTTTTTGTATTTCTACCCCAAGCTCCCATAAGTGGTTCAAAAACGACCCGCATGCATTTTCTATGGGATCCAATGGGAACCTTTGATTCTTATCACCTGTTGCTGTCAGGAATACATTCGCTGTAGGACACAGATGACATCACAAGTGACACCTCTCAGGAAGATTATTTCACACAGCAAGATCTGATACCTGTTAGCATAATAATAATAATAATAATACATTATATTTGTATAAGGCTTTTTCAAGGACTCAAAATCGCTTTACAATATAAGGGAAGGTTAGGGTGGGGGGGGGTATAGGACTATCAAACTTGATCAACCGGCATGGATCGATGGGGGGGTGGGCTATGAGTAGACAAGAGGAGAAGAGATGAGTTTTGAAAAGGGACTGGAATACTGTAAGGGTCTCAGAATAGCGGAGATCTTTGCATAGATATGTTCAAAACTGTTTTTTTCAAAATGTAAAGTGATTTTTCTTAACCAAAATGACATAAAAACACATTATTCTAATACGGGTCCTTTTTGACCCACTTAAGGAAGAGTGTAGGATCCAGTCACTCGTGCATCTACGGGTTAAAGAAAGTCATGAGAGTTATGCTCCTCTGTTTAGTATTGACAGTAGAATGGTATTATATCTGATCTTAAATATTGATTTGTCCTCTGGGCCTCGTTTCCTCCCTGAACTGAAACAGCTGTTTTATCGGTGCTACACGACTTAATTTCCCTCAGTGGAGACAAGCAGTGTCCTCAGCGCTCAACTGAGAAACAATAACTCCCAAACAAGCTTTTATTGTATGTAATATTTATAGCATTGACACCAAGTAGCTCCCAAACAAGCCTCTATGCTGTGTTAATACACGTATCAGCACTCTGGGTCCATAAGGAGCCGAGTAAATCCAGGATACTTTAACAGTGTGAAATATTAATTAAAAAAAAAGCATTTTGCAAATGTTTGATTTTACGGTCATGTCCTCATTCAATTTCCAGCGTCCATCATTTTGTCATGCTAGCTTTAGGCAATAGCATAGGTCTCCGATATATAAACATATATAAAAAACATGTCTATGAAGTGTTTTGCTCAAAATACCAAACAGATCACCCATTCTAGATTATGAATTCCAGTATGGAGCTCAAAGGCTTTCTCTCTTGCCGGTTATACCACAAGGTGAGTTCCTTTTTACTTCCTGCTTCTTCACACACATGCTCTCCAGTACAGGTTAGCTCTGAGTGTTAGCGATGCTAATGTAAACACCGACCATATTACGTCCAAAACAAAAGCCAGCCTACATTTCAGATATTACGTCATATCGGACGCAAATCTGGATCAACTCCGTTGTCCCCCGTTTTTAGAGATTTGGGTACGGATGAAAAGAGAGAGGGTTTTATTTTCTGACGCTGCGTGAGTTCCCCGACACACCGGGGACACATCTTTATGTATAAAAGGTGCATTTTGCATGATAGGTCCTCTTTAATGCTAAAGAAGAGCAAGGTCTTAACCGGATAACAGGGATGCTGCGCCCTCTTACTTACAAAAATACTGCCAGAAAACAATATTTATGTTCGTCAAAACTGTATAATTGCTCAAAAAATATGAAAATCGTGTAAAATAGACTTTCAGACGGTGCTCCTTCGTTGCGTTATTGTTTACGTCTTTTTGTACACGGACGGCGAGAATGTATTACCTTTTCATTATAATGGAAACCTCACATTAGAATACAACATGTGATTCTGTATTCATATTGTGCTTTCCCCACTCCTCAGGCTCTCCGCGGGGTCTTAAAAAGTATTAAAAGTTGATAAATCCATTTAGCGGAAATGAAGGCTATTAAAAATATTAAACAGCAATTTCCAAGGTATTACATTTTGTAGCTTGTTTTCAATAAGTATATAAATTGTCCAAAGAGAAGGTCAGTTTACGCCGGTTGCTAAGCAACATCGTTATGGGGAAATGCAAGTCCGCGTCCAAATGGTTGGTAGATAAGGAGGAAGGACAATCAATGCTGTATATAGTCAATGTGAGGTGAAGTGTGTCGCCAAGGTAACCGGTTAAAACTTGAAGTGGCGATGAGGTCTTGGAAAGGGTCTTAAAAGGTTTTACATGTGACTTCAGGATTCCTGCACATACCCTGCTCCTGTAGTGTCTGTTTAAAGCTTGTGTGCATGTCAATGGTCAGCAAAGCATACAAAGAGTGAAGCACTAGAGCTAGTGGAATAAAAAGTCATTTAGGCAATCTCTCTTCACCGACAGTCACAGTGGCTTAAAATGTGTTTTAATAGAGCATAACTACAATGTAATTAATTATCACAAGTTTAACATTGGCCCACGTAATTCATGGATTAGTGGCTTTATGGAGTTTTCAGGGAGTTGCATAAACTTGGATTTTTAGCATCAAAGAAGATCTGTTTAATTAAGCGCTGCCGGGAGGAAGTAACCCGCATAAGATTTACATCTAATAGATAATTAGAGACAGAGAATCTTCTCACTTCTGCAGCTCCAGCCTTCACTTTCTCACCCTAAACTCATCCTCTGCAGAGTGTGTGAGATGTTAGAAATGTGCTGATTGCGTACAGTGTTTTCAAATGAATGCTGCTCCCATTTCAAGATAACAAACAGGTTTGCAAAAGCACTTCACGTAGAAGGACGAAGAAAGACAATGAAAGCTCTTAACCGACCATATCAAACCTTTTATCTTAACCTGTAAACAGAATCAAAACTAGAATCAGGGAAATCATATTTGTAATGTATTTTATTATCTATAAAACTGCACTAAATCATATCAGCATTGTTATTCATGCTGATTTCTTTGTTATTTATTCCAACAGAGGAGCTTCATCGAGCCAGCAGGATGGAGCGGACGGATCGAGCCGAGACGACGAGCAGCCCGGTCCGTCTCGAAGGAAACGTCAGCCGAGCATGTCTGAAACCATGCCGCTGTACACACTCTGCAAGGAGGACCTGGAGAGCATGGACCGAGAGGTGAGTCAGACGGGAGATATAGAATAAGGTCACACCTATAGTCCACTTCTTTGGTGAAATGCTGTTCAACCATTAGCCACGTTCACACCGCAGTACTTTTCCCACTTTAGTTCCGATATAGTTCCAAAATGTCGCGTTCACACCAAAAGAGCCGGAACTAAAATGAGTTCATGAGAACCTTTTCACCCCGTTTTCAGTCCCTGCTAGAGAGCAGGGACTTTCGTGGGATAAAAAGGTTCCTATTTCTGATTGGCTGGGCGGAATGCAAACCACGCCCCGTCAAACTCCCAAAAAGTTTTGTGAAGCCGCCATTTTATTATCCTTGCATTAGCATGATTAGCATTAGCATTAGCCCAGCGCAGAAACGCAGAGAGACTAACTTATGGCAACACAATAAAACACACGCCGTGAAGTTGTTTGCGCTCTATTTTGGTTTCATCTGACCATATGACATTCTCCCAATCCTCTTCTGGATCATCTAAATGCTCTCTAGCAAACTTCAGACGGGCCTGGACATGTACTGGCTTAAGCAGGGGGACACGTCTGGCACTGCAGGATTTGAGTCCCTGGCGGCGTAGTGTGTTACTGATGGTAGCCTTTGTTACTTTGGTACCAGCTCTCTGCAGGTCATTGACTAGGTCCCCCCGTGTGGTTCTGGGATCTTTGCTCAACGTTCTTGTTTCTCATTTTGACCCCACGGGGTGAGATCTTGCGTGGAGCCCCAGATCGAAGGAGATTATCAGTGGTCCTGTATGTCTTCCATTTTCTAATAGTTGCTCCCACAGTTGATTTCTTCACACCAAGCTGCTTACCTATTGCAGATTCAGTCTTCCCAGCCTGGTGCAGGTCTACCATTTTGTTTCTGGTGTCCTTTGACAGCTCTTTGGTCTTGGCCATAGTGGAGTTTGGAGTGTGACTGTTTGAGGTTGTGGACAGGTGTCTTTTATACTGATAACGAGTTCAAACAGGTGCCATTAATACAGTTAACAAGTGGAGGACAGAGGAGGCTCTTAAAGAAGAAGTTACAGGTCTGTGAGAGACAGAAATCTTGTTTGTTTGTAGGTGACCAAATACTTATTTTCCACCATAATTTGCAAATCAATTCTTTAAAAATCAGACAATGTGATTTTCTGGATCTTTTTCTTCTTCTCATTCTGTCTCTCATAGTTGAGGTATACCTAGGATGAAAATTACAGGCCTCTCATCTTTTTAAGTGGGAGAACTTGCACAATTGGTGGCTGACTAAATACTTGTTTGCCCCACTGTATAATGAGAGACGTTCTGCAGTCAGGAGGAGGTTTCACCGACGACAGGTGGCTCTGATTTTAATTTTAGGATGAACCGCTCCAGAGTTCACTAGCAAGCGGGCCGAGACCAGCTCTTTTCACATCAGAGGTCTCGGACTGTGTTCACACCAACACAACGACCTGCACTAAGCTGTTAAACGCACCAGAACGGACTATACAAGGCTGGCGGGAATGCGACCTAACTCTCAAAAACAAAAATAAAAAAATGGTTCATTAACCTGTTAATCCCTGAGCCTGTTTTTCAGGTCTCAGGCTCAAAAAAGACATTCCCAGAACAAATGACCATATCTTCCCTTCTAAAAGGGGTAAATTAATCATCTTTCTTCTCAAAGCAATGATACACCTCTGAGTTGGATGTAGAAAAGTCAGAATCAATATAGATGTTTTTATTTTAAAGTAAATTCAGATTGAACATAGTAAAAAAAAAATGTAAATGATAGTGTCCGTCCAAAAAAAAAAACATTACTTATAGTGAAAACCACCCTTGAATGATGGGATAGTAGAGTAAAAGCTTTAGGAATCCAAACTATAACATATAAGAAGTACCCTGAATCAAGATTGATGCAAAACAAGTGACATTTGACCTCTTTAGAGAGGTTTAGAAAAAACCCCACTTCTGGGGTCATTTGGGTGGATTTTCCATTTCTCTGGAACCCATTGGTCGATTTTTATGATTGACACCTTTTTAACCGTTAGAGCCAGAGAATCGAGGGGAGGTTCCTAAATCTACATACACATTACCATTGAGGAGTGAGAGTGATGCACACGCAGTTTGCCCAAACTAAAAGCTATGTTACGCTCTGAAAACGGCGGGGGGGGGGGGGGGTAGCGTAGTAATCCGCTTCAACACGTGTATTTCGTTGTATTCAAGGCATTACTTTTGTTATTCTACAGTGTTGTTGTTTTATAGTTATTTGTTAATGTATACGACCCAATTTGTGTTCTTTGAAATTGAAAAGGACATTGCATTGTGTTTGTTACTTTGGCTTGGCTTTCTATTTTTTATGGAGATGCTTTTATTTTGAAGGGGAGTTAGCGCTGTTGACAGGAAGTTGTTATTGCTATGGAAACAACGTGACGGAGATTAACGAAGAAAAGTCATATCGACATAGGATATAAAGGCGAAGAAAGTAAACGATAAAGTTTATGGTTAAGTGTTAGCACCCCCCAAAGAGGCACAAGTTCTTACGTTGATATTGGAGATTTCAATAAATTCAATTTGCCGCAGTGCAGCAAGGCTGCCCAAAAAAACGGAACCAAAAACGAATATCTATATATAATAATATATATTTCTTGCAAGATGTTGTGGGGCTTAACAGGTTAAGAGTAAGAGCAGGAAGAATGTGATTTGAATGAGTCTATTGCGTATGCAGAGAAGCAGATATTACATGTTGATCAGTGGAAAAACGATATATTATATAAAAAACTCAGCAGGGATTCTGAGTTGGTGTTTTTCGTGGGTTTTATTTCCTTTGCCAGCTCACAGCGGGATATAAGTGCATCCACCTGCAGAATTACCGCTCTGTCGGAGGGCCGAACTGCAATTTCCCACAATCAAATAACCTTTGACAATGTCACCGTAAACATCTTGATTTACTGACGCCGTGCTGTAATGTTCTGCTCCTTTCCACCTCTTCGTTTGGACTTCCTGCTCTACTTCACCTCTGATCTGCTTTCTTTTGCAGACCTGCAATGAAGTATTTATTGTGTTTGCAAACGAACATCAAAAAGGATTATAACACGTGACCTAACAAAGTTACAAAGCGCTTCACATAGCAAACAAAAAACACATTAAATGTTATATAAATTATCATAACTGTAAGAGAATGAAAGCCCTGTAATATAAGCTTATTTTAGACAAGGAACTTATTTTATATTTTATTAATTGTTTTGATTGTTTAAGTGGCAAAGAAGTGCCTTGTGGCTTACTTACTGCACATTACAAGTATTTTGCAATTAAACTTTACACTGTTATTGGTAGTTGCATGGTGTGTAAATGCTGAGATACACTTAATAATATTTCTACGGAAACATTATTAACATGTTATTACACAGCTTAGTTGAATACTCGATTCTGATTGTTCAATATGGATTTTTCCGAGGTTGTTAAGTAAGGGATAATGTGCAGCGAGGCGGTCATTATGGGTAAAAGAACACCCGACAGGCTTTTTATTGATTTAAAAAATAGTATTATTGATTTAAAAAGTAGTTTTATTTATTTAAAATGACATGCATCCGCTAAGAAAAATAGTCCCTTGTTACCGTTTGAACTACGTAGCAACGTCAGGAACTGCTTCGATAGCGTTTTGCTGCACACTGAATATGTTTTTTCCGTTTGATGTCTATGTCTGGACCGTTGCGCAAAAAGGACCGCAGCTCAGTGTTGAGGGTTTCTGCCCCGTTGCTGTCAAACTGGTGTTTTTTTCTTTTTAAATCAGCCAGTCTTTAAATAGTTTCATAGCCCATAATGTCGTCCGTCTTTTCGCCTCTCTTACTTCTCCGCTGTTTCTTGTCCCTTTTGTCTTTTTCTTTTCTTCGCTGGGGACTCATCAGCCACTAACCATTCATCCAAATGACTGTGCTCTCCAAATATATTACAATTAATATTAAAATCCTCCATGTTGCTCTCAGACGGGAGACAAAGGAAAACTAAAGACAAGCAAACAGTTTGAAAAGCTTTCCAGCCAAACTGCACACAGTTCAATCGACCGGACTTCTTTGTGAGCGTCCTTAACAACGGCCAATAACGGCCCGTCCACACAGCGGCGTGCGTTGAAGCTTCAACGCTTCTGCCTATCCATTTTGAATGGGGTGACGTCACGCTTCGCCGAACTGCATTGTGGGGAGCGTAGCTACGCGTTGCTCGCTTGAAGCTTGGACGGAAGCGTCAGCCAATCAAATCCCGTTTATGAAAATCTGCCAGTACAACTGCTAGCCAATCAAACCGCGTGTATGCTGCGAGTAGTGAATCACCCGGTGCTGTACGATCAGCCTCTGTTCATCTACCGGGATACAAACAGGAGGAGCCAGGCGTGGAGGGAGGTGGCAGAGATAGTGGGTGAAACTGGTAGGTTTTCGCCTGTTTGGGGAGTTTATATCCAGTGTACCTCGTTTAAACATTGAATGAACAGCTAGCAGGCATAGACAGTATATATAGCTAGCATGGAATGCTAGCATTTGGCTTTGTATGTCGGGGGCGGGAGATTCATGTGATTGGTTGTTGGTCGCGTTGACTCCCCAAGCTTCAGACACGCCCACCGCCAAGCGTCAACGCACGCTGCTGTGTGGACGCTCCGTAAATCCTTGACAGCGGTCTGTCTGTTCTGGATTAACAACGTGTCGCGTGTTCTGAATTGACCAATCAGAATAGAGTATTCAACTAAGCCATGTAATAATACTCGATAACACACCGCTGCTAAGCAAAATAATGACCAAGATCAAGACTTTTTAAAATAATGACGCCTCGCTGCACCTTATCCCTTTTTAATTAGAGTTCACAGCATGCATTTATTTTTGAGCAAAAACCTCCAGAGATCCTATTTTTTCGTAGTTTAAGATATGTATGATTTAAATTTGCTATGTGTCTTTAATGTTAAATTAACTCATGGTTATTTATTTTCATAATTGTAAAAAACAATGATTATCACATATATTGACGTAAGTCCTGTGCACTTACATTTTGATTTTACAATAACTTTCCCTACAAAACGTGACTTCTACAAGAGCAACCACAGTTATTCTGAAATCAAACCAATTTCCAATAAATTACAGTATTTCCGTGGTCATGAAACAAGGATTTTTCCAGTGTAATTTGATGGTTTTGTTCTATTTTTTATTGTAATATCTCAGACTGAAGGCCTGTGTGCAGTTTGCCACGCCATCAAATCTTGTCATTTGCTTTGTATCCTTCTCTTATGTTTCTCCTTCCTTATTTTCCTACTTTTTCTGCCGTCCTCGGAGGCAGGTGAAGTGATTACTAAAGTCTGAGAGCTCTGCACCTCCTGCTCGGATAATACTCCTTAATGGAGTAGTTGCAATTCTGATAATGCTTCGGCGGGGGGGAAATGTGCTGAGCAGCTCCTTGAGATCTGTGAGGGCCCCTCAGCGGGTGATTACTCTGAAGAAAGAGCTTCATCGCTCCTTCACCTGGGATTTGACATGTGCCAAGAAATGAAGTCACGTGTCGGTTAGGCGTCATTATACTTTCCCTTTTGCATATAAACGGAAAACTACATGGGAAATATGCATGATACGGTTTTAAAAATAAATCCAAAATGACCTGAGAGGTTAAAAGTATGCAATATGCTGTACTGAAGTGTTTATTTAAAGCACTACATGGGTTTTTTCATAAGATTTTCTAGATATTATAGCAACTTGGCGCTCCAAAAATCATGTTTTTTTTATTATATTTCATATTTTAATTGCAATGGATCCTGCAAGCCACAGTATGATCATCTCCCCTCACACCTACAGAGTTTTTTTTTTATCATCTTTCAGTTTGTAGTCTCATAAATATTAATATTATTCCCCATTATTTCCAGGTGCAGCATTGGGATATGTTAGTGGTGAAATATACATAACCATACGGCCATGAATACCAATTTTTGTTGTTCTATTCGTGTCCATATAAATACATGCTGAGCATAGGAAAGTCATGCTTAGACAGGTCATTAAGTAAAGATATAATGGGGCAAAAGATAAGATTCACCACGTGTTAAACAACAAATGGAAAGTAAGAAATGTATGCTCCTACAAGGCTGATTTAGTAAATGTACTAACTAACTGACGTCCAGAAATATGCAGGCTCTGTTATGCTTTCCTTTCCTGTCGTGTGTTTTATAGGTTTGTGTAAAGTTCCCTCCAGTATTTAATACATTTGTTCAGCTCTTGTTCTGTCTTGGCTCATGCTATACCCTTCCACTTAGTTTCTATCAAATCTGTCTAGTAATTTTCCATAATTCTGACAGGACAAACAAACAAACTAGAACCTCCTTGGCTTACTCTCCTTAAACCTTTAGCTCAAACATGGTTATAGATCCTTCTAGAAAACGGTACTTTGTTAAATGAAATCTAATTGAATGATCTGGATGTCAGCGTGATTGGTCATGCTTTGAATGACGAAGAGACGTCTGTTAATGAGATGCAAAACAGCCTGCCTGGTTATTAACTCAATTGAAGTGAAGTACGTTCGTAGCGGCAAGTCTTTCTGTAAATACACTTTCTTCTTCTTTTACATCTTTCTCGCACACTTATGTTGGAAGAGGACGCATGGTTGCATCATATATCGTCTAAAAAGGCTTGACCTAGAATATTGCCAAAGCTACCATTTAACATTTCTCTTTACGTTTGATATCCACATCTCCAACATGCTTTCAAGATGCTGTTTGATAAGATCTTTTCTCGGTGTTTGAGATTGAAGCTTTGACATTTAAATTAGAGAATCGTATTATTCTAGGTCCATCGTCTCATAGCAGTTCAATCAGGAGAGACTAGGGCTGCTCGATTATGGCTAAAATCATAATCTCGATTATTTGGGTCAACAATTGAGATCAATTGGTTAACAGTTGATTACCCTGAACTTTAAGTATAATTCAATTGAAAAACCAATAAAAAAAAGTATTATTTTTTTTTTTTAAATAAATAATAATAATTTTAAAAAATCGTTTTATTTTGATTATGTTTTTTCATAATCGTTGCAAGCCAAAATCGTAATTGTGATTAAAATACGATTTAATTGAGCAGCCCTACGAGAGACTTCATTTTGTTTAAAGAACATTTATTGACACATGTCATATGATAAATGTTCTTTGTCGATTAGACCCCGATCCTAAAATCGTATATCTAAAGGGGGAAATGCAGCCTTGAGATATAGGGAACCCCCCGGGGTCTAGACACTGGTGATGATGCTGAAGATCTGGATTTGATGAGGAGATGGGATGAAGAGGGGATGTGATGAGGTCTTTGGATTAGCTCTCCTGGCTCTGGATAGGATGAAAGGAGGTGGATCGGGAGGAGGCATGAACACCTGAAATCACAGCTGACTGCAGGAGAGAGGAGAACCATTTTAAAGTTTAGCTGCAGCGTGGTGATTGGCTGCTGGAGAATGAGGTGAAAGGTAATAGGTTCAAGAGAACGCTGATTATAAGCAGCTGCGTAGTGAATGTATACCAGTCTTCCTGAAAGAACTTGCACTGAGCTTCAGATAAACACACTTTTTGGGTTATTTACAGTTTTACTTTTGTATTTTTGGCAATGTATTTCAATGTTTCTTCTTGGACACTATTTATTATGAATATGATTGCTGTGATGTCCTTTTTTGCGTCAAATTAATTATACAAACGGAGTTAATTGTTGGCTTACCAGAGTTGTAACTGTCTAGCATAGTTGTGACTGTGGTACTTTTTTTGCATCCATGCATGTGAGGTTTTATCAGTAGAAATGCAAAAGCTAAGAGAGTAACAGAAAGAAGCGATAGATCAAATATTGTATATCTATGGAGTTTGGTAGTTAGTTAATTTCTGATCTGTAAATTGTCAGAACCAACTGTGTTCATTTAGGTCAAGTCTTAAAGAAATAGTTGAATCAAGTCCCTGGTGTTTTCACGTTGAATAAATCAGAACATATAAAGTATTTTTTAAGCCTTTAAAATTAATTAAATGAGCTTTGCCAGATCCAATAGACAGGTCAGTGCCTTTCTATGCAACAAAAACAACCAGACTGGATCAAATATAATCAAATATTCCCTTCGTTCTTATCTGTGAACTTCTCTCACACTCAATCGCTCTAAATGTCACATTATCACATTGAGTGCTGCTGGTGTTCTGGGGAACAATGGCCGGCGTGATCACTGAACATCCCATTAACCATTTCCATCTTCAACTATCATCGTGCTACATTAGCGAGAAGTTGGCCTTTAATTAAGACTGAAAATGAATGTCAAGTCCATGCTACCATGACGATGTTTTGTTGCGTAATAGTACCAATTAAAGGTGGGGTAGGTAAGAATAGAGAAACCAGCTCTAGTGCGCTAGAATTTGAAACTATGCAGCGGGAAAAGAAATCTGCCCCTTCCTTCAGACTTCCTCACAGAGCCCCTCCTCAAACACACACGAACGCGCACATGACCAATGAGGGCACGAGATAAGTTTGTGCACAGATGGAAGGCTGACAGGCAGGTAGGCCATCCAGTTACTTTAGCCGGGCCGGCTCAGATGATTGGTCGAGCTTTTTACAGCGCCACGGCTTCCAGAGATGATATTTGTTATGTATTTATTGTCAAAGCATTTAATGTATTCATTGCTATCGGGATGTTAAGAGCATTCCATGGAATATAACAACAAGTGTTTCTGAAGTGAATTACCTACCCCACCTTTTAATAAAACAGCACATTGACCTTTGTGGTTCAGATAGGAGATCAATAAAAAATGCAACAACTACTTTTCTGAAAGTGATGACAGAGAGCAGATACTTTCTTTGGGCAGAAGATGAATAATTGCCACATTAGTGAACAGTTATTGTGATTTGGCAAATGTTCAGCAGTGGTGGACCCTTATGAAGTTGTTAAACATCCATCTTTTCCACATAAAAGAACATAATACCCCATTATTATCAGTCCAAATCCATTCACTTGTGCTCAAAACCATCCACCATCAAAACTATTCAATTCAGTCATCTCGCCAACAATGACTCAGAGTTGCTCATTTCCACAACATCATCATAACATTTGCATTCATTTGAATAGTCACGAAGAATATGCCACATGCTCTCCTTTTCAAATACTATATATTATTGAAGCGAAGGGGACAGAAAGAGCCTTTCACGGTCTCACGATCCACGCTCACTAGATGCAATCGCACAAAAGGCCTGACCCAGTAACTGACACTATGTACCTTCTCGGGATTAATAATAGAAACACAATTTTCCGTGTGCCTCCTACTGCACTCGGCATGGCGTCTAATGAGCACACACACTGATGGGATCTTTAGAGAAATGCCTCGCTTTTGCTATAGCTGCTGTATATGAAGGATACATTGTGCTGCAGCCATGACGGTTACATCTCCAAACGAGAAAGTGAGGCTGTTGTGTTTCATTGAAGCACTCAAAACAGACACATTTACTTCCTAGAGGCACTTTCACACCAACGCGTTTTCAGGGCCGGCTCGGAGCTGTAGCCCGAAAAGTATCGTTTTTTGCTATTCACACCGCAGCGGCGCCGCCTCTTAGCTCCGGAATCCGGTTCGTTTCCAGCTCCAAAAAATTGTCGGTCTAGAAGCAAGACTCCGGAGCTAAGAGGCGGCGTCGCTTACGTCTCTCTTACGTCGAGGCGTGCAGGAAACTAAACCCACCTCCCGTGAACATGGGTCGACTGAAGAGTCTCGTCATGCCTGCCTACTAGGGGTGTAACGGTACCCGTACCGAAATTATTCGGTACGGGCCCTTCGGTTCGGTACACGTGTATACCGAAGTGTACCGAACGAATATAACGTAAAAAATTGAGAACGTAAACAACTTCTTGGAAGTGATCTCAGGTGCTGCGTCGCAACATTCAGAGTAATTTGCTCACATTGGGTTCAACGCTTCATAGAGCGAGCAAGCCATTTCATTGGACAAGAGGCATACTATGAGAGCTGGTCACAGGGATGCGTTCAAATGTAGTCAGTAATTTGAGGAACTGTCGAAATGGCGAACGCAGATAAAGTTGAGCTCGAAAATTCTCCAGCATCATTGAAGTCTCTAGTTTGGGAACATTTTGGTTTTGCAGTTACGTACAAGGATGACGGACAAAGACAGGTGGACCGAACCAAAGCTGTTTGTCAGCATTGTTCAACTAAAATTGTTTACGCTGCTGGCAATAAATCAAACTTGCACACTCATTTGAAAAGGCATCACCCGAACGTGAATATCACCGGTACCAAAAGAAAAAAGACTGAAGTGCAAACCCAATTCCCGCTAGCATTTAAGCCTCCACCACTCGCAACAAGTTCAGACCGAGCCAAAGCTATTACAAAAACCAAATATCCTTATGTTGCCATGTTAGCAAAGCGCTACCTGGCTGTATCCGCTACCTCTGTCCCTAGAGAGGGTGTTCTCCACAGCAGGAGACATTGTTAGTTCCAGCAGATCTGCCCTTTCAGCAAGCAATGTGGACAAGTTCATCTTTAAAATACAATGACAAGCAAGTCCTAATGTCAAACTGGCTGCTTAGGTAAAGTTCAAATACAGATTATTTCAGTTCATGGAAATGCTGCACCTTAATGTTCATTTTATTATATTTTGTATTTATTTGAGTGATTATTCACAGTTTAATAATAATAATTAAAAAAATATATATATATATTTTATGTTTAACCGTTCATAGGAGCTTTCACACCGGAGTACTTTTCCAAGTATAGTTCCGATAGTTCTTGAAATGTTGCATTCACACCAAAACAATCCGGAAGATAGTCCCCGCTAGAGAGCAGGTACTTTCATGGGAGAAAAAAGTTCCCATTTCTGATTGGCTGGGCGGATTGCAAACCACAGCCATAAAACTCTGAAAAGTTTTTGTGAAGCCGCCATTCTATTTGATGGCATTAGCATTATTAGCATTAGCCAAGCGCACCAACGCAGAGAGACTAACTTATGGCAACACAAAAGAAAACATGGGAGCGGTGGAGATGAGGAGGTGTCGGCGTTCTGGCGATTTACTCGGAAGGCTTCAGTCCCCAACTCCGGGGACTTCGGGTGGCAGTATACGCCGTGAAGTGGTTTGCGGCCTGCCATTAAACCCGAAGAAGAAGAAGAAGAAGTGACGTCAGCGGCTTCATTTGCGTAATACTCCCTCAGGGACTTATTCCGGTGTGAACGCGATCTGCTCTTTAGTTCATCAGAACTAAAGAGTTCTGATGAACTAAATACTGGGAACTAAGTACGGCAAAGTACTTGGTGTGAAAGCGCCCAATGTCTGTCCAAAATGCGATTACTTCTTTGACATTTCTATTACATTTAATGTCCATATTAAGTCTTTATGGCCTTAAATGTGTTTTGTGAGGTAAACGTGACCCTGACTTTGAGCTAACGAAATCTAATCAGTTCCACGTTGGACGTTTGTGAGAAATGTAAAGGGGCCAGGGGTTTTCACTTTCCTGTAGTGTATTGCATTGGTTTTTGTGCATGTAAATGCGAAGGCAAAAACATGCATTTCTAAAGATTAAAACATGATTCACTCTATATATATATATATATATATATATATATATATATATATATATATATATATATATATATATAGAAGCCAATGTGTTGGGTGAAATTTGCTAGAATTGCCTGGTTTCAACCCCCCTTCAATGGTTCTGGAGATGAAGTGAAACTGCAAAGGTTGAATGATTATCATACAGAGTAAGGTGAAGGTTTAGACCCAGGTCAGTGTTGGTGTGGCATGTGGCGCCAGAAGGGCCTTCAGAGACATGGCTCGTTAAGTCTGGGATCAGAGGAGATCCTGTTAAAGTCATCAGTCACTGTGATCTCTGCTCTCATTCCTGCTCGTATTGATCTCACACATCCTTGGTGAGATATGTCATCCTTGGGAGTTTCTGGGGAGGTCAAGCTTCTGGATGTTGCTGCAGAATATAGAAGCTTATTAGGGTAATGTTTACCATATTATCAAGGCAAGGCAAGTTTATTTATGTAGCACCTTTCAACACAAGGCAATTCAAAGTGCTTTACAAACATGAAAGACAATAAGAAACGCATTATAAAATGGCATTTAAAAACACAAGCAAATAAAACATGCATAATAAAAGGAACATGAATTAAAGTGACAGTGCAGTGTGAGATACACACATCTGAAATGTTTAGGTCTGACCCTCAATCATCGCTCACTTTCTTTATTTCTACTTTCCTTTTTAACTTATCCATTAGTTTGTTTCAAGTGTTTCATGCTAAACAAATCCCTCTTTGGAAAATTCTAATCTGCAAGAAAGTTCAACGGATCCTGGCCATATTTGTGTAGCGTTTAAAATGTATTTGCTCCCAGACATTGAAGTGGCTCTCTAGTTTTGGACCCCGTCTGTAAGATATATGTAGATGTAGGATCGCAGATGTTGTGGATTCTGAACACTCAGTCAGGATATAGAACATATGTGACCTGTTCCATCGAAATCACTCGCATTGACCCGAAGACACATTTTGAGCTGTATACACTGCTGGAAAGAGGAGATTCCTAGCTTTCTAATGATATCAGGATTGTTTTTGTACTCCAAATATTAAGCAAAATATGCCACATTATATAATGACTGTCACCGAGTCATCATTTTGAGAAAAAGGCCTTCAAAGTTTCCTCTTCTCTGGAATCCATCGATCTGATTGGTTATTAGCAAATGATCAAAACACTACGGAGGGAAGATATTTTCATTTGGATTTCTGGTCTGGGGGAAGCTCGCGGGTGTGTGTGTGTGTGTGTGTTTGTTTAATTTTGTGTGTGTGTGTGTATTGTGTTAGTTTCCCGGGGAAAACACTCACGAGAAGCACCGTCTGTTGTTACGCCTGCTGTGATGTTAAGTTACTCCGTTCTCCGCTTGTAATTATGCCTTTACAAGCTTCAAACCTGTATTTATCATCTGAATTTGCCGAAACAAGTTTAATATTCTGAAAGCCAAGACTTTGTTTAATTGAAATCAGATGAAAACAAACTGTCACGGACCCTGCCGTGTTATCTATGATTACCAGCCGGAGGGAGGGGGCGGCGCTGCGGAACAGCAGGGTGTGAGTAAGAGCTGTCATCTTCCCTTTGAATTTTTTTTTTTTACGTAAATCCACGTTTATTTTGAAATGAGCCGTTGCGACTTCCGACTGATTTCAATAGAGCGGGTCACATATAGAATATAACACTGCAGTCACACTGGTGATCGAAGTTAAAGATGATATCTGGAGCATGTGTCAGAATACTGGGATAATCTTAAAGATGTTATACTATTTCATCCAAAGTAAACATTCATATGAAACTGTGGTACTAGATATTTGGATAATGGATAAGTGTCGCCTTCATGTAAGTATTCTTTAGCAGGAAACCCAATGATCACAATGATGGAAGAAAGACCTATTTATTCAGCAAGGCCTACTTCTACACAGACAGCTGTTGTTTGTTGAAAAAAGATTGTGTGACTGTACAAGTAGGTATAATTAGATTGTTGTCCAAGGCTATCGTGTCCCAGGACAGTTTTAGCCCCATCATCTACAACTAGAGCCATTGGCATCTGACTTTTGATCACAGCTTTTGTCTAGTAAGAAGACGTTGTTATTTAGTCACAGAGCAAAGTCACATGACTGTTCAAAATGAGACAATAAATCAGTGTAAAGAGAAAAGTCTGACCCAATCAAATGGCGTTAAATGTTTATTTCCCATCGGTCTGTTTCGAGCCACTTGCCACAGTCGGTTTAGACATCGCTGGAAGCAATTCTCACATACAAAATGTATTTGAAAGTTGGGAGACTCTCTAATTAGGGCTGTCTGCTACCAATAATTCATTTCCTTATTAATCACTTTTTTTAATGAATTACTTGGTGCAAAACACATTAGAAAAAGATAAGAAATGCCGACCACAACATCCAAAAAAACACCTGAGGTTGTTTTTTAATGAAATTGTCCAGTTAAATTAATCAAAGCACACACACACCCACATGCTGACGTAACGTCTCGCTAACGAAGATTAGTCATTGTGTTTCTGAGTGTCTGAATGTGGAAAAATGATATACAGGAGTTAAAATGTGGGCCTTACAAATACATACTGTAAGGGTAAAATAAAATCACTGGTCCATCAGGAAAAGTAAGTAAGTGTGTGATTCGGTCTGTGGTCCTAAAAATGTTATACATTTCACTGAGTTACACAACCACAGCTACATAAAATCAGACCGCTGCTACAGGTCAGGTGCAGTCATCCATCAGACCAACGCAACCAGGAAATTGCTACTTCCAGACAAGCAACTAAATCATCCAAAACCAGACTCTTAAAGCTGGCGTTATGAATATTCCCCTTGCTCCCGTTTCCATTTGCCAGTCTTTTGGGGCAGCCTGATGATAGAAATATCTTCTCTCATCTGACGGTTTTGAGACTTTATAGAAAAGAGATTTGGTACATTGATAGGAACCACAGTTACAAATATCCAACAGTTCAAAGCTACCCATGTTCAGCTTAGTCTCTACTATTGTACATCGATTGATAAGCCATACATAGTTGATCTTCACTTACAATATTTAAACCACAATTATAACCAGAGCAGACCATGTAGTAGGGATGCCAGCGATTATTCGAATATTCGTTACAGTCTCCATAATCCAATTTTTTTTTATTTATTATTATTTATGTTTTCCTTTTTTTTCCTGGCTTAGTTTCAACCAAAATATAGACTAATGCTAATAATAGTATTAATAATTGGAAATGGCCACATTGGTCATACCACCAGTTTGTTTTACTGTAAACTTGGAGGAAGCCAGCGCTGCTACACAGTGACCGCGCCCCCCCCCTCCCTCTCTCTCTCCGTCACACATGCGATTGATTTATTGGCGATATACAGAACAGTGGGAACAACACAACTAAAAATGAACAAAGCGGTACGTTCAAAGAAGAGTTCCTCGTGGAACTACTTCGAACTAACAATTGCAAATGAAAAAAAAAATGGTGTCCCTACAACATCAGGGATGTCCGATTTTCGAATTTGATCATGTTCAGTTTCTGGCATCCCTACCATGTAGCCAACATGTAAGAGAGTGTTGTACAGACTGACAGGACAAAACTAACATAAACTAAATATATAATAAAGAGGGAAAGGGGTGGGGGGGGGTGTCCATTAATCCGTAGACAAAAATTTGAGAGATGTGAGGAAGGTTAAGAAGGGTTATCCTGGAGAATTGTAGTCGGGGAATGTTTTTCGAAACAAGATTCAGAAGTTTATCATTTATATAACACCCCCTAAAGTCTCAGAATAAACTCTGGAAAAAGGTACAGACTCCAAAACTTCACAAAGGGATGTTTTCAGATCAGGCTTATGTAACACTTGACTTAACCTCAGCTGCACTGTAGCACGACTTTTCTGAGGTGACGGTGAAAAAGATGCCAATATCTCACTCTTTGTAGAGCTGCTTCCTAGTTCTTGTCCTTAAAATACTGCTGTCTTCACGTTTGGCCCAGCTATATGTAAAGTAAGGATGCGATTGTTCCCTTGAGGATGTGACCCATGCAGGATTTTACTGCTTTATGGCATTCGGCCTTTGATGTGACCCTGACTAAGGTGAAAACGGGTGTTAGTACGGTGGCAATGGAGGTTTTTGTGCTTCTGTTGCACCAGCCTTGCCACTTTCAACGTCCTAACCTTTCTTTGATTCACTAGAACCAGTGTTGGGACTAACGCGTTACAGTAACGCAACTACTTTTTGCGGTAACTAATAGCGTTACTAGTTACCTATTCCCATTAAGTAACGCCGTTATAGTTACTGTGATTTAAATGGGTGCGTTACATTATGTGATGGAACTGAACCGAATCTCCCTGCGGATGTAACTTACAGGCGAATACAGCGATGTCCTCTCACAGCACCATGGAAAAGTGAAAGTAACCAGAGAGGAGTGATGATTGGCTTACCCTGAAATGTTACCCCGCGTTAACCAATCAGAGACAGAGTTGGGCGGGTCTTGCCTTATGGGGAAAATACACATACACGAACACTTGCTAATGCTAATCATAGACTGATGCTAACACACACACACACACACACACACACACACACACACACACACACACACACACGGCAACGCTCACCACCAGCACACACACACACACACACACAAACACACACACACACACACACACAATGGCAGATGCAAGTATCAGCGAGAGCAGCAGCGCATTTGCAACTTGGAGATATAACCACTATTTTCAATTTGTGGGGATAAAGGATGAAAAAAATATTACGGTAAAATGTAAAGTGTGTGCAGGACAGAAAGCATTGTCCACATCGAATAACGGCAATGCCAATCTCCTGAAGCACCTAAGTAATGTACATGTGGGGAGTTGTCTTTTCTCTCACTGTGCCACAGAACAACACAAAAACTTGTATTTTTATTGTTATTATTTTTAAAGTAAAGTAACTTGTTACTAGTTACTTTTATAATTTAGTAACTCATAAAGTAACTAATCACTTTTTGGAGAGCAGTAACTATAACTATTACTAGTTACTTTTTAAAAGTAACTTGCCCAACACTGACAAGAACACATGTGTCAAACTCAAGGCCCGGGGGCCAAATCAGGCCCTTGGTGGATTTAATTTCGGCCCGCAGGATAATTTCTAATTCCTATTAGATCTGGCCCTCCGGTATATTGCTCTCACACCTTCACTCCATCCTGAGGGTCTCCTCAGCTCAGAGCCTGAGCCCAGACATTGATGACCTTGCACCCAAGATGAGATGCCAAGTATCTGAGCTAGCATCACAGAGCAGCACACTGAGTTTAATGGATGTTTCCTTCTGCACTTTCTCTCTCACGACAACAGGGCATGTTTGGTTTCTCTTTGAGGGAAATAGTTTTGTTGAAGCTGTTGTTGGCCTGTGGGAAAATGTAATCATAAGAAATGACTCTGGAAAAGCTGCAGATAGAGCCATAAGAAATGAATGCAACTGATTATTTAATGTTTAATGTTGTTTTTATAGGCAATCATTTAAGATTTGTTAGTTCCAGGTTCAATATGTGCAATAAGTTCATTTCAATAAGTTCTGCAATAAACATTGAACCAGTCCGGCCCTCCACTAGTACCCATTTTTAAATGTTGGCCCATTGTGTGTTTGAGTTTGACCCCCCTGATCTATGAAAGTCACCATGTTTCCTCATTTGCATTCTTTTCCCATGGGACTTAGGTGAGTTTTCCCCCTTTAAACGCAACCCATTTCCTTCCTCTGTGCACCGATTATATGAGCGGTATTTAGCAATCAAATGCACCTTATTATAATAATATAATAATAATAGTATGTTTATAATATTTATTGTTTATAATTATAGCACTTTTCACAGAAATCAAATTCACAAAGTACTTCACAAGTAAGAACAAAAGGTAAAATTAAGACCACAGAAACATGAATAGAATAACAACATGAGGCAAACATTTTTAAGGTCAACATAAAAACAAAACACAGACCACGTGGAGTCCTAAAAGGAACAAATAATAACAGAACACACCACACACATTTCAAATAGAAATAAAAGCCAAAGTAAAAAGATAGGTCTTCAGTCGTTTTTTTAAAAGCTTCGACAGAGAAAGAAAGTTCTTTCAAATATGATATATTACCACTTCTGACTACCTTTGCCACATTAAGTGATTCATTTAGCCAGAGGATAAAGCCTATTAATGTGTCCCTGTGCAGTCATCAGTCTTGTGAAGACAAAAGCTCCTCGTGCAATAACAGGGAAAAGGGAAATAGGTCGAACAAAGAGCGCTGATTGACCGTTTTGCGTTGACTCTGGCTTCCTGCTTCAACTATTCTGTTTGACTTTAACCCGCAGGGAAAGTATTCAGCCTGGCCCGATTTAAAATAATGTTGTGGCATTGATATTTTTCTTTTTAAGGCAGACCTGTGGTGAACCTGTGTTCTTGAGAACTTCATCATTTGCTTAGCTGAAGTGTTTTCTCACGTAACTTTATTGCAAGTGAAGCTTTGCAGTGTTTACTTTATAAAGCTGCCCATAACTACGGTTTGTTTCCAAGTATCATAGTCACAACGGTGTTCATTTTGGCAGCTTATTTTTTATGTTTTCTTTTGGTCTTTGATGATTTCATTTCAGTCGCTTTTTAGTCTAGTAATAGTCAACAAACAGATGTAAGAAATTAAAGTGTTCAAATCTATTTTTTTCACTCACTATGACAATCAATCAAGTCCTCTTTCACAAAAAGAGGTCTTCACTCACTTCACATTTCATCAAACTCTCTACTTAGCAAAGTAATTATTGAGAGGTTTATGTTGAGTGTTGGTCAACCCAATACACTTATCTTAACACAACATCTTCAGCTCTTGGAAATGGTGTTAGGATTTCCCATTCTGATATTTGAATCGGGGGAGACTTATTTAGCTCGAAGAAACATTTATTGAGGTGTAAACAAGATGTGAGTAGTCTTTAGCGTCCCAAATCATGATGGCATACATCTTAATATATGCTCTTAAAGGTCCCCTATTATATTGTCCATCAATATATCACAGGGCTCAGATATATACAGAGTCTGTCTCTGATTGGCTGAAACACCAAACAGATCATTGCAGCATTACCCATAATCCCCTCTGTTTCAGCCCTGTTTCCAAAGTGCTGATTCTCTGTCTGTTACTTTAGATGAAAATAAGGAGCCCCTCCCCACGCCCCTCTGAGAGACATTTGGTTACAAAGAACTCAATGGTGCTCTAGGAGGAGATTCAGGTGATAAGGGGGGGGGGGGGTTACCTTGGTTGGTGATTGGCTAATGGCTACACAAGACAAAACATCGTTATGACATCATAAAGTGGCCAAAATCTGATCAGCTCATTTTCAGACAGGTTTTTTATAGAAATGGATCAGAGTCTCTTTCCACAGAGGGGACACATGTTGATGTAGAAGAGACATGAAGAAGAGGGGACACATGTTGATGTAGAAGAGACATGAAGAAGAGGGGACACATGTTGATGTAGAAGAGACATGAAGAAGAGGGGACACATGTTGATGTAGAAGAGACATGAAGAAGAGGGGACACATGTTGATGTAGAAGAGACATGAAGAAGAGGGGACACATGTTGATGTAGAAGAGACATGGAGAAGAGGGGACACATGTTGATGTAGAAGAGACATGGAGAAGAGGAGACACATGTTGATGAAGAAGGGGGGACACATGTTGATGTAGAAGAGACATGAAGAAGAGGACACACATGTTGATGTAGGAGAGACATGGAGAAGAGGGGACACATGTTGATGTAGAGGAGACATGAAGAAGAGGGGACACATGTTGATGTAGAAGAGACATGAAGAAGAGGGGACACATGTTGATGTAGAAGAGACATGAAGAAGAGGGGACACATGTTGATGTAGAAGAGACATGAAGAAGAGGGGACACATGTTGATGTAGAAGAGACATGAAGAAGAGGGGACACATGTTGATGTAGAAGAGACATGAAGAAGAGGGGACACATGTTGATGTTGTAAAGACATGAAGAAGTGGATTTTGCATAATAGGTGACCTTTAAGATATATTCCAGTCTAGACACTGGTGGGTATGTTGATGGGATTTGATTTGTTGAAGAGGTGGGATGAAGAGGATGCTGAAGGTCTGGATTTTAGTAGACTCCTGATTAGCTCGACCTGGGCACTGGATCTGATGACATTAGGTCGATGGGGAGGAGGAGGGCTTGCAGCATTAACGCTTAAATGACTGTAGGAGAGGACATATTTAAACTGCAGCGCGATGATTGGCTGCTGGAGACCGTGGCGACATGCAATTGGTCGGGAGTGGGCGCTCGTAATCAGCTGATTAGATGCCGCTGAGGAGTGACTGAATGTGAAGCTAGTCTTCCTGAGTGAACGTACCCTTCAGCTTCATTTCAGATATTAATAAGGCAAGGCGGGTTTATGTATACAGCACCTTTCAACACAGGGCAATTCAAAGTGCTTTACACAAATGAAAGACATTAAGAGCATTAAGTGCAGCAGAAAAATATTATAATATGGCATTTAAAAACACTCATTTAATAAACTAGAAGACCTCCTCGAGAGCACAGACATCTATCAAGCCTGTTACCATACAGCAAGTGCAAAAACAATGCATGTATCCGCCCCGTGATTCAGAACCACAACAACATGTGTTTTTTCTTGGCCCATGCTAATCAGAAGCTGTTCTGTAATCCTGCTGATAGAAAATGGCTAAAACCTAACTGCTGGAGGACTTCACTACTCCCACAGTAGCAGCTACTCCTAATTGCTGGCTTTCATTTAAAGTGAACGGCTGTCTGTTTATTTTTCCGCGCATAAATATTTCAGTTAGAGAAACCCATCAGGCCGGATTTCAGTCAGTATAAGTTAGAGCAGTGGTTCTCAACTGGTCAGGCCTCGGGACCCACTTTTTACTTGGCCAATAAATCGCGACCCAACATTTTGAAGCACTCAAATCTATTCAACAAAAGATCGTGCTGTAATATATACGCTTTTCAGCATACAATATTAATGAAAGTGAAGTACAGTGCATATATCCCTTCACAGAACTAAAGTATGCTTTTAAAAAAGTTTAATGAGTTGATGGAATCAAAGCTGAACTGTATAAAAAGGCACACATGCTGGAAACCCAACCCCAGCAGGGGGTCTGGGGGGATTCTCCCCAAGGTGATTTTTAGAAATAATAACATAAACGAGAAGAAATAATAACATAAACTAGAAGAAAATAAATAAATCTATCACTACCTGACATATTAATAATATTTTATACCATTGTTTATTTTTCCCTTTGTTCTGACATCTTGCTGCTCCACACAGAGAGAAGAGCAAAGAGGAGATACTCTGTGTGACTTACTTTAAATTGTGGGTAAGGGTAGATATCCCCCATTGTTCTGTGACCTGTCAATCATCAAACCCGGGGTCATATTTCATTATGTGTTCATCTGTATCTGAAGTTGTACCCATGGATGTATAAAGAAGAGTTCTACCGCAAAGTTATTCTCCGTGGGGACTTCCAGCAACAATCTTGATTCTGATTGGCCAGAAGACTCAAACAAACATCAGCAAAGATGTTTTATTGAGAAGATGATCACTACGTGACAGAAGTTTTCAAAGCCGTTTATGGTCTCCGGTACTTCCAGTCCAACGCCTACTGCATGCACAGCGTTAGAAAATGATTGATTTTTTTCCCACAAAAAAAAAAATTCCAATTAATTTTTTCAATTTGTTTTTCTTCACTCACACATCCGCGACCTGCTCGAAACGGGTCCACGACCCACAAGTTGAGAACCACTGAGTTAGAGTATCTACAGTGGGGCAAAAAAGTATTTAGTCAGCCACCAATTGTGCAAGTTCTCCCACTTAAAAAGACGAGAGAGGCCTGTAATTTTCATCCTAGGTATACCTCAACTATGAGAGACAAAATGAGGGAAAAAAATCCAGAAAATTAAATTGTCTGATTTTTAAAGAATTTATTTGCAAATTATGGTGGAAAATAAGTATTTGGTCAATAACAAAAGTTCATCTCAATACTTTGTTATATACCCTTTGTTGGCAATGACAGAGGTCAAACGTTTTCTGTAAGTCTTCACAAGGTCTTCACACTGTTGCTGGTATTTTGGCCCATTCCTCCATGCAGATCTCCTCTAGAGCAGTGATGTTTTGGGGCTGTCGCTGGGCAACACGGACTTTCAACTCCCTCCAAAGATTTTCTATGGGGTTGAGATCTGGAGACTGGCTAGGCCACTCCAGGACCTTGAAATGCTTCTTACGAAGCCACTCCTTCGTTGCCCGGGCGGTGTGTTTGGGATCATTGTCACGCTGAAAGACCCAGCCACGTTTCATCTTCAATGCCCTTGCTGATGGAAGGAGGTTGTCACTCAAAATCTCACGATACATGGCCCCATTCATTCTTTCCTTTACACGGATCAGTGGTCCTGGTCCCTTTGCAGAAGAACAGCCCCAAAGCATGATGTTCCCCCCCCCCCATGTTTCACAGTAGGTGTTCTTTGGATGCAACTCAGCATTTTTTCTCCTCCAAACACGTCTAGTTGAGTTTTTACCAAAAAGGTTCTATTTTGGTTTCATCTGACCATATGACATTCTCCCAATCCTCTTCTGGATCATCTAAATGCTCTCTAGCAAACTTCAGACGGGCCTGGACACGTCTGGCCCTGCAGGATTTGAGTCCCTGGCGGCGTAGTGTGTTACTGATGGTAGCCTTTGTTACTTTGGTCCCAGCTCTCTGCAGGTCATTGACTAGGTCCCCCCGTGTGGTTCTGGGATTTTTGCTCACCGTTCTTGTTTCTCATTTTGACCCCACGGGGTGAGATCTTGCGTGGAGCCCCAGATCGAGGGAGATTATCAGTGGTCTTGTATGTCTTCCATTTTCTAATTATTGCTCCCACAGTTGATTTCTTCACACCAAGCTGCTTACCTATTGCAGATTCAGTCTTCCCAGCCTGGTGCAGGTCTACAATTTAGTTTCTGGTGTCCTTTGACAGCTCTTTGGTCTTGGCCATAGTGGAGTTTGGAGTGTGACTGTTTTTAGTTGTGGACAGGTGTCTTTTATACTGATAACGAGTTCAAACAGGTGCCATTAATACAGTTAACAATTGGAGGACAGAGGAGGCTCTTACAGAAGAAGCTACAGGTCTGTGAGAGCCAGAAATCTTGTTTGTTTGTAGGTGACCAAATACTTATTTTACCGAGGAATTTAACAATTAATTCTTTAAAAATCAAACAATTTGATTTTCTGGATTTTTTTTTCTCATTTTGTCTCTCATAGTTGAGTTATACCTAGGATGAAAATGACAGGCCTCTCTCATCTTTTTAAGTGGGAGAACTTGCACAATTGGTGGCTGACTAAATACTTTTTTGCCCCACTGTATGTCCAGACTTTGGAAGTGACATCTCAATGCGTTGACTCGTGTCAGTCACATCATTTAACTTATTTGTGCATTAAAGCCTCTTTTGAAATGCATTAAAAAAGAAATGGGTTGTTCCTCTACCTATTGTACCTCTTCCTCAAACGAGATAAAACATTAAAGTAGAAAACAGCGCAGTGCTTAACGACATGGAGTTGCAACTGAAGGATTTAGCTAAAAATAAATAGCATGCCCTGGATTCTCACTCCCACTAAATCCCATTTGCAATAGCCTTCCTGTAAACTAGCTTCGAGTGGTTTCAAAAGTCTCATGGTGGGCTGTTGGCTTGGCCTTTGATTACAGCCAGAAAAAAAAAAAAGGTGATGTGGGAAGTTATGTAACGCTTCCATTTCTGCTAAGGTTGTAAGTCCCCTTCTGACATGGTGAACTGTGCATGGCTTTTAAAGGGTCGTGACCAGAAGCAGAAATTGCTGCACTCAGCATGCCATTTACTGTTCAGTGCCTTGATATTTGTCAGTATGAGCAAAGAAGTCTTCTGAGGTTTACTCAGAACAGGAAGTGATTGGCACCTATATTTAAATCCGACATATATTGCTGATGTTCAGGTGTATATCAGTATGTAGTGTCTCTACTTTAAAGAGTCCTCTCCTGCTGATGTTCAGGTGTATATCAGTATGTAGTGTCTCTACTTTAAAGAGTCCTCTCCTGCTGATGTTCAGGTGTATATCAGTATGTAGTGTCTCTACTTTAAAGAGTCCTTTCCTGCTGATGTTCAGGTGTATATCAATATGTAGTGTCTCTACTTTAAAGATTCCTCTCCTGCTGATGTTCAGGTGTATATCAGTATGTAGTGTCTCTACTTTAAAGAGTCCTCTCCTGCTGATGTTCAGGTGTATATCAGTGTGTAGTGTCTCTACTTTAAAGAGTCCTCTCCTGCTGATGTTCAGGTGTATATCAGTGTGTAGTGTCTCTACTTTAAAGAGTCCTCTCCTGCTGATGTTCAGGTGTATATCAGTATGCAGTGTCTCTACTTTAAAGAGTCCTCTCCTGCTGATGTTCAGGTGTATATCAGTATGTAGTGTCTCTACTTTAAAGAGTCCTCTCCTGCTGATGTTCAGGTGTATATCAGTATATAGTGTCTCTACTTTAAAGAGTCCTCTCCTGCTGATGTTCAGGTGTATATCAGTATGTAGTGTCTCTACTTTAAAGAGTCCTCTCCTGCTGATGTTCAGGTGTATATCAGTATGTAGTGTCTCTACTTTAAAGAGTCCTCTCCTGCTGATGTTCAGGTGTATATCAGTATGCAGTGTCTCTACTTTAAAGAGTCCTCTCCTGCTGATGTTCAGGTGTATATCAGTATGCAGTGTCTCTACTTTAAAGAGTCCTCTCCTGCTGATGTTCAGGTGTATATCAGTATATAGTGTCTCTACTTTAAAGAGTCCTCTCCTGCTGATGTTCAGCCTCTTTTCACCCTCTGTCTGAAACCAGAGCCCAGACTGCTCTGATTGATTAGCTGGCCGGCTCTGTTGTGATTGGGCAACCTCTTAGAGAAGTCCCGCCCCTTAGCCTATCATGTACAATGTGTTGGAACGCTAGCCAATAGAAGCGCTAGTGTTACAAAGTGATGTCACTATGTTCACGAAGTAAAAAAAGGAGTCCAATGTGAGAGAAAAACTCCCTCTGGAGGGAACACAGGGATTTTAGCCTTTGCAGACCATTTGCATGCACTAAAACCTAGAGAACACACTACAGGGAAGAGCAAACCTCCAAAAATAAAAATAAATAAATTGTAAATCCTTAGCAATTTTGGTGAAGGCGAGACTTAATGAATGGTCACTGTTTGCAATTATGGGAGGAAGTGATGGGGGAAAACACACACGCACACACACACACACACACACACACACACACACACACACACACACACACACACACACACACACACACACACACACACGCGCGCCATTTCAGCTCTCTTATTTTGTATCCTACTCTGTAATTTGTTGGTGCCCCGCGGGGTCATATTCCTTCAAATTTGATTTTAACGAATTGAATCGGAAGAACACCAACGCTGATCCAACGTATTTACAAGTCTTTTGAATTCCCAGCGTTCCTTCGGGCGGTTTCACATTCACCGAGGAGCTTTGCTGTCCAAATGACCAAACAACAAGACTTTAATGAGCCTGGCCTGATACCTATAAGTATCTTGGCTCTACTCAAGGCGATGTCCCCCTGAATTAATCCCAGTTTTCTTTCCTCTACTTGCTGCTAATGAGTCAATGGCCAAGAGGCTGCATATTTCCATTTATCCGATGGCACTCAATCGTCAAATCTAATTCCAATGTTCAGTGTTCTTTAGATAGTGCACAAGATATATAGCTAGAAACATTGTATTTGACTCTGGTAGAAACTGGATGTGGTGAGTTTATCATCCTACTTCAAACTGATTACAAGATCAATCCATCAGACACGCGGCAATCAACATTTACCTCCATATGACAAGTTATTGAAAAAACGTTTCTCTTGCCACCTTGAAACAATGTTTCATAGCAACTCCTTTTTCTAAAAAAACAGGTGGACGACATGTTAGACGAAGAGAGCGACAACGAAAGTGAAAGCCAGAGCAAAGAGAAGCCAGGTAATGAGGAAGGGGATGATGAAGATGATGATGATGATGATGATGAAGAGGAGCAGCAGCCAGAAGCTATACAGAAAACAGCAGCAGCAGCAGCAGCAGAAGGAGGAGGAGGAGAAAGTGGAGGAGGAATCGTTCCTCAGGAGATGAGCGTGGAGGAGAGGAAGATCCAGCCAGCATCCAGTGAGGCCAGTGTGCTAAGGTATTTGCAAAATCCACTTTGTTATTTTGTTTCCAGTTATGCAGGGATGATGTCATTTTGTAGCCCGTTAGCATCGCTTAGCGTTTCCCTTGAAAGCAAACAGCCAATGAGATGTGTCCATTTGATTTTGGAAAACAAGACCTTTTGGAAACACACATTTATATATATTTTTCACATTTTATACATAAACCCCCCCCTCCCCCCCTGGCACCCCAATTATTATCTCACACACACATGCCTACATACACATGCGCACACACTCATCAACGTAAAGCATGTTGATACACATTTACAACAAATATATCGTATACACTAGGACTGCTCGATTATGGCAAAAATCATAATCACGATTATTTTTGGTCAATAATTGATATTACGATTATTATTAAATACGATTATTCATTGACTTTGAAAAATATCCATTTATTGAACTTTAAAACAAATACAAATAATAACTTGAACAGTATCGTTTTAACTGTTGATTACCCTGAACGTATAATTCAACTGAAAAAGCAATACTAAAATAAATGCTATATTTACATTTAAATAAGTAATATCAAAATAATAAATTCCAATAAACAAG
Source organism: Notothenia rossii (assembly GCF_949606895.1). Lineage (NCBI taxonomy): Eukaryota > Metazoa > Chordata > Actinopteri > Perciformes > Nototheniidae > Notothenia > Notothenia rossii. The sequence continues at coordinate 3,356,957 of NC_136908.1, read as the reverse complement.
ATCAACGAATATTTTGGAGCGCACTTCCACAAGCTAGTAAGCATATATAAATATGATAAATAAAAATAAATTTGATCAAATATGACAACCGGGCAAAGAAAAATAAATGTTTTTTTCGATTATGTTGTTTTGGTAATTGTGGAAGGCCAAATTCGTAAAATCTGATTTAATTGCACAGCCCTAATATACACGCATATACAGATATACTTCCTGTCCCTCCCTAGGACAACACACCTTTGCAAACACACATTTATGATTCTTTCACGTTTTGTTCAGCAGGATAATCTCCACATATCAACACTACTTTTTTAATATTTAAAGAGTAAATGCAATCCTGGGTTTACGACGTATTCCTGTACCACTTTTAAAATCACTCCGTCTTGAATGTTTCTTCTCCAGCAGCCTTTTTTAATCAAATATGATAACAGGAACACCACATTACTCTGTCTCCCTTAAGACCAGATATTTACTATCACATGTTTCCTCTAAGTGTCATCACTGTTGGCACCCTCCTCTGTTGATCCTGCATTCGGTGCTTAAACACCCTCGGGTGAGAGAGGGATGCTTAGCTTAAATTGCACTTGGCAAGAACCCCATTGAGAATCCTTTTGCAAAAGGTGCTGTGTATTTTCCGGTCTTCCTTCGCCCAATGACTATTATCATAACACGCCACTTCATCATCACTGCTATGCCGAAGCCAGACGGTCGGGTCTGTTTCCATGGATATTAAATCCAAACAGACAGCAGGCAGTCGGCAAGTTATGAACACATCAGACTCTGTTATAGCTGAAGGACAGGCCTTCGACACTACTGAGCGGATATTTGATTAGGTTTTCTACATCTGTTGCATGTTATATTTATCAGTGGGATGTGACATTTCCCAGAACAAATACGTTTATTTAGAGTTGAGTAACAACATGCGGCAAACTCTGATCAATCTCCGTAGACCCCTTACTTAAAATGCCCAAGAAATAAACATGTTGATAGCCTGGTACAAAAAGCGGTCCCTCGAATTAAGTTCCCCATTTATGAGAATTTAAAAAGTGAATTCATGTAACTCTCGGTTAAAATGGTAACACGGCTTGTAGTTTTGTACATTAGGGGTATTGCGTGCATCAATCTACATACTCTGTATTAGAGCTGAACGATTAATCGATTTTAAATCGAAATCGCAATTTTAAATGATGCAATTATCAAATCGCAAAGCCTGCGATGTTCTTCTTGTGTGTCAGTCATCCACACCAATCAGAAGTGCTGTGCTCCACATTTACCAGCCATTGTTAACCAATCAGAAGTGGCCCATGATAGAAGGTGATAGACAGATTGATCCAATCACCTGCCAAGTATTTTTGAAAGTGCCTTCCCTTTCCAAATGGCTTCAATGGAGCTCTCCTAGATGGCTTGGTGAACCATCTGAGTCAGGTTAGTAATGCTCCATCACATGTTTCTATCACAGGGTGAATCTTAAACTGAAGCTTGACTTTAAAGCAACCCAACGGAAGTTTCATGTAAGTTTAGTTCTTTCACTCGTAGCTCGGGCTGCGGGGGTGCTAGAGACTGGAGCACGATGATACGACCTTCCTAGCCGGAGATATGGCCGCATTTTACAATAAACTTCCGTTGGGTTGCTTAAAAACAAATATCGCAAATCGCAATATCTGTCAGAAAAATAGCAATTAGATTATTTCCCCAATTCGTTCAGCCCTACTCTGTATTCTCCATGAGGCTCGTAGAAAACATGAACCGTTACAGAGCTACCTTACAACATTGGTGTCTTTTATAGAGGAAGACTTTTCTCTGTAGTATTATCTGGTGATTATGTAGTTGTACTAATGTCGTTGCTCTCTGAATAGAAGTGGAATAAAGTGTTGGATGATTATAACTAAGTGCACATAATGCCTCAGACTCAATAGGCTACTTTTAAAATCTGTATTTGAAACCCATTTGTTTGTTGAGCAATTTTTTCTTCCCCTTTTCAATGTTGAAAGTGAATTAATCACATTCTGAACATGATCTAGCTCCAAGGATCCCCATGTAGAAAGAGAATAGGAGCCATTACACGTTGTTGGCCAAATAGATACCGACTGTTGTCTTTTATAGGCGCGTTCACACCAAGTACTTTTCCCACAAAGGTTCCTGAGAACTCTTTAGTTCTCATGAACTAAGTACAGATCGCGTTCACACCGGAAATTAGTTCCTGGGGGAGGATTAGGCAAATGAAGCCGCTGACGTCACTTCGTCTTCTTCTGCTTTGGGTTTACTGGCAGGCCGCAAACAACTTCACGGCGTATACTGCCGCCCAAAATCCCCGGCCGGAAGTCCCCGGAGTTGGGGACTGGCTTCAGTAGAAGCTGCTGGGACTCCCAGCAGCTTCTACTGAAGCCTTCCGAGTAAGCGGCCAGAATGCCGACACCTCCTCATCTCCACCGCTCCCATGTTTTATTTTGTGTTGCCATAAGTTAGTCTCTCTGCGTTTCTGCGCTGGGCTAATGCTAATAATGCTAATGCGAGGATAATAAAATGGCGGCTTCACAAACGTTTTTGGGAGTTTGACGGGGCGTGGTTTGCAATCTGCCCAGCCAATCAGACACAGGAACCTTTTTCTCCCACGAAAGTCCCTGCTCTCTAGCAGGGACTGAAAAGGGGGTAAAAAAGGTTCTCTAGATCTAATTTAGTTCCTGGGACTTTTTGGTGTGAACGCAACTAAATCGTAGTTCTCAGGAACCTTTGTGGGAAAAGTACTTGGTGTGAACGCGCCTAATGTTGAACCTCTGCACCTCCAGACTTAGTTTTGTCTGCCTTTTTTAATCCAGCCTCACTGCTCTGAAGCTGTAAGAAGGAGATTTGAGTTTTCTTCACCAGTAAAAAACTTTTTTCTCTGCGTCTCTGGTCTTGTTTGTGTCTCTGCAGCCACAGCTGGGCAGTTTGATGATATTTGTTTCCTTGTTTCCCGTCTTTTGGACATGTGAGTCTTGGTCTGACACCTTGGGTTGTTGTTAATGAGTCGAGTCTGAAAAACACTGTTCGCTCCGGTGCTTAATCGCTGTTGTCAAACTGCAGTCAGTGCAACGGTGCAGAGTAGTGACACACGATTAGACAAGTGAAAGAGTGGAAGTTAGATTGAGTAAGCACTGTTGAAAATAAGGAGGTAGGTCTTCGGGTTCTTCCTCAGTAAGATACCAGAGTGATCGTGTAACCTGTTTACATTGTCCTCTCTGACCTCTGGTATTATGTTGGGAAAAAGGTTTTAAATGCACTTCTCTGCATCGATCTTGCTGGAGTAGCTTCTACTTCATTTTGTGACTGACTTTTCTTTCTGATATCTTTTATGAAAACCAAAACATTTTTATAAATTCTGAATTCAGAAATGGGATTCAATCAATGCTCAAACATCCATAGCGTGCACCCATTTGGTAAAACCTTCCTTACTACGCCCCTATATAGACCACAAAAGAACTGAAGCCCTTGCTATAAGAGCAACATATAAATTAAAGATTAACAAGCTGAAAGACATGCTTTTGAACCATGTTGTAAAAGTATCCAATCCATTTTGAACCGCAAATGCACTTAGGGGCATACTCAAAGCAAAGATTTATATTTTATCATCAGTGACGCATTCCTCTTGAAAAGCCTGAATGAAGAACAGAGATATTCAAAAGAGATTTATTACAGGATTAAAATAAATAAAATATGCCAAGACATCCTGAGTTTTGTCTCAAGCATCAATAGAAAATATACAGATGTATGGTTAGTAAACACTTTTATCTTCACTGCAACATTACCATATAAACACTTTCACATCAAAACATAGCTAACATTTCTTATACGAGAAGCTTTCGCTCTAGATCCAACTGTTGTTTTTTTTCATTAGTCATAATGAACCTTCCTTAAAGGTCACCTATTATACTAAATCCACTTGTTCTTTCCATGTCTTTTCTACATCACCATCTGTGTAAAGAGACTCTGAAAGTTTCAGGAACAAAGATTCTCTCTCTTTTTGATCCATTTCTATAAAAACCTGTCTGAAAATGAGCCGATCAGATTTTGGCCACTTTATGATGTCATAACGATGTTTTGTCTTGTGTAACCATTAGCCAATCAGCAACCAAGGTACCCCCCCCTCCTTATTTTCATCTAAAGTAACAGACAGAGAATCAGCACTTTGGAAACAGGGCTGAAACAGAGGGGATTATGGGTAATGCTGCAATGATCTGCTTGGTGTTTCAGCCAATCAGAGACATGTTTTGTATCTACCTGAGACCTGTGATATATTGATGAAAGACAGGATAATAGGGGACCTTTAAGAGAGAAAACATTGCCCGAGGAATGAACTGTTCAGACAAAGGCTTTGATTTCTGTAGAAAGAGGTATTGGAGAGAGATCTGACGTCTACTTCTATCAGCCTGCCAGACTGCGTTAATGTAATGTTCCTGTCTGACAGAAAAGGTTTCTACTGTATTGTTGCCTTGTCCGCCATTAAAAGGCAATTTAAGATTTGATAGAAGAAGGCTTCCGGATTATACTCAACTCTGTAGGACCTCCACCCCTTCAGGACCTTAATAGTTGTCATCCTGTCAGTCTCCATCCCTTTCTTCACCACTTTCTTGTATTTGGCACAAAGTAGACATACATCTGTTGCTAAGATACTGTAGCGATGTGAACGTCTGTTTTGTCCTCACCGTCTTTCAGTATTTGCTAATGCCTTTCTTCCTTGTAAAACAACTTTCCTGTTCTGTTCCGTTTGGTATGCAGAGAATGACTTCTTGCTTTGTTGTTTTTTGTTTTTATTCCAATTTAAAATCCATGGTACACAGCATGGGCAGATTTACAGCTACAGTGACAGGTTAAAAGCAAGTTCCAATTAAGCAGTGCTGTGAGTCCCAAGGACAAGTGTTTGCAACCACTGTTGGAAACAAATCAAAATTAATTAGCTTCAACAAAGGTGATCTGAAGTTAATTTAATTTATTGCACATTGCGAAAAGGATCAGACGGTTCTTTGAACGTCTTCGCGCTCTACTGTATGTCCCACAGATCTTTTTACTCAGATAATTAAATGTCTCAAGTATTTTTACGATCTATTAATGCAGTTACATTATCACACACGTTTCATACGCTGTGCACTTCAGCACTACAGGAAAAAATACACTTCATCGTATATCCAGTTTATTACACGGCTCAGTTAAATGGCTTCTGATTGGTCAATTTGGACGTTCCAAAGGTTGTTAATTCTGGCTAACAGACCGTTACTGAGGATAACAGACCGTTGCTAAGGATGATCAAGGGACTAAGTGCAGTCAAATCAATCCACATAAAAAAGGTCATTAAATGTTAAAGTCAACTGTGGACAAAAAACATTGGAAAACGCAGTGGAATTCTTTTTGAATATACATTTTAATATTTTTGGAGAGCGCAAAACTTTGGATTCATGATAGCTAAAAAACACTAAAGGGAACAGCAGAAGGAGAAGACAGACAGGGAGTAAACATTAAAGGCGACAGAAGAAGACAGACAGGAAGTAAACACTAAAGGGAACAGCAGCAGCAGCAGAAGAAGAAGACAGACAGGAAGTAAACAATAAAGGGAACAGCATAAGAAGACAGACAGGAAGTAAACACTAAAGGGAACAACAGAAGGAGACAGACATGAAGTAAACACTAAAGCGAACAGCAGAAGGAGACTGACAGGAAGTAAACACTGACGGGAACAGCAGAAGGAGACTGACAGGAAGTAAACACTAAAGGGAACAGCAGAAGGAGACTGACAGGAAGTAAACACTAAAGGAAACAACAGCAGAAGAAGACAGACAGGAAGTAAACACTAAAGGGAACAACAGAAGGAGACAGACATGAAGTAAACACTAAAGGGAACAGCAGAAGGAGACGGGCAGGAAGTAAACACTAAAGGGAACAACATAAGGAGACAGACATGAAGTAAACATTAAAGGGAACAGCAGAAGGAGACGGGAAGGAAGTAAACACTAAAGGGAACAACAGAAGAAGACAGACAGGAAGTAAACACTAAAGGGAACAGCAGAAGGAGACGGACAGGAAGTAAACACTAAAGGGAACAGCAGAAGGAGACGGACAGGATGTAAACACTAAAGGCAACATCAGCAGAAGAAGACAGACAAGAAGTAAACACTAAAGGGAACAGCAGAAGGAGACAGACAGGAAGTAAACACTAAAGGGAACAGAAGAAGACAGATAGAAAGTAAACACTAAAGGGAACAGGAAGGGAAGTAAATACTAAAGGGAACAGCTTAAGAAGACAGACAGGAAGTAAACACTAAAGGGAACAGCAGAAGAAGACAGACAGGAAGTAAACACTAAAGGGAATAGCAGAAGGAGACTGACAGGAAGTAAACACTAAAGGGAACAGCAGAAGAAGACTGACAGGAAGTAAAAACTAAAGGGACAGCAGAAGATGACGGACAGGAAGTAAAGACTAAAGGGAAAAGCAGAAGAAGACAGGCAGGAAGTAAACACTAAACGGAACAGCAGAAGGAGACTGACAGGAAGTAAACACTAAAGGGAACAGAAGAAGACAGACAGGAAGTAAACACTAAAGGGAACAGGAAGGGAAGTAAATACTAAAGGGAACAGCATAAGAAGACAGACAGGAAGTAAACACTAAAGGGAACAGCAGAAGAAGACAGAAAGGAAGTAAACACTAAAGGGGACAGCAGAAGGAGACTGACAGGAAGTAAACACTAAAGGGAACAGCAGAAGGAGACTGACAGGAAGTAAAAACTAAAGGGACAGCAGAAGACGACAGACTGGAAGTAAACACTAAAAATAACCAATTTGTTAAATGTCCTTTGTGAATGTTTTGGGAATTACGCAATTTCCTTTTATCTTAACGTGTACAGGTTTACGGCCGCGAATGCTCCCTAATCCTTTTCTTGAATGGTGTGCTTGTGCGTTAAGTTTATTGAAGGGCAGAGTCATTGCTAATGTGCTTTTGAGCATAAAGCCTACCATTACTGTCTCTTCCAATTAGCTGCCGAGCAATAAGAAAAGTGTCCTAACATTGTTCAATCGAAATTAGCCTTGAACTGGCCTAACCCCAAGCGTCTTAACTCTCCGTCTATCTGTGCTCCTTGACATTGAATTGCTTCGATGTTTTTTTAAATGCATCTCTACAAGGAGCATTTCCAGGAAGGCTGTATTTCAGAGCACACTTGTTCAAATGCGTTGGTGGTCATTAGCTGTTAGTCAGGGTTGCTGTGAATGATTTATTGAGAGCTGTGGCACTTAGGGCTCTAACAGAGTTAAGATTTAACAAGGAGGTGGCAGGGTGGATATAAAAGGTGGATGAACCTCCCTTTTCCATCAGCTCAAAGGAATTTATGTCACGTCCCCGTTGAGGCGGTGCATTCACAGTTCCAGGACATTGCAGTAGTGCACTTAACAAACTGAAGTGGTTTGATATTTTATATCAGACTTTGTAAGTGCCTTACTTAAAGGTGTTTCACCAGATGTTGCCTTTGTCTCATAATATGAGTAATTTTAGGTCTTGTTGGGAACATCCTGAATGTCCTCTTCCAATCTCAGAGTAACATGATAACAAAGGTATCCCAACTGTAGCTGTGAACATGACAGGATGTATGATTACCTAGAAGAGCATCAGGACTGTTTGAGGCATATGATAGCTATGTGATTAACATGATGATTCAGCCTCTATGGAGAGAGACATATGACAAGCATGCTCATTTCTGACGTGGAGCTAATCTGAAGTAAACATTGAATACTGCTTTCTATTCCTCCATCTTGTGACTGTGTAACTCCCTCTCTTGGATATCAGCATGTGAAGGACACTGTTCAGGAACTAGTTGATGCTCTGTATGTGATGACTACTTCCATTCTGGAGAGGATCACAGATACATGGATCCTGAGATTCAAGATCAAGCCGGGGACGAGTGATATTTTTCTAACTGGCCTTTTAATTATAAAGCTTCTGAAGATTGTCTTAAAGAGGCCCCATTATACTTTTTGGGGTTTTCCCTTTCCTCTAGTCTAGACTGGGTTTCTTTACTGAACTTTGTAAGGTTTTTTTCAAATAACTCTCTTTCTATCTATGGCCAATAACATTTTCCATCCAATGCTTTCATTGCTAAACCTCACACACATTCTCTAATCACTTTTTACATCAATAAGACTGCTCAAATTCATCTGTCGTTATCAGTTCTCCTCACTTTCATTACCCATATCTAGGTGATACGCATTGATTCAGATGCTCCACCGCTCCCTGTGTCTCTGGAGTCTATTTATTTCAGAGTGAAAATGGAAGTGTGAAAGTTGTCAGCCTGAGTGAGCACGTTATTATAACATCGCCCGAGCGGAGGTGAAAGAGTGAGCAAATGTGTTGTAAAGTTTTCCATTCAGGTTGTCGGACAGCAACGTGTGAAATTCTCAATGTGTTTCATCTGCTGTGACCCGCTTTGTTTGATGATTTGATCCCGGGGTCGCCCGTTTTTCCGGTTTCTTGCACTTCATGCATGGTCTCACATTTATATGTCGTGTGTGTGAAGCTGCTTGTACAACATGGGAGATGAGAGGCTTTCATATTCTTCATTAAAACCACACTTATGTTCCTAGCTTCATTTGGGTAGACGAGCGAAAATGACTTTAGAGTGGAGTCATGTACATGTTTACACTTGCCCTTTCTTATCAAAGAATTTTTTTTATCATTTCAAGTAATAAGCTCTACCATTTTGATAACCTAGCATCACTGTAAGGTTGCATTACATATTTTTTTATCTTTGTCAAATCCAAAATGCTATCACACATCACACCTTGTATAATTTCTTTGTCAAGCTAATCATTTCAGCATGGCTCGCCAATTTTCTGTTTTGCGTTGACAGAAAAATAATTGCAGTCTGTTATTGACAGTGCAAGTAATGGGTGTTACATGTGCTCATACACTGAGAATGTAATATTTGCACTGATAATCAAAGAAGATTGAATGTTAAACCACGACAGATTTGACTCTTTTGTCCGATTAGGGTTTAAAAAAAACAATGTGTTAACTCAACATTGATATTTCATCACCTTTTTTTTAGAACGACATTCCAAAAGCGTTGGCAAGCAGTTGTTCTTGGAAAAATTGGTGACTTTTTTAGGATTATCCTTGCCTTAATATTTGCGATTAATGATTCAATTCCCACAATCATCAAAAAATGCTTCATAATGGGAATTAAACTACTTGAATCTCTCTTTATCTTTCATAAATAAAGGATCAATTAGCAACACTGAGTTTTTTTCATGGTTTATGATAATTCCTGTCCTTTAACCGTTTGGAGTCCTGGGCTAATTTGGCCATTTTCGCATGCTTTTGATTTGTCTTACTAAACCCCATTAAGAAATGTTTGGCATGTCTATGTTTGGTATCTTTTTTTTAAAGGACAACCTCACCTATACAACCTGATAGTTATTTATTTCATTTTGAGATACTATATGAACATTTCGGACCCAACATCACAAAAAAACGTAAAAACGAATTTTGAAAATGATATTATTTTTCATATAGGTAACACAAACATGCACAACGACACAATTTGAAAGCTGGAAATATATACATGGGATGTCACTATGATAATGTGAAAGTTTGATTGAGGTAGCATATATATTTGTATTAACTTTATATCATCGTATCTCCGTGTTTACTGGGTCTTTTTTGCATGAAACAAAGACTGGCCTATAGTTTCAAGCCAGTGCTTTCGACGGAAACACACGGCAATGTTGTCCGGACTGTTGTTTTTATGCGGCACCGGCTTGAACAGGTCATGTGATCTGATCACGCCGGCGTGACGGTCGACTCCAAAGGGTTAAGAATCAGCCTTGTTCTTTGTAGTAGTTACCTGATACGGCAAATTCACCATAATCAATCTAATGTAGATGTTTTTAAGTACAATCTGCAATTACATCATATACAATACCATCCCTTATTTGCATATCCAGCCCTTCCAGAGCAAATTAAGTCGTCATGTGGAGTTGAATGTGTCTCTATGTAATGAGTCCAATATATAAGTCCCTGTTTTAGCTCTAATTTGGGTCAACACCACCTCCAAATGGGAAAATATGTCCATTTAGCTGCAATATGCTCCACTATGTTCACTACTTAGCATCACTGGTTGCTAATTTCTGTTATGTTGTGCTGAGAAGGTAGTGTTTGGGTCCTTACATATGCACTTTGGGTTTAAAATCTGTACCCTACACATTGCTGCTAATTAGACACAGGGCTTCTCCACAGACGGAAGTCCCTCTGCTTGAAAAGAGGTCTTTTTAAATTCATAAAAAGCAGCCAGTGATTTCATTGTTCCCTCTCGTTAACCAAAGCATGCCTGATGAGCAGCGGGGCAGCCGAGCATGAAGTCCCTTCTTCTTTTTTGCCTGCACCCACTGAGCGATATCAAAGAGGTGCTACAGTCTGAGAGGCGATTAAACATGAATGAAACGCCCCGGGTCTTTCAAGAGCTCACACTATTATCATTCCTTCCTCTCTCACTGTAACTTCCCTGCTTCTTCTCTGTCCGGTTATCCCGTGGTAAAAGGCAAGCTGGACTGTAGAAGAAACCCTTGCATGGATTTTGGGCTTTCTTACAGTAGATGTTGGTACTCTCCATCTATCGGCCTTTTAACATCTATTTCATGTGAAGTTTAAAGCGTTTGAGTGGGCTGTCTGACATTAGTTCAAGTCGCACTGAGGATATGGATATCTAGATGTTGAGAATGGATTTGTATTGTGGATTATTTAATACTTAAGCCTTAAATAGCACAGTCACACACCTGAAGGATGTTTGGCATGATATTTATTACACATATATCTTCTTAGTGTTTCCTCAATCATGATTTATTTTCCGATGAACCAGAAAAGAATCCCTAAAGTTTTCTAAGCTCTTGCTGTGAGAAAAAGTAAAGACATGAAATGTGAGAAAGCTCTTAAGCTCTCCTGCGGATTTCACTGCAGATGTCCCATTTGGTTTACAACATTAGAGAGGGCTGAATTAAATGGAAAATATATCAAATTGCAATTTTTTCAGATTGCAATTTAGATTATTTGCTTTGTATCAAACTTCAGGAGTATTGAATATGACAGGTTTCTTGTGATTAAAGCAAGCGGCAAACTCTGGGGCAGAGCCGGGAGGCCAATAAGGAAGTGCCTCAAACTGCAGTTCATCTAGTGGCCAGTAGGAGCAGTCTCCAGAAGGGAGCAATTTCCATAGACCCCCATGTTAAAATGACCAACTTTACAGCAGAAATAAACAAAATTTAACATATTCTCTGTATAGTTAAATTCCCCCTTCATGACTACTGTGTGGGCGGTGAATTGTTTTATAATGCAACCCTTTTAGTTATATTAGGTCTTAAAGTGTTTGCATAAATTAGGGCGTGGTCACCTTGAGTGACAGGTCTCTGCAGTGAGTGTTGCTTCTAGCTTTCTGTCTCTCTGCTAGTAGCTCCGTTAGCTCAGTAAGCTCCAGGATGCTACAGGGGCTCAACTGCCCGTCTGATCCCAGGAACACAACTTGAACCCGGACGTGTTTGTTGTGTTGGTGCCTGGTGGAGTATTCATCATTTAAATATCGGACTTATCTTATGGCTTTTGGAGGTTCCACCTCGGTTCCGCCTCTTTGCCCTTATTTGGATCAGGCTGTAGCAGGCGGGAGTTAGACTCTGACGTCACTGTCGAGCCGTTCGTGGCCGACACCGCCTACTTTAGGCTTCTCTGCAACTCTGCAGACTATGGGTGACTTCACGGACACTACGTCCATTTAAACCGTACACCTCAGCACGTGCACTCCGCTCTGCATCAGCCAATCAGCTCGCTGCACCCGCACTGCGAGGGGGACCCAAGTTCCCATCAGCAAAAACACGTGGGTTTGCTATCCTGGCTCCAAAATGGTGGAATGAGCTCCCCATTGAAATCAGGACAGCAGAAAGCTTACACATCTTCTTCAGACTGAAAACTCATCTCTTTAGACTCCACTTCCAGAGATAGAATTACTAACAAAGCACTTATATACTAATAAAGGGCTGGCTTATCTAAAGCCAGTTGAGTAGCACTTGAAATGTTTGACTCTATGAAACCCGATGTACTTATATGATTCTGTTTTCTTCAAGTTTGTATCTTGTTGGTCGAATGCACTTATTGTATAAAAGCGTCAGCTAAATGCAATGTAATTTTATATATACAGTCTATGGATTAAAGATATCATGTAAACCCTAAGAAAACAGGATTTACACCCACAGCTAAAACGTGGTGGTTGTTATTTGTCGCTCATCAATATTCATCTTTCATTCTTAAAGTAAGTTTTCAGCTTCACAAAGTAAAAGCTAGTAAAAAGGAAAGTGTTTCTGCTGACCTTACAGTATGTACTCTTGTAAAGGTCTTTGTGCCGTAGGTGCTTTGTCAGCTCCTTCGTGTGCAGGTAGACATGGTGGCTGCTTTTAAGTAACATGGTGTTTGCCTATAAAACTCGCTCTGGGAAATGCTGCACATAATGGTGCTTGTCTACTTGCTCTCAGTGGATGTTTCAGTGCCGCTGCAATAATCCTGAGCACATTTTTAGAAAGGGCCATTGTTGCAAAACTGAAGGGAACATTGCACACTATGGGATGTATTCTGCCTCTTGCATGGTAACAGATTTTGAGTTGGCTATGTAAGTATTGTTTTTGCTGATTTCGTATAATTGGGATGTAAAAATCAAGGGATATTCAAACTCCCAGAGAATAGACTGAAGGTCAGGAAAATGTCGTCAAGCATGGGATGCATATTTAATAAGGAATCAGGACCTTTTATGTCGAATATGATATAAACATGAGCTAATCCACTCGGGTCTACTGCCTATATCCCCAAATATCTGTGTGTGCAATGAATGCTTTATTGTCTAAAATGATGTGATTTCCAAGTTTAGTCCTGTGAGTTTTGTACTTTGGCCTCCAAGCAGTACCTAACGACGGAAATTGTATTGTATAGAATACAAAGAGAAAGCAAAGACAACCCACCTGTTTGGACTGCATCTTGTGCAGTAGCATTTTCAATCGTTTGACTAATTGAAAACAAATCTACATGTAGGGTTCTTGCCTGTTAGAGTTTGTTACTTGATGCACGTTGTGTTAAGGCCCCTACAAACCAATCTGACACCAAAGAACTCGTCCCGACGGAACACGACTGTTGTGTCTCCTCACTTCTCTGCGTGTTGGCCATGTGTCGCACTGGAACACACCGCAAAGACTTCGGCCGACGGCCAAGAAGCACGTACGAACTGCGCATGCATGAGTGGCAATACCTCTCCTTACCAGCAGGCGGCGGTAGTGAGTATTCGTCATTCAAAAGAGGCAACAACCGGAAGACAGACTGCGTGATAACCGAGAGAAGAAGAACAGACTGCGTGATACACCGAGAGAAGAAGAACAGACTGCGTGATACAAACAAATAGTTCAATTTTCACTCTACAGCGAGAAGCTCATGGGGCTTTCCCGAACCTGTGTCGAGAGCTGGAGTTCAATGACATCTCAGATTTGCCTTCTTAATAGTTTGTTTGGGTCCCTCACTTCCATTGTTCAATTATTTTGCCGACTGCCCGCCGATTCAACATGTTGAATTGGCGGCGGAAGTTGTCGGCACGGCCGAAAAGACACGGCGGGGCGGGACACACCAATCTGAGTAGGGCGACAGGACGCTCATCGGCAACCAGACATCTATCGACGCCAAAAACTGGCTTGGTGTGTAAGGACCTTTTAGTCGCTTCGGATAAAAGTTTAGCTATAATGAAATGTTCCTTCTTGTTTCCCGTCAAAGCTTGACTGTGAAAAAGGTGTTAAACTGCATGCTGCGTGGTATTGGAAAAGCAGAAACCCTAATATCAGCTGTGTTTTATGAACTAGTACTAATGATGTCTAGACACAGTTGTTGTAGAATCAAGGAAGCTGTTGTACAATATCAAACCAATATCTGCCACTCATTTCCTTGCATCGTCCGTTAAAATGTAATTTGGTCGTCACACTTCATACGACAACTCTCTTAGGTTTAAGAAGTGTCTCATTGGGGGACAATAGTGCTCAGATGGGATACTAGGATCTATTAAAGCCTGTGTAACGCAGCACACCTCGATGGATGGGCCTGTGGTGTGAAAGTCATTTTTCTTTTCCGTATCTGTAAACTACAATAGCCATTCTCTCCCAGCAGTCAGGCTTCCTCCGATACATTTGTCATCTCTTTCATGCCGGCATCATTACTAAATTCCTTAGGAAGGGGTTTATTTCCAGCAGCAAGTACAGCCTGTTGTCTGTTGGCACCGGGGATTCATTAGAGGTAAATTGCTTGTAACACTGGTTAGTTTGTCAGCAGTATTGAGACACTGATTACTGCAGAAATGATTGTCTTCCCTTGTATGACATGTACTGTTGCTCAGTAAGAGAAGAGGCGTCAGTTGATTGATGAATCTGTTCGTTGTTGCTCAAAGCAAAGCAGCCGAATCAAAGCCCCGAAGACAAACAGAAAACATATTCATTTTTCTTCCACATACTTATTGTGAACCAAATCCATCTCAGCACCGCTTTGAGATGCCCCTTATTTCGAAGGAAGGCCAATTCGTTCTGAAGACATTCCTTGGCCCCATTATTTTTGACCTTTCTACAATAAATTATCCTCCAGGGGGAAATCTTCCACCACTTTATTCTCTCGACAGCTCAAGTTATTCCTACTCCACACCTCCACGCTGAGGAATATTTTGCTCTGACGAAACTATTCTGTCTGATTGCACCATTGTCTTTTGTTCTGGTCGGTTCAGGACAGGACCCACAAAATCGACTTGGCAGAGTTTTAAACTGGCGACTCCAAGTGCCTTCAAAAACTCTTTGAAAAAAGTTTAACCCTGTTTCCCGTAGTCATCCGATGTGACGTCAGTGAGCTGGTTATAGCATGCTCATGTCTGCCAACCAGGCCAGTCTGTGATGCTTTATGCAGAGCAACCCCATGGGGAAGAGAGGAAACATAACTAACGGTCCAACTGGATAGAGAACTTTCTTGTTTTCTGTTCAGAAGACCATTTGTAGTTCACTCTTGGGATTCTTATTCACCATTCTGGACAAATAAGGCAAAAGCACTCAATCTCAGGTAAGGCGAAATGGCAAAAAAGACCAATGTTCCTAAAGTGAAATGTTGAGCTAAATGTTCCTAGATTTAACACAAGCACGATTCAATGTGATGCACTGGTGGAATAGACGACACAATATCCTTCTCACTTTCACTCGAGCAAGGCCATTGCACAGTATATTCATAAAGGCATAATCAAAAGTATAATTGACCGTAATAGAATAGCAACTTCAAAGCCTTTTTAAAACTCATATTGACTGAACTATGCCTCAGTTCCTCAGAGCAGTTTGTCTTCAGTTCTTTTATTGCATTTCCATGGTATCATGCAACATATTTGAGACATCTGAGATGATGCTGTACTTTAAGTGAAATCTGTTTTCTATGCACCTGATAGGACTGTAGTTTCAACTCTATACACAACAACAACAACAACAACAACAACAACAACAACAACAGCAACAGCAAAGAAAATGGGAATTCCCTTCCACTACCGATGCATTACATTAAGAATTGATTCATCAGGATAATAGTTGGTTGGTGCAAATTCTCCCGTTGGAAATCAATCCAAAAGAGTGCCAGTTGAACTTTGAACTTTCATTACATATATTCATTTAAGGAAAAGTCACATCAAATCTTTGTGGAGCCATGAGATTGTTTTATAACACGGCCTAGTTGAATACTTAATTCTGATTGGTCAATTGGGACATTCTAAACGTTGTTAATTCTCGCTAACAGACAAGATCCTGATCACCATATCATTGTTTGTTTTTTCCTTAATGACCGCCCCCCAGCACATTATCCCTTAATTTGTGTGCTGATATTTTTCGCCTCTTCACTTTTAGCTCCAGTTTACATGTTTTTACCAAATCTGTTAAGAATTTAAACAAAGCCCAAAAGATCAAAGATTGATGTACGCTTTAAAGTTCACCTATCATGCAAAATCCTCTTCTTCATGTCTCTTCTTCATCAACATGTGTCCCCTCTTCTCCATGTCTCTTCTACATCAACATGTGTCCCCTCTTCTTCATGTCTCTTCTACATCAACATGTGTCCCCTCTTCTTCATGTCTCTTCTACATCAACATGTGTCCCCTCTTCTCCATGTCTCTTCTACATCAACATGTGTCCCCTCTTCTTCATGTCTCTTCTACATCAACATGTGTCCCCTCTTCTTCATGTCTCTTCTACATCAACATGTGTCCCCTCTTCTTCATGTCTCTTCTACATCAACATGTGTCCCCTCTTCTTCATGTCTCTTCTACATCAACATGTGTCCCCTCTTCTTCATGTCTCTTCTACATCAACATGTGTCCCCTCTTCTTCATGTCTCTTCTACATCAACATGTGTCCCCTCTTCTTCATGTCTCTTCTACATCAACATGTGTCCCCTCTTCTCCATGTCTCTTCTACATCAACATGTGTCCCCTCTTCTTCATGTCTCTTCTACATCAACATGTGTCCCCTCTTCTCCATGTCTCTTCTATATCAACATGTGTCCCCTCTTCTCCATGTCTCTTCTATATCAACATGTGTCCCCTCTTCTCCATGTCTCTTCTATATCAACATGTGTCCCCTCTTCTTCATGTCTCTTCTACATCAACATGTGTCCCCTCTTCTTCATGTCTCTTCTACATCAACATGTGTCCCCTCTTCTCCATGTCTCTTCTATATCAACATGTGTCCCCTCTTCTCCATGTCTCTTCTACATCAACATGTGTCCCCTCTTCTCCATGTCTCTTCTATATCAACATGTGTCCCCTCTTCTCCATGTCTCTGCTACATCAACATGTGTCCCCTCTTCTCCATGTCTCTTCTATATCAACATGTGTCCCCTCTTCTCCATGTCTCTTCTACATCAACATGTGTCCCCTCTTCTTCATGTCTCTTCTACATCAACATGTGTCCCCTCTTCTTCATGTCTCTTCTACATCAACATGTGTCCCCTCTTCTTCATGTCTCTTCTACATCAGCATGTGTCCCCTCTTCTTCATGTATCTTCTACATCAACATGAGCTGATCAGATTTTGGCCACTTGATGATGTCATAACGATGTTTTGGCTTGTGTAACCATTAGCCAATCAGCAACCAAGGTAACCCCCCCCCCTGCACACCTTATTACCTGAATCTCCTCCTATGCCCCTTTCACACCAACGCGTTTTCAGCTCGGAGCTGGAGCCTGAAAAGTACCGTTTTTTCCTGTTCACACCGCAGCAGCGCCGCCTCTTAGCTCCGGAATCCGGTTCACTTCCAAAAGATTGTCAGTCTAGAAGCAAGAGCTTCGGAGCTAAGAGGCAGCGTCGCTTACGTCTCTTTATGTCGAGGCGTGCAGGAAACTAAACCCACCTCCCCTGAACATGGGTCGACTGAAGAGTCTCGTCATGCCTGCCTACAAGCAGTAGTGCTTATAAACACCGTTTATAAAGTCAGGCAACACTAACCAGGCTTTGTGTGATTCTGTTTATGTGTACCTTACTTTGACCATCCGTTCACTGTCATTGATCATTGTGGAGAGAGGCAGACTTTTTGTTTTGTATTAGAGCAGCTATCACATGGAATCAATACGTGGGCTGCACAGGTTGAAAAGTATAAGGTTGGAGAAGTCGTTATTTAATTTAATCTGGCTTTGCTTTAAAAGCAACACGATCATCGACCCGACGCAGTCCCCCGTTGTTGTTGTTGTTGTTGTTGTTGTGAGCGCCGTTGGGGAGCAAACCAGCGATGTAAACGGTGACGTTGTGACGCAGCAGCGGCAGCACCATCCCGGCTCTGAGTGGTGTGAACAAAGCGGGAGCAGAAAAGGGAAACCGGAGCTGAACCAGAAAAGCTCCAGCTCGGAGCTAGAAAGGGAAAAGCGCTGGTGTGAAAGCCGCATTAGAGCTCCATTGAGTTCTTTGTAACCAACTGTCTCTCAGAGGGGCGTGGGGAGGGGCTCCTTATTTTCATCTAAAGTAACAGACAGAGAATCAGCACTTTGGAAACAGGGCTGAAACAGAGGGGATTATGGGTAATGCTGCAATGATCTGTTTGGTGTTTCAGCCAATCAGAGACAGGTTCTGTATACATCTGAGACCTGTGATATATTGATGAATAGTAGGAGACCTTTAAAAACAGGTTAATTGAAAATGTACCACACTGCCTTGAATCTCTGCATCTTTCTTCCATCTGGCAGACTGCCTGTCAGTTATGGCTTGTTTGTTGGCAGTGAACCCTGAACACCCACCACTACTTGAATATCTCTAATTAGATAATAAATGCTTTCTTTCGCACAGTAGAAGTCCTCTTGGGTCAACTTTCTCTCGGTAAACAGTATGCACAGCTACAATTACTATACTTGACATTCATCACCTCATCAAAATTGCAATGCAACAGCCCACTCTCTGCTCCGCCAACATGATTTTGTTGTGGCCTGTAAATAAGTGGTACTTAAAGGCCATGTAATGCATCTAACACAGGTGTTTTTTAACATGTAGTTTAGATATCACCAGAATAAAAATAAATAATTTTTTTTAAAGTTTCGTCATAATTAAATGACATATACGTTAAAAACCGATGTTGGTTCCGAAGTTTGCCGAGTACGCCCCCGATCACTCCCGAACGAGCGGTGACGTCACACGTGGCAAACATTGCCATTTGATCAAATCAGTCCAAATGGCAAGCAACGCGATAACTTCAGACAGCGACAGCGACAGCGATCATTCAAGCTCAGATTCAGTGGGTTATCTGGATTCAGTTACAGAAGTAGAGAGTGAACCAGCTAGCCTTTCACTTCAAGGCATTTTGCCTTATAAGTACGAGCCTCCTGCCCAGCAATCGAACAACGAGGCAGAAACTTGTGAAAGAGAAGCGGATTCCGCAGCCGGCGAGACTCGAGTCGGCAATACTGAATGGTAAATTCTGTTTTATTTAATTTGACCTGCACTAAATGTCGATCTTAATTTGTCATCTGTTCCTCACACGTCCGGCAGATATTGTTTTGTTTTTTAATGTTATGTACAATATTCAGGTGTAGGGCTACATGTCAATGCTGTGAAAGCATGCCCACTGCAGATGAATGTGTATGCTGCAGAGAGATCTGGCAGGTGATGGAACAAATAGACAGTTTGCAACCTACTGACCAGATAGCAGAGTCCTGCATCGGGTCGGGTATCCGCGGGTACCCGACGGGTGACCCGCAAAAAAGGTGATTTGCGGGTGGTATTTTTTCAAACGCTTTTTTCCGGGTTCACTTCTGGGTAAAACAAAGATGATGCGGGTCCGGTTGCGGGTGTTGCATAATAAATATATTTAAACAATAATAATTTAGTTTAATGTTTAAATCCTCAGACCTCTCCTCCGCGGTACCGAGCATAATCATAACCTCTGCAGTGCATCTATCTGCTGCTGAGCGCACCACATTCTGAATGGCTGAGGTGAAGCTCTCTATAGCGGAGAATACAGCATTTTCAATAACTCTTCCTCAAGAGCAAAATCCAACGTCTGGGAGGCTTTTGGTGTCATCCTAGATGGAGAAAATAAACAACATCCCAGGCTTTTTGAGCCAAATATGCAACTGCGTGTGTTAATAATTGCACGTTGTCACATATATGCGGGTTCGGGTCGGGTTGCGGATCATGTGCCGGCGGGTCGGGTCGGGTTGCCGGACTAATTGGCAATATGTGCGGGTAGCGGGGCGGGTTCGGTACTGCACGTCACGGGTGCGGGGCGGGAGCGGGTCTTGAAAATCAGACCCGTGCAGGACTCTGCCAGATAGAAGACACCGACGAGAAACCAAGGTGCATTATTAGCCACCCAGGCTTTAGAGAAGGCTGTCTCAGTGTTTGGACACTGAAAATAGCGTATCTTCAATACAAACAACAACACAGAGCAGTTGATGGCCCACTACACCAGTAAGTAAATATTGATTGACCCAACTGCCTATTGCAGCTTTGCTTTCATATAATACTTTTAGTCGCTACAGATATGGTACACTTTTAAAGATACCATTAAACTCTTTCAAGCAGTCAAAAACAGCTTGGCTTTTATTTTTTCTGTGTATGCAAGTTCAATGTATGCTTGAGAAAAGAAACAACTACACATGTGAGGAAATATATAAGAGGTCTATGATTCTGTCAAGCAGTCATGTATAACCTCATATTTATTTTGTACAAGTAAAATACAAATATCATGTTATAAGCCAATTTGTAACCATTGCTACATAATAGTAGGCTACTACATAACATTTTATTTTTCTCCAAATATATTTATAATCTGTATACTTTTTTTTCATTAGGAAGTATCGATATACAGCTTATCGACAGTTTGTACGTTGGTGCTGGGGTGTAGGCCTACTCGGCCCAAAAATCAGAGTCCCGCTGCATGTGCTGTAACCGAGATACGGAAGACTTACCCTGAGCCGGGAGGCCGCTATCAGGGATTTCAATGGCCAAATCTGTAATTTGACATAAATCATGCAGCTGAACTGGTTAAAATGGTTTCGCATGATGTAAATAATTTACAAAGTACATCATTTACAATATTATTTTTCCAAAGAAACATGTAAATATAACAACATTTTCCAAATCACAAATTTGTAAGATTGTATTAATTTACTGTTTGATAAATAAAAAAGGGTTCTTTTGTTAATTTTTCACTTGTAACATTTTATCTTTATTGCAGTGTACATTAGTCTATTTTGGTATATGTGCGAGCCCACAAATAATTAAAAGTGGTAAAAATAATAAAGATATTCAGACGTAATTCATTTTTGGCCTTACTTATTTCACTTCAACTTTTATATATTTCAGTCACTAGGCAAGTTCACTGTACTCTGGTGACATTTAGCTCAAGCTGGCATAACACATGTAGTAACTTAATTCTGACCCGAGTTTTGTGCACAATCTTCCAGCACCCATGATCAATGTTTTATAGCAATCAGGAAACATTCACAGCTCACAACTACACATCGCTTCCCCATCATGAATTGTTAGATAAAAAAAGTTTAGCGAGGTCCGGTTACACATATGTTGAGCGAAAATAGCGGAAGGATACAAAACAAACAATCCAGACGAGGCTGGTGTTTGCCACGTGTGACGTCACACAGCTGGGTTAATGGCTGGCAAGCTTTTCGCTACCGGAGCGGAATAACACGGGAAAGTGGCACACATTTCATGTTATTTGGGGGGTATTTATGGAAAGAATCATTGATGTTGATATGTCAAATGAAACAGTGGAAAGTGATGAAGCGATTTATTAACACAGAATAACTTTTATTTTGGACATTACATGGACTTTAAAAATAAGACTAAATAAGCTCTCCACATTGGGTGCAAGAATCTATTGGGGCTTGAAAGAAAGTGTTTGCAAGAGAATGAACACAAACACACACACGCTCGTTATGCTTTCATGCTGTTTACAGCGGCTCTGTCTTGTAGAAACATGATAATGGCATGGTTACATAACATAAGGCACAGTGTGAAGATGTTGTCACCCCACATATCCATAAACATCCATAATTGCATCTGGAGGAAAGAATATTTCAAATCATATTTATTACCGGTGTAAATCCAACGTCTTATCACGAGAAAATATATAATATGCCGATATTATGCAGTTTTTTTTTGGATTACCTTAAAATATTTGCTTATATCAATCTTTTTCTTCGGGGCTATAATATGCTCTGACAAGGCAAACACTATAGGTATAGCTAACATTACATGTAGAGGTAAGCACACATTTACTTTAAATAAGTAGCAACATTATGAATTATGTGAAATATAAAGTGGCCGAAGTTGAGTAATAGCAGTACAAAAGTGTTAATTGCTTATTAGATCCCAATCACTGGGTCGTTACACCTGCAATACTTATGTAAGTGCAAGTAAACTTCATTTGGAAATCAAAAAAATCTTGTTTGGAATAAATACTGCAAAACAACAAAAACATTTATTTAAATCCCACTGCTTATCTTCCTCCTCTTCAAACAGCCGAGCAGAATCAACACGGTCAGGGTGGTTCGGTCTCATCAGCCTTTCGTTCAGTGTGTGCTTTGACATAGATGAAAAGGAAACGTACAAATACACAGCCCATCTTGGCACGCTGTGAATTGGATTCTCTTGCTTTTTTCTTCTGTGTTGTGTTGCTCTTTTCTCCCACCACAGCACCTTTTTATTATTATTATTATTTCTTCTTCTCCAGGCGACATTTCTGCGTGCTATGGCTCAGCTGGCACCCTTCCCTTATAGTGGGTATTAACAGGGAAGCCTTGCATATGGACTCTCAAGAAATATCTATCCTTATTCTAAAAGCATTCAGTGTGAAATCTCCACTCCTTTGCAGAGCTATGTAATTATTCCTATTCCTAATTATTCTTGTCTTTGTCAGCATTATACTCTAAACAGTGCAACAACAATTATCAAGGCTTAAATATTTGAATAAATTGCTTTCTTTGCAAGATTTTTCCCAACTGGGTCGATTCAACAAAGCAATTCGATTTAAAAAGAAATGTGCAACAGCCTACACTTCTCCTAGTCAAATGAGAAAGAGATGCAATTTTCAAAAAAGGTCAGTGAAGCCTCCTTCCAACAGTGATTGCTCAATTGGAATTAGCCGTTCATGCAGAAAACAGCGAGGGTTTCTGCCAGTAAACATGTTGGCGGAGCTTCACAGCAGATACCATCGTTCTGTGCCTCAATGTGTTTTGGCTTCAACACATCGTACACTAATCAGGAGTGGATACGTCGGCCAAAAGACAGAACCAAATGTCTTAATTCACAATTTCCACTCATGTAGTTCTGAAGAGTTCAAAATCCCAGCTTGTTTGCCATTTTGAGGCTTAATGCCGGCTGCAGTGTGTTCATGGTGGAGGTTGTTCAGACACTAGGTTTAAAAAGTATATATATTGTATATTAGGACTGGGCGATAGGGCAACATGGTGAAAATCTTCTGTCACGCCATTGGTTGTTTCACATTTTCAATACAATTCGTGTGCTGCTCATTTTTATTAATAATCGAAATCCAATAACCAAATGATAATGCCTATTTTGCATTTAAATACTTTACAAATGACTATTTATATATGAGTTAATAACAATATGATTCTGAAATATTCTGAATCATCACCCAGCCCTACTCCGAAGGGAACCTTTTTATAAATCTTGTTTTGTACTTTTCAAGAAAACCTAATGGGATAATTAGTACAGTTACTGACACATAAGTTGTAGTACCACCGTTTGGCCACTAAAACAATTGCTTTATCATCTGGCGCACTTTCTGGGGGCTTGAATCTGCCTCTTAGATTTTCTTTTCTTAACACGTCTTCAGACTCTGTTCCACTTTGTTCCTGCTTTAACACTTTGGACATGTGTCATTTGGTTTTTTACTGAATTGTGTTTTTTATCCCGACAAAACCGATTTGCCTAATCATTCTCAATGGTAGACATATGGCGCTTTCCCACCGGAATACTTTTCCCAGTGTAGTTCCGATAGTTCTTGAAATGTTGCATTCACACCAAACAAAACCCGGAACTAGAACTTAGTTCATGAGAACCTTTCCATCCCCTTTTCCGTCCCTGCTAGAGAGCAGGAACTTTCCTGGGGAGAAAAAAGTTCCCATTTCTGATTGGCTGGGCGGATTGCAAACCACGCCTCGTAAAACTCGGAAAAGTTTTGTGAAGCCGCCATTGCATTTGCTGGCAGCATTAGCATTAGCCCAGCGCACCAACGCAGAGAGACTAACTTATGGCAACACAAAAAAAAACATGGGAGCGGTGGAGATGAGGAGCTGTCGGCGTTCTAGCGATTTACTCGGACTTCCGGCCGGGGACTCCGGGTGGCAGTATACGCCGTGAAGTTGTTGGCGGCCCGCCAGTAAACCCAAAGCAGAAGAAGAAGAAGTGACGTCAGCGGCTTCACTAAAGAGTTCTGATTAATTCAATTCTGATGAACTAAGTACGGCAAAGTAGGTGTGAAAGCGCCTATAGAATGTTTTCCTGAGAGATATATGCAATTCACTTTTTTTACTGGCAACACTGAAATCCCAGTGATGCATACAAGTTAAAAGTCTAGATTTATCTATATATTTTACGTCAAGAATCTGGTGTTGGAATCTGCTTTGGTTGAATATAATCCAACGCTGAACAATCAGTTATTTGAGTTTACAGGCATGCTGCCCGTTCACTTTATTAACATCCTTAAACGTAAGGTAATTGCCACTCTAAATAAAGAATTTGTCCTAATGTTCATTAAATGTGAGTAGCCGGTGGCTGTAGCTAATAGAGAAGAAGATGGGGGTGTAAAGGAGAAAATACGACAGTTATCTCCACGCCTTTATTGTAAGTTAGACTCTGTGAGCTTTCCAATTAGACCGCCTGTACCCGAGGGCCCTGTTGTGGGTAATTGTTTTTAAGAATCTGCTAATCCCCTGAAGAATGCCGTAATGACACAGTATCGCTGCAGCATGTGCTCAAATGATTGTATTTGCATTTTTGAAAGCTGTCGTCTCTCCCACTCGTATACAGACATGGCTTTGTTGTGCTCTGCTGCAGGGCATATTGATGCCTGCTGCAGATTAATTAAATGTCTACCATTACAGCTGGAATGTATGCAGGTGTCTGACATTCAGGATGTGATTGAAGCAAATTGTCCTAATTGAATTTAGTTTTTGCTCATCATCTGATTTGAATCGGCTCTGCATCGACTCTTTTTTTGTGGCATGCAGTCGGAGCTGATTCTGGTGATTTTAATAAAGTACGATCACAGTTTTTTGCGAACAAACACACTGTTTCCTTTCTGCTTCAGAGTTTGTATTCAGACCAAATTCCTGCTGGAAAGGTGAATCAGAGGTTCTTGTAGTTGCGATGAGATAAGGTCAGCTGTCAGATTCGTTGAAGAGGTAAGCTTTGTGCACAGTGGGTCTCCGAACATTTATGTGTTATCGCATTGCGCTTTAAAAGACATCTAGGCCTATTTGTACCCATTAAATCCCAAGCGAAACACATCGGCATGGCCTTTTATTATCTAACAATCAAGCTTATCATAGATAGATAGGTTTTTCCCTGGTATTTGACTGGTATTAGTGTCAACTTTATATATTTGTTATATTTGGTGTTTTAGTTATGCATTAAATGAAATAAGAGGACATTGCTTGGTAGAAATCCTCAACTGAAGGTCCTATTCCATTTGGTTTCCTTACATAGTTAGGAAAATGATCCTGCATCTTCCTCGTATTTTAAAGGTTAGAAAAGACAAGTATTGCTGGGATAGGATTGGTTTCTTTTAACTTGTTTATTGCTATTTGATTGTAAAGTGACTGTTTTCGCTCTGCTTTTTGGGAGTTCTGCTATTCTGTTTCCCTGACAGTTTCCTTTGATAACATAAAACCCAACACAGCAGACATGATTAGTTCTCCATTTCATAGTTGATCAAAATTTGACAACCGTTGTCATCTTTATTTGTGAACTCAGTGGCGTGAAGCACCAAAACTAAAAGCCATCAAGGTATTCTTCAGCAGGGATAACTTGAAAAGCCTCGTGGAGTCCATCAGTCCATCAATCCGACTCGTGGGACTTTCTTTCTGGCGACACACGGCTGTCCTGTTAGTCTGTCAATGAAGCCTGATACCCGAATCCCAAATGTGGAAAATGCCACACGCAGGAAATTTGATCTAACGCAGATTTGAAAGACATTGACAGCAGTCCGCTTTGCTCGGCTTCCCCACCAAATCCAACAGTATTTGTTTCTAAGCGGAGCAACACGGAGAAACGGCAAAAAATGATCCCTGCTTTCTGTCCCTGATAACCAATGTTAAACAGAGCGAGAGAGGCGACACACTGTGTGGAAAACCATTGCTTACTTAGGCTTTTCAGATATAGAAAGATCCGGAGGAAGGAGGAATTCGCAAGTGGGAAAAGCTGCATGTAATGTGACCCCGTTTTTCATCCAAGCTGGTGAGGCAGGCCGTTTCTTTTATTCATGCTCTTCGTTCTGATTGATCTCACTGTGAAGCAAAGAGATAGTGAGAGGCTGGTAATAGCTTTTGTTTGTCACCAAACGTACACGCATGCATCAGCTTCTTTTCCCTCACACCAAGGCGTATACAGTATACAGTTTTCTGCATTATGGAAGAGTTACTTTTGCCATCAGGACCTGTCATTGATTTTATATATTCACCAGTCAGCATCTAGTTGTCCGAATTTTGAAGGAAACTGAGCCTGATTTACGTTCCTTAAATCAAAAATATCTTATTAATCCCAGAGGGAAATTAGGTTTTTGTGACGGTTGCAGAATGTTAGAATAAGATAAAAGCATATTTTTGGAAACGCCCCCGATGTAAAAACACTGGCTGGTGAGGAGTCCCGGTTTAAAGGTAGCATGTCTTCACAACCACGTAACATTATGCACTATTGATCATTTGTGCTAAAAACCACACAAGAAGCTAGGACTGTACCTCCAGAGGCATGATTCCCAATAAGAGAGTCTCTGTTCTCGACCAAATATCTTGCAAAGACGCACAGATTAATTTCGATTTTCTGAGTCCTCTTCCCAGAAAACCCATTAATAATCTTTCACAACGAGACAGGATTTTATAACAAATGCAGTAAGAACAAATCAAAAGAAATGTTGCATGTATTTGAGTAGCCAATGAAGCTTGTTTCTGCATGATTTGTTAGTGGTTAAGTTAACTAAGTAACTATTTTGCCTGACAACCTCTATTGGTGTCCAGTCAAACTATCTAGTAGATCGCGTTCACACCGGACTAAGTCCCTGAGGGAAGATTACACAAATGAAGCCGCTGACGTCACTTCTTCTTCTTCTGCTTTGAGTTTACTGGCAGGCTGCAAACAATTTCACGGCGTAGACTGCCACCCGAAGTCCCCAGCAAGAAGTCCCCGCAGTTGGGGACTGGCTTCAGAAGACGTTAATCGCCAGAATGCCGACACCTCCTCATCACTCCACCGCTCCCATGTTTTTTTTTGTGTTGCCATAAGTTAGTCTCTCTGGGTTGGGCTAATGCTAATAATGCTAATGCGAGCAAATACAATGGCGGCTTCACAAATACTTTTCGGCGTTTTTACGGGGCGTGGTTTGCAATTCGCCCAGCCAATCAGAAATTGGAACCTCTTCCTCCCACGGAAAGCCCCACCTCTCTAGCGGGGGGTGAAAAGGGGTTCCCGAAAAAAAGTTCTAGTTCCAGATCTTTTTGGTGTGAACGTAAAATCCCAGGAACTATCGGAACTATTCCTGGGAAAAGCACTCCGGTGTGAAAGCGCTTATGTTCTCATTCAAATGAATCAGGGTTTGCAGTTTTGACACATTTGATTGTTCCTTGAAACCTGCGGTACATGTTCTAGTTGTCTCAAGGACAAAGAAGAGTAAAGCAGCGAAATGCAGGGAAGCTTTTACATAAAAGTCTGTTTCTAAATGGGGAAATATCCAACCTCTTATCACATATGCTGTCACACTTTACCCACAGCTGATGGAGGGCCCGAGTGCCAACAATGGAGGTGTGAAGTGAAGAGTGCCTCATTAGGAGCCACCATGTCATCGAAAGTGGGGCAATTAGCAGTTGGGAGGAAATTCTTTGACCTGAGACGTTGTTGAGAACTCGCCACCCACGACATGGACTGATGACTGATGAGGAACACGGGGGCTTGGAAGTGTTTTTTAGCATTATTATTAAACCTACATGGAAGCGTTCAAAATCCATTTTCACTTCAATCATGAGTTCCTCCTTGGGTTTTGTTTGAATGCGGATTTCTTAGCTGACAGTGTGTATTCCTGATTTTGATTAGCCTCAGTGATGTCATCCTCCTCAACATCCATCCCTTTTTTTTTTTATATAATATGTTTATTATACAGTTACATGCCGCTTTACAGAAGCACATTGCCCATAAACTACATGTCCCACAATGCATCTCAAATTAGACTTTTTTCTCTGATCTTTTTTTTTTTTTTAATGTTACTTTTTTTTTCTGTTACTTTTCTTTTCAAAATGTTACTTTCTTTTCAAAATGTCACTTTTTTTCTTTTTTTCCAGAATTTGGCTTTTCTTTTTAAATCATTTTGTGACATGCAAAAGAGACTTGCAATTGTTTGCCCTAGACTTCTACTTTCAGACGTAGTTAATTATGAAGTTATTACCCTATCCGATAATAATCCAATGCAGAGGCAATAATGTATTATAATACATTATTTTATATATATGATATATTTATATATGTAAATGTATATAGTCTTAAAGTTACAACCGGCCCTTTGAGTGCAACCATGATGCTGATGTGGCCCGTGATGAAATTGAGTTTGACACCCCTGCTCTAGACCAAGCCAGGCTAGCTTTTCCCCCATTTTTCCAACTTCATATTTAGAGTATTCAATCATCTCATGTAACTGAAACTGTGTCCAACAACTCCCATGTAACTGAGATACATGAATCCTCATAGCATTTTGCATCATCCCTTGCAGCTGTTGCACAATGACACATTTCCAATATTTAAAATAAGGGCACATTGCATTGGTGGATTGTTAGCAGAAAGTAGTGTACGTAACATTGTGGATTATTTTTTCGGTCACTTTAGAGGATTATGTACACGCTCATTAAATGGAAATGTAGAATTCACTGTTTTTATTTGAGACTAAAACCAAAAATATATCTTAAGCACTATGTATTGTTTGTCCAGAATATTTTCAAAGTGCAGTGCTTTATTGATAAGGTTCACCTCTTTAACTTACACAATAAATACACAAACACAACATGTCTTTATTTCATGTACCGGACACACTAGCTATTGTTTTACTTGATTCTTGACATGACCTTTGTACATTGATTAACGATTAACGTTTTCCAAATGACTGGACACAAAGTCACTCCCCTTTAGGAACAAACACATGAAGTGAAGCGTGTTGATAATCATTGATTACTTTGTTTGACTAGCACTGCATTTACATTGAGTTTCTATCACCATCAAGGGCACTCAAATCTCATCGCCATCTGAGCTTTGGTTAGAAACCTTATTATTTTTCAATCTACTAATATGACTATCATTCCTCAGCCGAGCTTTCATGTGTCACCTTTAATCGTCAGCTTGCTTAAGTAATACTTGCGAGATGTGAGAGGTAAAGCAGACAGCCGGGTTGTTTGCATATCTCATATAAAGTGCCCAGTCGCCAAACCCCAAAGCGAAAACTTGTCATTATTTCATGAGCAGGGACACTCTGAGCTTATAAATGAATAAGCAGCTTTGGAGCTGGCCCAAACCGAACTTCCTTTTAAAATAATCAGTTATCCCAGTCTTTAGCATTCAAGTCTTCTTTCAAGAGTTGCTTTTCTCAAACACAGACTGACACTTTAATGGTTATTTATTGCCGAATTGAACGCTTTGTCCCAAGGATTTCCTCCTTTATGGGATTGTGTCTTCAACTAATGTCCCACCTTGCCAACCTATGAAAGTAAAGCAGCAGTAAGTTTAGCTTTTACTCCTTGAAGTCGTCCAAATCTGTCTGGAACTCCTGTGAAAAGATACCTACAGCCATCTCAAAAAACCAATGCTGCCACTTAGCAGCAGACAGAGAGAAAAAAGTGTTTATATATATATATATTAGAACGGGCCCAAACACAACTTCTTTAAAAATAATCAAAGTCATCCCAGTCTTTAGCATTCAAGTCTTCTCTCAAGAGTCCCTTTTCTCAAACACAGACTGACATTTTGCCGAATTGAACGCTTTGTCCCAAGGATCTCCTCCTATATGGGATTGTGTCTTCAACAAATGCCCCACCTTGCCAACCTGTGAAAGTAGAGCAGCAGTAAGTTTAGCTTTTTTCCCTCTTACTCTTTGAAGTCGTCCAGATCTGTCTGGAACTCCTGTGAAAAGATACCTACAGCCTTCTCAAAAAACCGATGCTGCCACTTAGCAGCAGACGGAGAGAAGGAAGTACCGTATATGAAAGGACGCCTGGGGTCTTTAATCTGATCCTGCTGCCTGGGGATGAGCCAGAAATGGGGGTGTTTTGATGCAGACATGGTGACTGGGGAGATATAAATGACACCGGCAGTGAATCACACCGTTGACACACTGCATCACACCTTTGTGACGCTCGTTGCTGTGGGACCTCACTGTGAGCATGGTTTCTCTTCTGTGTGTGTGAGATCTATGGTCTAGTGTAGTGTAAAGACAGTTTGAACTTTATGTTAAGTCAAATGTAACTCAGAAGTATTACCTGTGTATCAGCAACAGGACAGAGTCATTTATTAGTTGTTTTGGTATTGACAGTTTCCTGTACAACACAATGCAGGCAAAGTCTACAAGTAACCTACATACTCTCAGGGTACTACTCTCCTGACATAGACATGAGTTCCCAAGAAAACCCCATTTGAAAAAGATAGATGTGAACTATACATAATTGTTTCTTTCTATAGAAATTCCTTTTTTCTGTTTATTTTGGCTCTAGATATTTCAAATAGGCTCTGACAGCAATATTGCACTTCTCGACATGTTTACTTTATCACGTTTTCCAATGAATGTGTCTTCAATAACACACATGCTGTCAATTCATGCAGTGTTTGGCAGGGCTCTCAGCTTATGACGTCAATATTTAAGGCTGTGAGCATTTCCATAATTAGTCATGGGATGCATCATAGGTCTGGTCTCTTTATCAAAGCAAAGCATACCATAGTCACGTTAGATCAATTATTCTATTTCTTTCTTGTGCTATGCTATGTACTTTTGCATGTAGGGCGGACACGTTCATGCATGTGTACAAAAACCTCCCACCCACAAAACATAGGGCTACTCCTAAAGCCTTGAGTAATTCAAACTCTGCACATCATTACTTGTTTGAGTCAAGAAAACATTGGATCTCGTATGTATGACAAGCGTATTACAACGGAAAATATTAGTTTGAGTCCGCACAGTTCCTACCATTCGATCAAATAGTTTCAAATGTGGAAAAGAGCCATGACCATTACAGTTTCATTGGGCTTTCTTATTATTCCTTTATGCGACACATTGCAGCTAACATTACATAGAGATGAGTGGCCAAAATAATGCAGTTTTCTTGTATGGTAGAACAGGGGGTCCGCGGGGTCTTAAAAAGTATTAAAAGTTAATAAATCAATTTAGCAAAAATGAAGGCTATTAAAAAGTATTAAACAGCATTTTCCAAGGTATTACATTTTGTAGCTTGTTTTCAATAAGTATATAAATGGTCCAAAGAGGTTGTATTCTACAGTCTGCCTGAATGTAATCATTGCGTAGGTGTGTAGTGTGATTCTGTGTAGTTTATTTATGGCATCCCGTTGGATTTGACGTCATCTGAACAGGACATCGCACGCTCACTGCTTGATAGCGCGCAAAGGTCCGTTTACGCCGGTTGCTAAGCAACATCGTTATGGGGAAATGCAAGTCTGCGTCCAAATGGTTGGAAGATAAGGAGGAAGGACAATCAATACTGTATATAGTCAATGTGAGGTAAAGTGTGTCGCCAAGGTAACCGGTTAAAACTCCAAGTGGCGATGAGGTCTTAAAATGTATGGAAAGGGTCTTAAAAAAGGTCTTAAAAGGAATTACATCTGACTTCAGGATTCCTTCTTAGACCCTGTAGAAGCAAGAGTATGTTATTTCCTTCAGAGTCTTGAACCTTTTCGACATGCATTTGCCTTTTTTAATTATTACGTTTATTCTGGTTTGTTTTGTATCTTTTATTTTAAATGTATTTATTTTGTGTTTTGTGAGCTTATCTCTCTGTACAGCTCTTTGGTCTGAAGGTTTTAAAGTGCTATATAAATAAAGTTGGATTGGATTGGGTTTTTTCACTCAATTTAGTATATTCTTAAGCTTTACGACCGATATAATCTTCATGTTAATGCTTAGCTTTCCAATATCTAAAGTCTGTGTTTTAGAAAAACACCCATTTGTTAATGGAAACAGATATTGCTTGCTGTAATCAAGTCTTTTAGAGATATTCTTTTCAATACAAGATTCCCTCTTTGCTTTAACAGTCAGTGCCGAGACATGCCAGAGGGATATTAACACAAAGGAGGAATTTTTCTAAGAGCGTCCTTCCTAAAATCTCTTACAACATGTTATTTTCACAAGGCATTAAAAGGATGCTTCAAAAAACAACTTAGTTATTGTGTTAATCCTTGTTATTGCACCGTCATGCATTTCTGTTTCTCATTTTTGTTGCGACACAGTAGAAAGTCGGCTTGTTTTTGAAACGTTGCTTTAAAGAACTGACACGTATCTCATAAAACCCCCACACGTCCTTTCATCCTCCTGTTTGTCAGTTTTCATTGCAGGATAATATAATGAGAGTCAGGGGAAGATGATATCTCTATGAGAAACAATCGTTTAACTGCACTGCTTATCAGCTCGCTGCATATTGAGCTGATAAAAACATCAGAGGGTGTATAAAGCTGAATACATCTGCCTTTGACACATCTGCTTTAAATGATGTGGGATTATAGGGGACAGCCAGTGATGAAAAGTGACCTGCAATGCTACTATCCCTCCCGCAGGCTGCAATAAGTCTGTAAACAGAAAAAGCATTGGATCCACAACTCCTTTTGAGTTACAGAGACATCAGCTCCTATTGTAACTTATCGACTCGAGCATGGAAAACGATTGTGAAGTCTGAAAAGAATACTGTATTGATCGTATTCAAGGTCCGTTATTCATGTGTTAAGTATAGTCTCTTTCACACATGCACCGCGTCCCTGAACCTACCACAGGAAACTGTATCTGAGAACACGAAGGACCAAATCAGTTCATTTAATGGATAAGGGTTAGCCAATGGACTCGAGTCCTTACCCAAAGGGATGGAGTTCCAGTATCTCTGGGTTTTTTTCTCGAGTGAGAGGACAATGGAGCAGCGGTAGCTTTACTGGACCATTGTCTCAAAGAGAGAGAAGAACCAGAAGGCAAAGCTCTCAATCTATCTGTCCATCTATGGTCATGAAGGATGGGTCGTGACCAAAACGGACGAGATTGCGGATCCAAGCGGCTGAAATGGGTATTTCTCTCGAGGGCGGATGACATCTCCCTTGGGGATAAGATAAGTCTGAAGATACTCGAAGTAGAACCGGTGTTTCTTGGCGTAGAAAGGAGCCAGTTGATGTGGTTTGAGCCTTCTCCGAACCCTGGATAAGCAGTAAAAGATGGATGGATTTAGGGTTAGGGTTTGAGCCAACTCCAAATCATGAGACAAACTAAGTCACTTTAAGAGACTCATGTTAACAACAACGTAACAAACCAGCTACATGACAGCTTTTGTGCCATGTCTTCATACTTAATTCCTTTATTTCTGATTTGAGAATATCCGAACCTGATTGCCAAATACTGTCCGTAGATCTATTGGAAAAAGGGTTTAAAATCTCTTGTAGGGTTGCAAAGGGGCCGAACATTTCCGGTAAATTTCCGGAAAGTTTCCATGGGAAGTTAAGCTGGGGAATTTTGGAAATATTCGATGCAAAATTAAACAAAACAACATGACATTTCAACATTTTTATTTTTTTTAAGTAGAACAGAACAAGTTTTAATTATTTTATTGAACAATTATTTGTTTCATTGAAGAACGAAAACAGGAATGTTGAGTTAAATGTTACTCATCCACCCCAACCCCACTCATTAAAAAATGAAACAAAATGCACCCCCCATCCAAAGATCCCCACAAAGTCCCATTCAAAAGGTTAAATGAAAAGAGCCCTTCTCCCTCCAAACAGTCCCTTTAAACATGCACATCTTCCTTCAAACGATCCTCTGCATTTTCGCTAAACCCTTTCAGTCAACAGGCTCTTCCTGGGCCTCATCAACATCACACTCAGTCTTCCTCTGTAGTGTCACTGTCCAGCCTTGTTGAGGATGGCTCTGTCAGGCTCAGAGAGGTTTTGCCCGAATGCCAACCAGTTTTTCCACGCTCACATTTATGAGCCTGTTGCGAACCTTTGTGTGGTCTCAATAGCAATGCAGTATGCAGTGTGCTATGGCATGGATATTCAAGTGTGCTTGAATGGCACCTGTTTGTTTTAGTCAAGATTATGCTAAAATATACTTTCCCCAACTATGTTTAAGTTCCCTATGAAGAGCCAACCTTCAATTTAGAAAATTCCCAGTTTATTCCCGTTAATTCCCGTGGAAAGTTTCCATCTTTGAAAATTCCCGGAATTTTGCAAACCTAATCTCTTGGGGTGAGGGCTTTGGGCGCTGACCCTTTTAGACTGTAAGAAAACCTTGCATTAAAAAAAAGAAGATTTGAGTCCTCGAAGTTGAGTTCATTATTGAGTTCATTACCTCCCTCGCTCGTGCTCCATTTCTTCCTCTTTCACACTTTATTTCCTCCGTTTGCCGTTTTGCTCTAAGCTGAGTTGTCAGTAGCTTTTGAAGTCTTTTCTTTTTAAAGGGCTTCCTCCTGTCCTAATTTTTCTCTGCCTACCTCCTCACCAGCCCTGGATTGAGATGCCTTTGGTAGAGTTTGCAGTTTTGAGCTTCAGTAAAAGCTCACTACTTTATCAGATTCAGCACTGATGGCGACTATTCATCACAAGATTAAACTGTTCTTTTGTCCGATCTGTTAAGTCTTTCCCCGCCTTAGCCCTACTGAATGCTCCTCTTGGCCATGTTAGTGCTGCCTGGACTCAAACAAACAGTCTCATGGAAAGACATCTTGACTCGGGGCAGATGCCATTTTCCTAACTTATATTAGTCATTTTGTATCACTTATAAAACTGTAATGGTGTGTTGAGGCTGTTTGTTCACCAGCAGGCGTTCAG
This sequence comes from Notothenia rossii, assembly GCF_949606895.1. Taxonomy (NCBI): domain Eukaryota; kingdom Metazoa; phylum Chordata; class Actinopteri; order Perciformes; family Nototheniidae; genus Notothenia; species Notothenia rossii. The sequence continues at coordinate 3,322,122 of NC_136908.1, read as the reverse complement.
CAGCGTTTCCTCTTGACACCCGTAAAGCAATCATAGTACATAGAGATAATAACATCTCAAAGTAATAACCTTACCATCTGTGTCTATAATAACACACTTTTGCATCATCAAATCTGACATTTGTGGTATTTTCTGAGGAACAAAATAGAGTTTTTTGCATGAGTTTAATTTCCTACCATCTGGAAGGAGTTGGAAATGTCAGATTTCACCAAGAAGGTTACCAGTTTTCTCCCAAGTCAATGACCTTTAGAGTAGGATAAATAACTAGAACTCCACCTGATGATTATTAGTTGATCGGTGGGTGCCGCCTCAACACTTATGATTAATAGCAGGTTGATTTAAAGTGCTCTGAATTATGCAGCTGTCAACATTTTACAACTTCTTGACAAGCCAGTGTTTCTGTATTGTATCTCACTGATACATATAACCAAGTCTAAACTCTCCTCTACCACTAAAAGTGCCGCTAAAAGTGCATTGTGCACATTGCTATTCTCTGCAATGTCACATGGTCCTTTACTCAGGGTGTCCGCGTGGTCTTAAAAAGTATTAAAAGTTGATAAATCAATTTAGCGAAAATTAAGGCTATTAAAAAGTATTAAAGGGCATTTCCCAAGGTGTTACATTTTGTAGCTTGTTTTCAATAAGTATATAAATGGTCCAAAGAGGTTGTATTCTACAGTCTGCCTGAATGTAATCATCGCGTAGGTGTGTAGTGTGATTCTGTGTAGTTTATTGATGGCATCCCGTTGGATTTGACGTCATCTGAACAGGACATCGCACGCTTACTGCTTGATAGCGTGAAGGTCCGTTTTTCGCCGGTTGTTAAACAACATCGTTATGGGGAAATGCAAGTCTGCGTCCAAATGGTTGGAAGATAAGAAGGAAGGACAATCAATACTGTATATAGTGAATGTGAGGTAAAGTGTGTCGCCAAGGTAACCGGTTAAAACTCCAAGTGGCGATGAGGTCTTAAAATGTATTGAAATGGTCTTAAAAAAGGTCTTAAAAGGAATTACATTTGACTTCAGGATTCCTGCATAGACCCTGGTTACTGCCAAAACTTCCACTAAGATTTCCAGTAAGAAGTACCATTTCAATGAAGGTGTTTTGACAGAATTGATTTGAAATCCTGATTAAAACACTGATGATTTGAGCAGATTTGTTCCACATAGAAAACAAAGATTGTTAGTTTAAATGAACACTACCAGATCAGAGATAGGTGTATGAGATAATACAATATTTACAGTGAGTGTTTTGTAAGATCCCAACTGTCTGATCAGCCATAGTGTATCCAACAAATAAAGGGTAACAACGGGGAAACTTATGATAACTTAGAATTTTTGTTTCTGGAAAATCTTTGGGTTACAATTCAGGGGTGCCCATTACATCGATCGCAAAGGTAGTGTGGGTAGATCGCATGGCATTAAAAAAATAAAATAATAATTACATTTTTTTTTTTTTTTTAAAGTTAGCCTATCATCCATCCTTACTATGGCATTTGCCACAGATTGGGCAGGGGCGGCCCTGTAGGTAGATCTTTTGGGCTTTGTCATTTTAAAAGTAGCTCCCAAGCTGAAAAAGTGTGGACACCCCTGGGTTATATTGTCTTTCAAGCTGGTGATCCATGTCACCTTCATCTCTCCAAAATTGGTTTGTAACCCCCCCTCTCCCGTTTGGTATTTGGCTCAGCCTTCAACCTCTCCAGGGAGCCACTTAAAACAATAGGACTGCACTTTATTTAAAGGGAGTCGAGCATTAAAGCATACTGAGGTCTTTGAAGGATGAATTCATCAAACCCTTTGCGCTTTAGGAAAGGTGAGATGGTAACTTGAGTGTTCAGATGCCGCCATAGGAATTTTGATTATGTGTTTTCAGGATTTGATTTTGAATTTGTTTTTCAATGTGTTGATTAAGGTGCCATTTACACAAGAACAAAACGGGTTGGATCTGCATAGTTTCTCTTGCTTATAGCCCTTTCATTTACACGAGGCCGTAACAAAACGATGGAAACGGACCCCACAAACGATAACGTGTCCCAAGGTGGATAGATTTGCAAACGAAACGCTCTGGGGGGTCAAACGAGTCCGTGTAATCCCCTCTATACGATCATTTCCTGGAAAAATAACGATAGCCCCACCTCTCCCCGCCTCTGCTGCTCACTGCTGTAGCATGGTCAGTAGCTACTGCTAGTGCTACTGCTAGTGACCATGCTACGGATGTTAGTGCAAAATCTAAAGCTCCTCTACCACAACCATCAGCAGCAAGTGGACATGGAGAATTACATGAACTACTACATGTTGCTAAATCCACCGCGGGGCATAAACAGAAGGGTAGCCATGGCAACATTGCTCCGGGGTCTTCTTCGCTGCTTTTGGTGTATTTTGTGGCGGTTAGTTACAGCGCCACTTACAGTCCCGGCATATGTACTACAGCGTGTCCAGCGTTCTCGTGTGAACAGACACATCAAATGAAACGAATACGTGTGATTTTTTTTGAAAACACATTCTGTGCCTAAATGCAAACGTTCCCGTGTGAGCGGCACCTAATAGATTTAGTTGTCATGTAATTAGTTGGTCGATCAATTCAACATTTTGCTCCAGACTGAAATATATACAATTTCTAATAACTACTATTGGATGGGTTAAACTTAATTCCTTTATTGTCATCATACAAGTTCATGAAATGAATATCAGCAATCCATATCCACATATTTAAGCAGGATGGTCCTAATAACTTTCAAGATATTCAACCCCTTGCTACCTGCAGATGTGTGGTATTTTATATGGAGTATCTCGCAATGGCGTAAAGATATTCATGGTCTTTGGATTTCTTTAAAATGATCAAAGCAGTCTCTAGGGTGGCAGTAAACCTTTGGCTGCCTTTTATTTATCCTCGCTCTCTAGGTGCGTTTACGGGATTGAATATCCTCTATGGTGGCAGAGGGCGATGGATTTTGTGTTGTCAAAGGGTAGGTGTTGAACTTTCAAATATTTGTCCACTGGGATCTTTTAAATGTAACGTAAAGGCCACTGTGACTGAGTGAATGTTACTAGTAACGTAAGTACATCATTTTATGACATGATGAAAAAGATGTATTAGATGTTGATTGGCACGTTGAGTGACTCGCTTAGTCAACTCAGTATTTGTCCAAATACCTATGCAGCAATTTGAATTGGTCGATCCCTTTTTTACAGAGCTGTACAATTAATCAAAACGCAGTATATACTATATTTGTTTGGTACAGATCCTCCTTTCAAATATCCTGACTGTGGTTGTTTTTGTTTATTTCTCAATAACAACATTCCCAGTCTCTGATTTCAGTCAAAAACAATCGCAATTAGTTATTTTTTACCAAATCGTGTCGCCATAATCCCTACTTCTTACCAGAATAAGAATAAAACATGTTGTTATGGTGGAAACTTGCAGCACTGCTTCCCTTCCTGCAATAAACGATCCATCGTTCGTTTTTTGTATCGGCCTACTTTTGCAGCTTATGAATAAAAAGTTTGAACCATTACTTTTTCAAGATCCAAATGAAAACTCAAGTCGTACATTTCCAGATGTGGTGACGTCATGTGTTGAAGACGACTCTGTCAGAGGTGTGTTTGTTCAAATGTAAATAAAGCTGAGGCGGCCTTCGTAGCGGCGCAGTTTAACCAGCAGAAGAAATGTAATAAAGAAGGGATTACAACTGAAGCCGACATGAGTGAGCGTGGTGGGAGCATGTGTGTCTGTGGGTGGTTGGATTAAAAGACGAGGATTTAGATTGGATGTAATGATGCGAGGCGGAAAGCGATGAAGGACCTCACCCCCGCTGTCTCAACTGTTAATATTTGGAAATGAGAGAGGGATGGTGAGGTTTGTCAGCGTGTACACGGGCATCATTTCTACTGGGGGCGCTGGGGAAATGTCTCCATCCCTCTTGGAAATGGCCAATTTTGCCCCTCACCACTTTGCATTAGGATCACTTGTTAAAACTGTTCTGGAAATAGTGTGCACAATGAATTGTACACTTTGAGAAGAGCTTTATCTGCACAAACAGAACTTGTACAATCTCGAGGACTGTTTAGGTGTCTTTCCCAAGTATTGCAACTTGGAACTGAGACATGTTTAATATTAGTAATAATTCAAAAGAGAATAGTAAAGAAGATATTGTTGCTTCTGCTTTGCAGCTCGCATAACTGAGTTACTGCGCTAGTGGTCAAAAAAGTATTAGAAGCATATGTTTGTATGTACATTATGTATGTACGGGAGGCACTTAGTAGTTTTATCTGAAGAAAGTGTCCCCTCACTTTCTAACAAAGTGAATGTATATATGTGTATATATATATATATATATCAGTGTTTCCCACAGAATTTGATTCTATTTGAGGGGGAACCACACCCAACGTTCTTGTTGCTCTGTGTTTCGTTGTTAGTGAGTGAAACACACCGGAGTTGAGGATCTGTGGGGTTTATTCTCCCAAAAATATAATTTACAATTCAGGCATTTAGCAGACGCCTTATTCCAAAGCGACTTACAATGACCAATCACAGGGACATTCTCCCTGGAGTAACTGAGGGCTAAGTGCCTTGCTCACGGGCACACTAGTAGTGGTGTTCCAGGCAGGATTTGAACTCGCAACCTTCTGATCATCAGCCCACCTCACTATCCATTAGACCACCGTCAAAAATAATAATAATAATTTTTTTTTAATTATGAGATCCATTTGTGGCGGACGATATTTAATTGTGGCGGCCCACCACAAATAAATCAATGTATGGAAAACACTGTATATATTTATATGCAGTGACTCATCTCGTGTTTCCAACCAGCCCAGGTAGCAGTGGCAAAATTACTGATGGTGTTACATTTGGGATTGCCTCATTTTCTCCCATTTTCCCCAAATAAATGATCATTGCTCTCACCTCCCAGCCTCACATTACCCTCTGACCAGAGCCTGGATCTCTGAAAATTAAAACTTCACGGATCATGTAACACATACGCAACCTTTTCCCTCTCACACCCACATCACACGGTCTGCAGGGGGTCCAGTGTAGCTGTCCTGTCACCTCGCTTCTTCGCAGATATTAGCTGACATCTGACCTTTTAATGAACACCCAACGGCAGCCTGCTGTTGAGCAGGTTAGCGAGGCTGTCTGACAGCACCAAACACTAATGAGAGGATCTCTTTCTGTCTCAGCAGAGCCAGTGTCAGTCCTCAACCATAACCATAGAAAACCCCCTACACACCTCATTAGCGTCATGCTAATAAGCCACTACATGCAGGGGATGTCAGAGAGAAGCTGGATGGGAGTGGAAAGAGAGAATGCATTTAGAAGCTTAGGAATCAGATTTGGTTTAATCTTTAATCCATTTGAGTTTATTCCTTGTATAATACACATCTAAGACTCTTTCCGTTTCTCTAACGGTACGTCCACACGGCGGCGTGCGTTGAAGCTTGCCGGTGGGCGTGTCTGAAGCTCGACCAACAACCAGTCACATGAATCTCCCGCCCCGGACACACAAGCACGCGGTTTGATTGGCTACAGCTTGTACTGGCATATGATTCGATTGGCTGACGCTTCCGTCGAAGCTTCAAAAGTTGAACATTGCTCAACTTTTGAAGCGAGCAACGCGAGGAAAGCGAAGCGACAGAACCACAATGCAGTTTGGCAAAGCGTGACGTCACCCCATTCAAAGTGAATGGGCAGAAGCGTTGAAGCTTCAACACACGCTGCCGTGTGGACGGGCCGTAACAGCCGACTGCAAGTGACCATATAGCATTTCATCCAGACCATCATCAACATATTGTTAGTTCTTCCCAATGCTGCTCAGAGTAGAAGTCAATGGAGGACTTCTGAAGCAAGTGCTAGCTATTTTCATTGGTAAAGTTTGGTAACACTGAACAGGACACTTCATTTTGTTATCCAAAGCTTTGTGCCAGAAACCACGTTTTCCTAGAGGATCATACCTGGAGTAGCAAAGATACAATTATTCCACAGTCATTACATTGTGCAATCAACATTTACTTCCTCATGATAAGTGAAATCCAGAAGCTTGTCTATTTGATGATCTTCACAGTCACTCATTGTTCTGGAAACTTTACAACCCAAGATGCTTGTGGCCTGTTGGGTTTGCAATGGATTCTTTAATAGAAATGTAAATGAGTTTTTGTATTGATGTGGTCATCTCGAGTGATTCAGATCTTAAGTCCATTTCTTTTTGCCTCATTTACACTTTTATTTTAATGAGATTTCTTTCCAAAGGCCTTATCGTCTTATCTCGTCCTCTTTGTTCAATCTAACTATCTTTTTCGCCCCAGTGTTGGTTTCCCGATTGAATCCCTCGTCACTGCTGTACTTTCTTGTGTTTTGCTCTTTAATATTGGAGGGCTTTACATCCCTTTGTGCATGGGAGGAGTTCAGCTACAGTCTGTAAGGAGAACAGGCCTTTGTTAATTGCTTCATGTGGTTCTCAGGGGGACAGCCGGTTCATAAAAGTTGTTCACTTTCTTTTAATGTTTTAGTTTGGAGAGCAAACCCTACTGCTTTCATTTGCTTTTGAAACAACTGGTCTATTTTTTCCCAATGTTTAACATCGAGAGCTCAGTTTTTGCTTCTAGCTGGAAAACAGAAACGGGTTTTGTCATCGTCTTCACCAAAGTGATTAATTAAACGAGCCTCTGGTAAAACAACGTTTCAGGGCAAGCAGGACATTCCAAAAAGCTTCCATTTTACTGAAATAATTTCAAATACTTTTCTCAGGGTCCAAAAAAAGTAAACGCAGATAGCAGACCACTTGATTAGCCATTGGAGCTAACTACATAGCAATATAATTTGGGTGCAACTTGCCAGCTGACCATACCAGGTGACTGTTAGCACGCGAGCAAACAACTTATTTATTACCTTAGTAGTCCAAGAAAACAATGAACAAGGGTGAACATTGTTCGATGGGGCATCAAAATTATTCAATACATGAAAAGTGGAAACTTTCTTGCCGAGAGGTCAATGGGAAAGTTGGCTGCACTTGCATGTCTGCATGCCTTGTACAGCAGGGCTATTCAATTAGTTTGGAATGGGGCCGGTTGATGAAAATGATCCAAAGCAAGGGGCCGGGAAAAAGATGGCTTGAAATATGAGCAATCAAATTAAGAGCTTCAGATACAGTAAATACTACAGCAGCATAGTGGAGTGCATATATTGTGTTTAAATCAAACAACATAGCCCAGAGGCCTTTATAGATCTAAATGGCGAGTTCAGAACTCAGTAGGCCTACCTGTGAAGCTAATTTAACCATCAACATCATTTGATTTGATTTCCTATAGGTGAAATTATCTAATCATTCACGCAGAGATGCAATCAATGAAAGTTTGTCGCTACAGTAGCTAGTGGGTGGGTTCGAACCCGAGCTCGCCAAAGTTTTCAGGCAATGTCTTCCCCTCCATCTCTCAATGTAACACCATCTCTGGAATAAAGACACTCTGGCCAAAAAAAAAAAGTAGATTACTTTTTAACATTATACTCAAAGGGCCAGTAAATATCGACCCGGGGCGCCAATTGAATAGCCCTGTTGTACAGTATGAAGCTACAGCTAGCAACTAGCTTAGCACAAAGACTAGAAATGGAATAAAGCGTTGCTCCATTAAAATCCACCAAGCAGCACCTCTAAAGCTCACACAAAACTCCCATGAAACCTCAAAATGACATTACGTTTAATGGCTTGAACAAATACATTTATAACACGTACATAACAGTGAGTATAACTCAGTAAGTGAGCTATGGGGTTTTTCCCACAATGTCAAACTATTCCTGTCACTATTGTTGGGGAAATATTTTCCAAGGCCCATAACTTTGACCCAGTGTATCAGTTCTGTCCTGACTGAGCACACGCACCTGTAACCTTGGTGCTGTGCTCTCAGTGTTCTGTCTCCCTGCTCCTGCCTGTTGGCATCAGCTGATAGAGGTGTTCTGATTCATGTTGATTAGTCTCTCTGAACTAGCTAAAGACACGGGTCTGGGGTAGAGTTCTTCAGAATTGACGTGGCAACTCTACCGTGAAGTCAGAACCTCTGGCTCTTTGACTTGTGATGTGAATTCTCCGACCGAAGCTCCTAAATAAACCATCAGTGTTTGACATCAAAGCTCCAGCTCACCCCGTGTCTCCTTTGAGTCGGTGACTCCCACTGCATTGCTACACAGAAGTTTCCCAGAGCAAGTAGAGCAGTGTGGTTCACATTTGACTCTGCTTTTTATTTTGCATTTGTTCTATCTCGTAGCAAAGCCAAAAGCACATTTAGCATTTTGGCATCACTTTAAAATAAGACCTTCATGTTTACGCTATAAATCCAGTTTCATTCTGGAGCAGATGATTCCCAGAGGTGAAGGCTTTACGGTTCTCTTTCTAAATCAGCTTTGTTATTTCCATAGGGGCCACAAACGTAAGCACGATGAAGCCAAGGAGGAGGAGGAGGAAGAGGAGGAGAAAAAGGACGATGAAGAGGAAGGATCTGCTGACGAGTCTTCGAAGGATTCTAACGAGGAAGGAGGAGACAGCAGCTCGGAGGCGGACGAAATGGCCGCTGCTCTGGAGGCAGAGCTCAATGACTTTATGTGACGAGACTCAGTCACAGGAAAAGGACAAGAGAACATCAGCCCCTTCCATCGGTACCTAAACAAATCCTATTTTTCTGCTTTTGAGTCAGTGTGTGCTCAGGATGTCTGAGCCATGAATGTGCGCTGTAATCAAAATGAATGTCCTGTACAGAAATGATGTGTCGCTGTGTAAATAAAGGCTTAGATTTGTTTTTGTAGCATTGATATACGGCCTTTTTTTTGGCATAAAACACTTGATGTTAACGTTTTATTGTAAGATAACAAAACCATAGGAGACGTCAAATTTGATACTTTTTTTCTATTTCAATTTTTTATATTGATAAGTAAAAGATAAATGGAGTTTTGCTGGTCGTACATGCCAAAGAGTTTGGAATAGATTTGCCAACGCGTGCAGCTAAATATTTTACTGTGGGTTCCAGTTTGACTTTTCCTTTGGCCTCCTCGACAGTTTTTTCAGGGTCATAAATGCAACCAGCAGATCGAGGCGTTTGAATGTGTTTTCCCAGTTCTTTGTCACCCAGGCGTTTGTACATTCGATAACATATTGGTAATGTAAGCTCTTTACGGTGCATCGCCATGAATCCAATCCAATTGAACTCTCAGTTTTTGTCCATTTTCATGTGTTTCATAAGTATTTGTCATACCACCTCTACTATAGCTGTTGTACAGTTCAGAAGAACAGACTTTAACTTAGTCTCTGCTTACGTACACTTGAGTTATAATGTAAAGCCTCCAAGGGGAAGTTCTCCCAAATTACTAAAAACCTATTTTCTCCCTTGCCCTTAGTTGTGTCTAATCAGGCAAACAGAGTGGTGCAGGAATGAGTCCTCAAACCAGGAAATGAGTCAGGATGTTACCACTTCGGTTCCCTCGTCTTGAAGTCAAATGTTTTTTTGAAGTTTTTGGGATTAGACGCCTAAAATAAGGTCTACACAAGCTGAAGAGATTCTGACGTTTTATTTTACGATATAAAATCAGCAGTAAATAACCCAGTGTTGAATTTAAAAAACGCCCGTTGCGTGAGATGAAGTCATGTGACCATCTGTAGTTCCTTTTATAACGTTAGCTTTTTGCGTAAGAAATCACAAACTGATGTTAATATGTAGAGATTCATCTTTTGAACAAAATGTGTAAGTATCCTAACTGTGGGTTTGCCACAGAATTTTTTTAAGTATTCCAAAATCCTATAGTTTTTTGTGGAGGGAACCGGTGTAATGCTAACTTCCTGGTGGGACTACAAAATGATGTCATCACTGCACCACTTTGTAGTTTAGTTTTTGAGGTATTTCATGCTTCAGTTGTCTGTAGGAAGGAAGATAACATTAGTTACTATCAGTGAGCAGAGATAGAACAGCTTCACATGGTTCAAACCAGCCTGTTTGGTAAATATAACCTCTTCACGAAAAGCATGAACTTCAGGATTTCTGTTTTTTTAGAATATATAAATCTCACTGCCATTTTAACCTCCATGTACCAAGGTTGCTTTGATTAATGTTCTAAGTAGAGTCACATCTACGGCACTGAGTTTTGTTTTTGTCTCTTTTTGTTCCTTTCCGATGGCAGGAGATCAAATGTCAGTTTGAATATATGCCCCAAAAAATGATTTCAACTTGAAAAACAACTCATGAATGTTTTCCTTTAACATCTCACCTTTTCAACCCGTTTGCTTTTGGTTGTGTTTTCTGTGTGTATAATGAGTTCCAATCAAAATTGTAAAGTATTTCCTATTCTTGACCCTGAGAGAAAAGATACTTTCGTCAAATAAAAATTTGTTTCTAAGACGATGAATTTGACTTTGTTATTTCTGCCATGACATGCATGAAATAGATCCATCATTAAACTCCAAATAGAGACCATTAGCCTTTCCTTTGCTGGCATTAGGATCATAATGGGACCACGAGTCTCCCACCAGCATACGCTACTCAGCTAATGGGATCTGTGTCATGAGAAACCAAACCAGAAGCATTAGGCCTTCTTCCAGCTTTTGTCTGATACATGTCTTGCAAATGTGTTGCAACCGGCGAATAACCCCTGTTTCTATGCTTGTTTTGACACCGAGGGGAAAATCAGGCTCATTATTGGAGCGTACAGACGGCACGAGACAGTTTGCAATTTTCGACGCAGGAGGAGAAGTACAGAAACAATCATTCCTGCAGGGTAATGTCACTGCTTTTTATACTCAAATGTCTTTTTTTCAGAAATGATTACGATGGCTTTTATCCAAAACAACTCACAATGAAGATACAAGCTTAAGAATCCAAGACTATTGTGAGTTAATGAGCTTTCAGTAAACCAAATAATTGTGCTGATCTGCATTCGCTACTGCATTTCATTTAAATTAGTAGTTGAAACAAACCACAGACGACCATTTGATTGGTTTAAATTGTTGGAGTGGCGGCAAGGTAGGGAAACATGTCATATCACTTTATCGGATCATCTTACTTTAAAGAGTCCTCTCCTGCTGATGTTCAGGTGTATATCAGTATGTAGTGTCTCTACTTTAAAGAGTCCTCTCCTGCTGTTGTTCAGGTGTATATCAGTATGTAGTGTCTCTACTTTAAAGAGTCCTCTCCTGCTGATGTTCAGGTGTGTATCAGTATGTAGTGTCTCTACTTTAAAGAGTCCTCTCCTGCTGATGTTCAGGTGTATATCAGTATGTAGTGTCTCTACTTTAAAGAGTCCTCTCCTGCTGATGTTCAGGTGTGTATCAGTATGTAGTGTCTCTACTTTAAAGAGTCCTCTCCTGCTGATGTTCAGGTGTGTATCAGTATGTAGTGTCTCTACTTTAAAGAGTCCTCTCCTGCTGATGTTCAGGTGTATATCAGTATGTAGTGTCTCTACTTTAAAGAGTCCTCTCCTGCTGATGTTCAGGTGTGTATCAGTATGTAGTGTCTCTACTTTAAAGAGTCCTCTCCTGCTGATGTTCAGGTGTATATCAGTATGTAGTGTCTCTACTTTAAAGAGTCCTCTCCTGCTGATGTTCAGGTGTATATCAGTATGTAGTGTCTCTACTTTAAAGAGTCCTCTCCTGCTGATGTTCAGGTGTATATCAGTATGTAGTCTCTCTACTTTAAAGAGTCCTCTCCTGCTGATGTCCAGGTGTATATCAGTATGTAGTGTCTCTACTGTGACATGTCTCCATGCTTTAATGTTCAAAAACCTCTTTATTGTTAGTGATGATAAATGGAGCATATAACTGAACGTTGCTTCTCCATGCGTAGTTTTGACTCTGAGGTCAGAAAGCCTAAATGGTTCTTGATGCAGCAGAAGATAAAAGATGTATTGTGGACCCTAAACCAATCAGTGCTTTATATGGGTCTAATGTTGATAATGCAGGAAACAGTGGGATCCATCACGGTCATAAAATCCATTAGGGGTGTGTGTGTGTGTGTGTGTGTGTGTGTGTGTGTGTGTGTGTGTGTGTGTGTGTGTGTGTGTGTGTGTGTGTGTGTGTGTGTGTGTGTGTGTGTGTGTGTGTGTGTGTGTGTGTGTGTGTGTGTGTGTGTGTGTGTGTGTGTGTGTGTGTGTGTGTGTGTGTGTGTGTGTGTGTGTGTGTGTGTGTGTGTGTGTGTGTGTGTGTGTGTGTGTGTGTGTGTGTGTGTGTGTGTGTGTGTTATGAAGCGCTTCTTTCCCGGAACGCCTGATGACCCGCCGCCTTAAAAGCCAAAGCAAACAGCAATAAACTGAGAGCTGTTTAATCCACAGGAGGGAAGTGATATCAGCACAGAGTGGCTCTCATTTTAATGTAATGCTTTCATCCGTGTTTTGATCATCATCGATTCCACAAAGGTCACTCAACGTCGACCCAGGTGTTCAAAACGACTCCCTGCAATAAGTGAAGCCATTTGCAAAACTGATTTACAACCTTAATGGAGGATTAATGTGATGATAATTAAAAAGTCAACAAAAACCAAAGTATTTCTATTAAGAAAAACAGCTTTGTGTTTTATCAAGAGCTGTTGCTATGGAGTCCATAAATAATTATAATTGAAGTGTCACCTAATGTAAAAAATGTAAATGCCAACATTAATGAGTAGATGTTTTTAGTTGTGTGATAATCATTATATTCATCATCACTCGTTTACCTCCACGCAATATGCACATAATCAGAGAAATAATGATCTTCATTATCATTATGACTGTCTTCATTACAATTAACACCTGTCATTATCATCATCTCTAATTGAAAAGTAAAAAACTGACAGTGATGATAATGGATGTACGTTTTAATTAAGGTAAATGGTTTCATGCTGTCTGACTGCAGGCATATTGCAAAATGAGTACTTTCATATTGTCTTTTAACCCTCCTGTTGTCTTCGGGTCAAATCTCACCGATTTACTACTTTTATCAATCATAACTTTTTTGTTTTACATTCGATTGCATTAAGGCTTTATGATATCCTTCACAGTAGACATTTGAACATATACAATTGCTGATCACAACTTTCATTGGATTTTGGATGATTTAGTGAACTTTGTAACACCCATGGTGTTCCCGGTCAAACATGACCGCCATAAAGAAAAGGAATTAGTAACCATCCGGATCAGATAAACACACACACACACACACACACACACACACACACACACACACACACACATACTTTAGATGTGTTTCCCCCCCTTATGAGCCCATCCCCCCATGTGAATCACACTTGGCACACACAAACACACACAGAGAACAATTTGACACATTTCCCGCTCTTATGTGCCCCTCCCCCCACATGGATCACACCTGGAACACGCAATACATGTTCAGTGTCTGTTCTTTTTATATTTACTGCAGTTGTTCATGTATGCCAGTAGTCTGATAAAATATGTACAGTTTGAAAGGGTGTTAAATGAAATGTGGTGATGATTAATGGTTTTTGTGTTAATGTAATAGCAGTTAAAACAGGACCGGTCAAATTTGACAGCGAACACCAAAGTAAGGGGGGGGAAAACGAAGACAATAGGAGGGTTAAGTACAGTATATGTCGACGCTGACTCTTAGGCTTCTCAAACAAACAAAAGACAATTAACTTTCTGAAAAAACCTGCAAGTTGCTCTTTAAGGCTGTGCTTCCACATGTAGTTAAATATAATCTTTCACAAGTCATCCAAATGTACAGCAAACTTTTAGCCAAATAAACGTTAATTTATGTGTATTTCCATTTACAGGTGTTAGGACAAACAGATGGTGGCACTAATTCTGCAGTTGGGATTAAATGATGACAGAAGATTAGAGTGTAATGAGATATATTTATTAAAAGAGTGCCAGTCAAACTACAATAAACTAAAATGATGAGGAAAAACTTGCCATTTCTCCGATTTTAAATTCTCTTCAGTCAAATGTTTGGTTACGTGGTCGCAGTAGTCTCACCCTTAACCCTAACCGTTTTTCTGATAATTCAAGGTTGTTTATGGTGGATTTCTACGTCTTGGGGAAGAAAGTGGCAAAAGTACACACATCCTTTACTCAAGTAAGTACAGATACTCGTGTTTAAAAATACTCTGGTAAAAGTAGAAGTACTGACTAAACTTCTTTACTCAAGTCAAAGTAAAGAGGCTTTGAAATGTACTTCAGTAAAAAGTACCCATAACTAGCAGCTGTTTTAAAGAGTACCTGACCTCCCTTTATATTAATAGAACAATAATGTCATTGTTAGCGAATGAATGTTTCCATGGTGAACAACGTCAACATGACAACGTTTTCATTGGTCCCTTTTCTTTAGAGAAGACCAGGAAATGATGGATACACGGATCGTGTTCAAATCAATAGGCACGCAATGACTCTAAATAATAATGATCACGCCACCAAACACACATTCAGACTAAAGGAACCAGCCTGTTTGGAAAATGAGAGAAGTAGAAAGTACAGGTATTTGAGTTCAACATGTAAGAAGTAGAAAGTTCAGGTATTTGTGTTCAACATGTAAGAAGTAGAAAGTACAGGTATTTGTGTTCAACATGTAAGAAGTAGAAAGTACAGGTATTTGTGTTCAACATGTAAGAAGTAGAAAGTACAGGTATTTGAGTTCAAAATGTAAGAAGTAGAAAGTACAGGTATTTGAGTTCAAAACATAAGAAGTAGAAAGTACAGGTATTTGTGTTCAACATGTAAGAAGTAGAAAGTACAGGTATTTGTGTTCAACATGTAAGAAGTAGAAAGTACAGGTATTTGGGTTCAAAATGTTAGAAGTAGAAAGTAAAAAGTCATCAGAAAAATAAGTAGTGGAGTAAAGTACTGATACCAGAAAGATGTTCTTAAGTACAGTAACGAAGTATTTGTACTCCACTTCTTCCCACCTCTGAATCCATGTGAGTGCGTCTCTAAGGTGGAACAAGGTGATGAAACAGATCAAAGGTTGTCCAAACACTTCCTGAGTTTGATTAGCAAGGTGTTGAGATGCAGCAGCTGTTCGGTACAGTATGTAGGGCAGCAGAGGGAGGTGAGATTAATCTGACTTCAGCAAATCATTACCAAACCCAACTTCCACCGTTATTGCTCCGATCTGTTGCAAAGCCTGACATATCATGAAAACGAATGATGTAAACGCTGTCATACACTTAGAGCAATATTCCTTATCTTTTTTTAATTACCAGTGAAGCCTGTAAGCAGCATTTTGACAATCTCTGTTTCACTTTCCAGCCATGTAATCCTTCAAAATCTTGGTTTTACTCGAGAAAGTCCTGACGCAAGGTCCAGAAGAACGATAATCAATCACCCCCAGTGAAAGTTAGCCAGATAGATAACAGTGTGAGCTCATAATGAAATATGATACATCAAGTCAGACGTGTGATTGGACGCTCTAGGGCATGTTCAGAATAACAGATATGTTCCTTTTACAAGTGACTTTAAATCGAGGCAGAGACGGCCCACTTTTAAAGCAGGCCAATAAAGTTATTAATACCGTTTTTAATGGAATCCAGAACTAAATAGCGGACACCATTTTAATCAAAATGTACATTTGAGAAAACAAGTGGAGCTGAATACTGGACTAGGTCAACATTGTTCATCATGTGTGAAAGATGGTGCTATATTTTTAAAGGAACAATGTGATATTTTAAGAAAATACACTTCTTTTGCTTCCTTGTCGAGATATAGTTACGGACATGGATCTCGTGTCTTTACACTGTGTTTGAAGTTTAGACCGAACGAAGATCAGCTTAGTATAAAGCAGGGGTCGGCAACCTTTTTGATATGAAGTGCCATTTTAAAAAAAAAATGTTATCAGCGTGCCAACGATCGAGAATTATCAACGGGGGGGGGTTGAGGAGCTTGACGCTCGTCAACTATCAGCAGGAGGGCGGGGGAGCCTCACTGCGGGGAAGCAGTGTGTGGACCTGTCAGCGCAACTTACATGATGCCAAATTTAACATACACATTTAAATAATTGGTTTAAATGGCATAATAATAAGGACGATCGTCCGTTCTGTGATTCTCCAGAACACACAAGTTATGATATTAGGGTCATGCAGAGTGAGATGAGATCACTGTCCCTTTAAGAGAGAGAGAGAGGGGTGCGGCATGTGTGTTTTTGAATGCTAGAGCAATAGTGATGGAACGTGTGTATGTTTCTGGAAGTGAAACGGGAAAGCAGAAAAACAGAGGTCTGTGATGTATTTTGTGAAACAGAAGAACAGCTAAATAAATGCAACGTCCTCCCAAGAAGAGCTCGCCTCTCTCCAGTCATTTAAGCTAAAGTGGGTTATTGAACCTGAAGCTTGTTGCTTCTGCCCTCCTCGACTACGGTCTGGGAGCCGACAGGAAAGTTCAACACACAGATGGCCAGTCCGCCCCTTTGTAGCATATTATTTAGATGAGAGATGAGCAGATCGCCACTGGGCTTTCAACTAAATAAACACAGCCACGCAAAAACTGCGTCATTTGTACAGCTCTTTATGGGTACTGAAATTAGTGAAGTGCTTTCCTCCGTGGTGAAACGATCAGCACTGCACCACGGAGGAAAGCGGCAGAAAGTCACCTGGAGATAAAGAGAGCGGGGCTGCGTTACGTGCATGGCTTCCTTCTGCAGGTAACGGGGAGATGCGCTCTGGCGGCAGTCTCGCGTTCAGGATCCGAAAATTAATTTAAATATTTTGCACACTTATTCCACTTATTCCTAGTGTGCCACTGGTTACGGTGCCGCGTGCCAATGCTGAAACCAAAGAAAGAGTAAGCTGGCTTTTTCCAAATGTACTGCGATTTATTTCGTCTCTGAAACAGTTGGATGCTAACAACTGCAGTCTGTAGCCTTATATTTACCGTATATGTGTCCTCTTTCACCCTCTGACACAGATGAGAGAGAGAGAGAGAGAGAGAGAGAGAGAGAGAGCGAGATGGATGGATGGATGGATGGATTATTGATCCCAATTTGGTAAATGTTTGCGTTGCAGCAGCATAAAAAAACAAGGCAATGTACATAAGAGAAATTAAGACACAAGAAATAAACATATAAGCTAAGCTAATCAGCCTCTAGCCATACCTTCCTCTTCAGTGTACAGATAGGACAATGCTATCAATATCCTTGCCCAACTCTCTGCAGCAATGCTTTTTCCCAAAATGTCCAACTGTTGCTTTAATTCTTCCATTATACAGTAGATGGATTAATGATGTAAAAAGGGAAGACACTGCTGGAGTGCAACAAATCCAAATGACTGAACATTTCTCTGTATTTCTGGATCATCTTCCTCTCTCTGGGGTCTCTGGCTTTTATCACGCAGCAGCTCTCTGGTCCTGATTCATTAGTGACTGCGAATATTAATCAAAATCTCACACCTCAGCTAATTTCCGCTTCTCCAGAAATACAGCGCTTGCTAATACTCAGGGTATTTCTGTCCATTGTCATGTTCTACAGGGAGTATTTCCAGATTTGAATAGACTGTATATTGTTCAGGCACGTTGCTCCAGGGCTCTGTTATGTGAAGCAGCACTGGAGCCTTGCACAAACAAAGACTTTGCATCTTGTAAAGAAAGGCATATCCATGTTAGCATGTCAGCTAATAAGTCTAAACTGAAAACATATGAAAGACTCTGATGATTGGCTGGATTTTTACATATTTTTGCAAATTCAACCTTCTGTAACTTCATGCATTTAAAGCGGATTTCGCTCCATAATAATATTTATGAAACAGGTGAAATTAAAGGGATATCATGCACTCTAACTGACATTCAAACGCAAAAAATTTCAAAATTGGGATCAATAAAGTACCTATCTATCTATCTATCTATCTATCTATCCATCTATCTATATATCCATCTATCTATCCATCCAACTATCTGTCCATCTATCTGTCTGTCTATCTATCTATCTATCCATCTATCTGTCTGTCTATCTATCTATCTATCCAACTATCTGTCTATCTATCTATCTATCTATCCATCTATCTGTCTATCTATCTATCTGTCTATCCATCTATCCATCTATCTGTCTATCTATCTATCTGTCTATCTATCTATCTGTCTATCCATCTATCCATCTATCTGTCTATCTATCTATCTGTCTATCCATCTATCTGTCTATCTATCTATCTGTCTATCCATCTATCCATCTATCTGTCTATCTATCTATCTGTCTATCTATCTATCTGTCTATCCATCTATCCATCTATCTGTCTATCTATCTATCTGTCTATCCATCTATCTGTCTATCTATCTGTCTATCTATCTATCTATCTATCTATCTATCTATCTATCTATCTATCTGTCTGTCTATCTATCTATCTATCTATCTATCTGTCTATCTATCTATCTATCTATCTATCTGTCTATCTATCTATCTGTCTATCCATCTATCTGTCTATCTATCTATCTGTCTATCCATCTATCTGTCTATCTATCTGTCTATCTATCTATCTATCTATCTATCTGTCTATCTATCTATCTATCTATCTGTCTATCTATCTATCTATCTGTCTGTCTATCTATCTATCTATCTATCTATCTATCTATCTGTCTATCTATCCATCTATCCGTCTATCTGTCTATCTATCTATCTATCTATCTATCCATCTATCTATCTATCTATCTGTCTATCTATCTATCTATCTATCTGTCTATCTGTCTATCCATCTATCTGTCTATCTATCTATCTATCTATCTATCCATCTGTCTATCTATCTATCTATCTATCTATCTGTCTATCCATCTATCTGTCTATCTGTCTATCTGTCTATCCATCTATCTATCTATCTATCTATCTATCTATCTGTCTATCTTTCTATCTGTCTATCTGTCTATCTGTCCGTCTATATATCTGTTTATCTATCCATCTATCTATCTATCTATCTATCTATCTATCTATCTATCTATCTATCTGTCTATCTGTCTATCTATCTTTTTCGACACAAGTAGATTTCCAAGATTTCTCCAAAAAGGACATTTTCTGCAACAACTGGAGTCAAACATGATGTTTATAAACAATAAAAAGAGGTTTGAAGGAGCGCGATGTCGGCTGAAAAGACAAAAAAACTATGCCAGCAGCAAGTGCTTTCTTCTGATCCACTATTCACACAGACACTTGGACTTGTTTCCAGACGAAAACATTCTTGTCCCAGTCTCGAGGCTAAAAGAGACGCAGGTCCCTCGTTGCTTTGTTTCCTTCAGAGCATGTTGGATTTATTAATGGCGAGTGTTATCTGTGTCAGTGAGATGTGACTGTGCTCACCGATGTGCATGAGCGGGTCACTTGACAGCTTTATGATGAGTTCATTGTGTGTTCTGCCCCTCTGGTATACAACTCAACACGATATAACTGACTAAATGTTTCCTTACGGGTGTTAGCAGCCGCTTCCAGATGATCTTTAAATTCAAGATCTGTATCGAGGGATTAGTAACAATATCAGTCGGACTGTGTATATCCTAATTATGACCAATACAATGTTTGATATCATTTTCAGTTCCCATTCCCATTGTGACATCACTATGTGCGCTCGCACTTCTACTGGCAACACATTGTACGTGATAGGCTAAGGGGCGGGACATCTCTAAGCGGTTGACCAATCACAACAGAGCCATCCAGCTAACCAATCAGAGCAGACTGGGCTCTGGTTTCAGACAGAGGGTGAAAAGGCAGTATGAGAGAAATAAAGAGCTTTTTGAACATTTCATTTCAAAAAAGCAAAAATAGTCATTTATAAAAATGTAATAATAATAAAAGTAATCATATAGAAAATAAAAGCAATGTTATTATTACTATTATTATTTATGTAT
>NC_136908.1:3247871-3302134 GCF_949606895.1 Notothenia rossii | reverse complement strand
CCCTGCCGGAAGCGGCCATCTGTATGCACTCGGTCACTTGAGACGGAGGAAAGAGTTCATGCAGAAAAAATAGTTTTTTTAGAAAGCACTTTGCTGGCTTTCTAATTTCATGTGGCTCTTTGAGAAGCATTCTGTGGTTTTCTCAAGCCCTCTCTCAACAAAGAAAAGGAGCTTTATTGCATTTCATATTTCATGGGCTCGTTGCACTCTCTGGATGAATAGGGGATTAAACATCCCAAGTGTTTTGTCGATTTCTTCCCCCACAATTGCTTACTCTGTTCACATAAGCATCTTTGAAACTTCCCGTTTTTCTCCCCAGCTGTGGATATAACCTTTCAGTGACTCCACTCATGTCTCCGAGCCCTATATATACTGCTTTGTGATGTAAATCCCCGACACTTTAAAGTAAACCCTCACCACGGTAATATATCATCACAGGGGGAGAGGGTGTGGACGGATGGAGAATAAATGTGTGAAAGATTGAGATTTTGTTGTAGTGAATGCTGAAAAAAGGTGGAGACCAGTCATTCCTCCTGACGGTGAGAAGGGCGAAATGCTGTTCATGTAATCCATCATGGAGGAGATGATTTGTGTTCCTCGTTCAGAGCTCGACATATCATTTTATGATGAGTCGGAGAGAGATTTCTTACCAAGTACTTAATTCCTCCTATTGCCTTCGTTCCCCCTCCCCCTCCCCCCTTTACTTTGGTGTTCGCGGTCAAATTTGACCAGTCCTGTTTTAACACAAAAACCATTGATTACATTACATGTCATTTGCTTTTATCCAAAGTGACTTACATACTGAATACTGTGGGCAATCCCCACAGGAGCAATTTGGGGTGAAGTGTCTCAGGGACACAACGACATGCTGACAGCAGTGGGGCTCAAACTTGCTACCCCCTGATTCAAAGTCCAGCACTCTATCCACTGAGCCACATCCGCCATTAATCATCACCACATTTCATTTAACACCCTTTCAAACTGTACATATTGTATCAGACTACTGGTATACATGAACAACTGCAGTAAATATACAAAGAACAGACACTGAAAATGTATTGCGTGTGCCGGGTGTGATCCATGTGGGGGATGGGCACATAAGAGGGGGGGGGCACACATCTACTGTGTGTGTGTGTGTGTGTGTGTGTGTGTGTGTGTGTGTGTGTGTGTGTGTGTGTGTGTGTGTGTGTGTGTGTGTGTGTGTGTGTGTGTGTGTGTGTGTGTGTGTGTGTGTGTGTGTGTGTGTGTGTGTGTGTGTGTGTGTGTGTGTGTGTGTGTGTGTGTTTTATCTGATCCGGATGGTTACTATTTCCTTTTCTTTATGGCGGTAATTTTTGACCGGGAACACCATGGGTGTTACAAAGTTGACTAAATTATCCAAAATTCAATGGAAGTGGTGATCAGCAATTGTGTATGTTCAAATGTCTACTGTGAAGGATATCATAAAGCCTTAATGCATCGAATGTAAATCAAAAAAGTTATGATTGATGAAAGTAGTAAATCGGTCAGATTTGACCCGAAGACAACAGGAGGGTTAAATCCCCCGTAGGAACATGGTCCAGATTTATATCGGAACTTCAGTAAACCTTCTCTAAAGTAAGACAGATTAAGATAAAAGTAAGGTAAGATAAGACAAGACAAGATAAAGGAAGGGAAAGGGAGATAAAGTAAGATAAGAAAGGATATGATATGATGAGGTCAATTGTACTTAAGTTAAGTATTTTAGTAAATGTACTAACCAACAATGGTTAAACGACTGAACTACTTTCCAAATAGTAAAGTCAATAATAGTTGCCCAACTGCATCTTATCATATGTTAATCATCTATTACATTTGTAGTATTATTATTATTATTATTATTATTATTATTATATAGAGAGGCGAAGTCCCTCCCTTTCCGTGGGAGCTCCATGGGACCTTATTTCTGAAAAAGTATGTATTGAAGTCAATGGAGAGAGAAAGATTATCTTTCCCGTTTGAATTGTGCCACGAATTACACACATGATGTTTTTCAATTTAAAAGATAATTTTGCAAGTGAAAAAAAAGAAAATGTGTTGTAAAAATGTGAAGTAACACATTTTTTTGTGTGAAACCGCTCAATGAACTACATCTCCCATCTCGCACCACACACCCAGACGGCCGTCACGTTGGCACATTTCACTTCTTTCTTTCAGAATGAGGCGGAAAGTATTAAAAGAGGTGAAAATCACTCCAAGTCTGGGCATGTTGAGAGCTGTACACACACTAAAGGGGAGTTAGTCGGTTCCGTAAGAGTCAGCATGCGGGACTGGGACTCTGGGATTTGTAGTCTTTCTAGTTGCATATTTTTCATAGTCTTATATTTCAACAGTTTTACGACAAACTGTGACTTTTTTAAATTACTTTTTAAGATTGACAAACATCATATGTGTAATTCGTGACACAATTCAAACGCGATCGAAAGATACGTTTTCTCTCCCCATTGACTTCAATACATACTTTTTCCGAAATAAGGTCCCACGGGTCGGAAGTAGATGGGCGGGACTTAGCCTCTCTATTATCAAATTAAGGGTCTTAAAGATTTAAATGTTGTAAAAAAAGGATACGCTTTGATAAAAGTGTTAAAAGTAGAAGTAAATTACATTTAAATGTAAATCTAAATGCAAAAAGGTACACATTAAATTAAAATGCAATGAAGAACAGTATTTGGTTTCAGGATTTATTGAGAATCTTGAACAACTGATAATAAAGAGGTTAAATAATGTATTTATTTCTCCAAGCTTGTGGTTACTTACTGCTAACAGGAAATGCTCGCTGTAGTTTCTCGTCCCTGCGGAGCTGAACAGCCTCTCGACATGAAGAGAGAAGGCCATTGACTTTCAGTTTAAGAAAACACTTTTCCTGTTATCATAGAAGCATTCCCAAGCTAATGCAGCCCCAATGTCCTGTAATACCCAACATTTAAAATACATTTCTCTCAGTGTGACCACAGAGGAAAGGATAATGACTGATGTGTCTCTGGGAATATGAGGGAACAGTTGGGCCAAAATCGAATAAAAACATTTAAAGTCCCGGAGGACGGAGCTTTGAAGATGTGTCCAAATGGTTTACTGTGTGTGTGTGTGTGTGTGTGTGTGTGTGTGTGTGTGTGTGTGTGTGTGTGTGTGTGTGTGTGTGTGTGTGTGTGTGTGTGTGTGTGTGTGTGTGTGTGTGTGTGTGTGTGTGTGTGTGTGTGTGTGTGTGTGTGTGTGTGTGTGTGTGTGTGTGTGTGTGTGTGTGTGTGTGTGTGTGTGTGTGTGTGTGTGTGTGTGTGTGTGTGCGCGCGCACATGGATGTACAGAATACGTGTACTCTATTTATTCACGTAAAAAAAGAATAAATGTGTTTTGTATTTTGAGCAAAGCACATATATGGACAGACCAAGTCAATAAATAAAAAACTGTACATTTTAAAATGTTCTCCTCATCAGTTATGGTTGTGTATTTTATCACAGAGAGGGTAGAGAGAGTGTGTGAGAGCGAACAAATCGATATATAGTACATTAGATTAATTCAGAAGAAATGTAAGGACCCCCATGGGGAGTATGGGTGGTCCACAGAGGAGAACAGGCTATGAATAACAGCGTAAAAACAGAGTGGTCCTGTTGTTGCAGGAGGTAGAGGGTCAGCTATTATCAAAGGAAAAGCACATATTGTACTTTTTAAACATTAGACGTTATACATATTGGCCAAGCCTTTAAAAAAAACCTTCAGTGTTGTAAGACATCAGTTCCAGTATTCCTTAATCTTCATTTTTGTTTTAAGTCAATGCAAATGCACCAAATTTGCTTTGGGGGTTACAGGTTCAAGGGAATACTATTTTGTTCAGAAAGCTCCTGTTGTAAAGTTATGCTGCATACCCAGTATAATAAATATTTATTGACAAGCAATAAAACAACTTGGGTGGAGGCCAAGGCCCCCGTGTGTTTGAGTTACAGCAGGCTATTGAAGAATAAATAAATTACCTTAATGATTATAAAATTGGATCAAGCTCAACGGTGGATAAGAACTCTTTATCTTGTTGCCAAGGCCGATGTTTCTTAAAGGTCCCATGTCATGCTTTTCTGGTTATTACCCGTCCCCTTGTGTGTTATGAAGGTTTTTCTGCATGTAAACGGTCTGCAGAGTCACAAACCCTCGAAGTACACCCTGTAGGGAGTAAAACTCTAACACAGAGAAGACCTGTCTGTGCTGCCCCAGAATGCCTTTTTGGACATTTCTCTTTTTCAACTTTTTTCTTCCGGGAACCGAGTGATGTAACGACGACCCCTCCGTGGATTGGTCCAAATTCCTCACACACACACACTCAATCTTTTCTCAGCTGCAGCTCCGCGGCGAGGCTGTGAGTCGGTGTTTGAGCACACATTCAAACTCCCAGCCAGCCAGGCTGTGTGTGTGTGTGTGTGTGTGTGTGTGTGTGTGTATGTGGATGTGTGTGTGTGTGTGTGTGTGTGTGTGTGTGTGTGTGTGTGTGTGTGTGTGTGTGTGTGTGTGTGTGTGTGTGTGTGTGTGTGTGTGTGTGTGTGTGTGTGTGTGTGTGTGTGTGTGTGTGTGTGTGTGTGTGTGTGTGTGTGTGTGTGTGTGTGTGTGTGTGTGTGTGTGTGTGTGTGTGTGTGTGTGTGTGTGTGTGTGTGTGTGTGTGTGCTTCCTGGGTTCTTTGACGTGTGAACACCCAAATCAACAACAAATGACCGGATTGGCCCAAATGGACCAATCTGCGGAGCACCTCACACACCAGGACCCCTTGGCTAACTAACAGGGAGTCCCCATTGACTTGCATAGAGCTCCCTGAATGCTGGTAATAGACGAGTTGGGATGGTGGAGAAATGCTCTCCTCAGACCCATTCTCACAGCGTTATAAACCTTTTTCTAACTCAATATCAAGCCACACTTATTGTTTTTACTTCGGCTGTGAGTGTGTGTGTGCTCAGGATGAGTTTCGATGTGTCTCGCTGTATCGTCGACCCGGAAACCTGTCCGCTCCTCGCAGCAACGAGCCTTGCAACGTCCCGACCAATCAGAGCACACTGGGCTCACAGGGAGGGGCGGAGCTCCAACAAGCCGTTTCGGGCACAGAGTGAATACACATACTATACAGAGATGCTGTATGAGAAACCAATGTGAGTTTGGAAACTTGCACAATTTAAATCTATTATAGTAGACCTCAGTAGAAATGGCCATGACATGGGACCTTTAACATTTCTAAAGTAATCATGCTTAGTGAATCTCAGAGTACTTTGATCGTGCATCGTAATCACAGAAAGAAACTCATGGAGGAACGACTGAGAATATTACGTTTTTTGGTCATTTTTTAGAAATGATTAGACACTCAGCAGGTCACTGAGCTATTAACTCAGTGGGAACATCCAAGTAATTTGTAAAGATTGGTGGAAAATGACTCATCTGCTCAGATTTCTCCCTCAGGCAGGTTTCCGTTAACTTGCAGTAATCTCACACTCTGCACTCTGAATGAAATCATTTAAAATATAATTATGAAAAGGATAGAAAAAGTAGTTTGACTGACAGGGTTGAGATGCAGCAGACAGGCCTGAGGCGCTCTGAAGACAGTGATTTGTGACCGGTTACATCAGTACTAATGATTATTGAATATATAGTGGGTTGCATGAGCATATCCCAGCATGCACTGTTTGAGTGGCAGGCCGCCGTCAGTATTTAACAGTGCTATAAATAGACTGATTTACATACAGTGTGTTTTCCATCGGCTATGTTTCCAATTCCCCGAAACTTCAACCAGACCATAAGTAACATAAATCCATTCTGCATGTGAAGGGATTCAAACGGAGCAACCATATCTTCATTCGTTATTCTTCTGTTGTGTTGAAATATCACCTTGCATACCATAATGATTTTTGATGGAATAAACGAAAGAAAGAAAGTTACACCCAGACTAACTTTCCGACAGAAGATGTACTTCCTGTGTGGTGGGAATGTATGTATCAAATGTGGATAGAGAATCAAACCGTTCAGCTGTCTTTGTCGTATTTTATTTCTTGCAAGAACGTTCAGTCAGTCACACAGAGAGCATACAGTCTGCAGAGTGAAAGACCAAGAATAGAGTTTAATATTTAAACACAGAGAGAGGAGAAAGGGAGGGGTTGAGTTTGGTGATAACAAAGGAGCATTCTGGAAGTTTAGGGAGGCCGTATCAGGAAGGTCATACTGTTGGTGCACAGAGAGAGTAACTAACAACATTGCAACAAATCTTCTTAATAAGGAATTTTCCAAAGCTTAGCTAAGAAGTGTGAGAAGTAGTAAATACAGATAAACATTAGCAAATAAGAATCACACAATGGTATTTTTAAAGTAAGTAAGTGAGTATAATATGTTTCTATTACACCAGTCTTTCGGTCGGCCCTCAACTTGTGTTAATTAATTGATTAGTCGGGTTTACTCACTAATGGCGCATTTCCACTGCAGCGCGTAGCACGGTTTAATCGTGCCGTGCCGTGCCCGTTTTTTTGTTGCGTTTCCACTAGACGTAGTTCCGGCTAACGGGTACTCGTTCACAGTTTTCTGGTTCTCCAAAATCGAGGTTCTTTCCGACAACCGAGCTGAGAATGCTATAAACTAGTGAGAAAATCACTGGCAACTACAAAAAAAATGAACATATTTGACCGTGGTTTAATTGTAATACGCGTTTCAAAATCATGCAGAAATAACAACATACTGATACCTGTTAGTAAAAACCATGAATTAATGCTTTGACAAGTCGGCAGGCGAAAAACCTTTTAAAACCCTTTAATGCATGAATTATGAAAGCCTCAGTCAGGATTTCTTTACCAAGTGTTATTATTGCTCTTGGGGAATGAAAAACAAGATTTGAACTTTTTTTTTTTATCTAGTTTTTTCAAAGAGATTTTTATACGTCCACTCAGGTGGACAGTATGCGTTCAGGGTTTGAACTGAAGAGATGTACATTTTGAAAAAATTATAAATAAAGATTTGCAAACTTAAAATTACAATATAATAACATAAGTATATTGATTTACCTTGGTTGCTGATTGGCTAATGGTTACAAAAGCCAAAAAATCGTTATGACATCATAAAGTGGCCAAAATCTGATCAGCTCATTTTCAGACTTCAGACAGGTTTTTATAGAAATGGATCAGGACAAAAAGAGAGAGAATCTTTGTTTCTCTTTCCAGAGGGGACACATGTTGATGTAGAAGAGACATGAAGAAGAGGGGACACATGTTGATGTAGAAGAGACATGAAGAAGAGGGGACACATGTTGATGTAAAAGAGACATGAAGAAGAGGGGACACATGTTGATGTAGAAGAGACATGGAGAAGAGGGGACACATGTTGATGTAAAAGAGACATGAAGAAGAGGGGACACATGTTGATGTAGAAGAGACATGAAGAAGAGGGGACACATGTTGATGTAGAAGAGACATGGAGAAGAGGGGACACATGTTGATGTAGAAGAGACATGAAGAAGAGGGGACACATGTTGATGTAGAAGAGACATGAAGAAGAGGGGACACATGTTGATGTAGAAGAGACATGGAGAAGAGGGGACACATGTTGATGTAGAAGAGACATGAAGAAGAGGGGACACATGTTGATGTAGAAGAGACATGGAGAAGAGGGGACACATGTTGATGTAGAAAAGACATGCAGAAGAGGGGACACATGTTGATGTAGAAGAGACATGAAGAACAGGGGACACATGTTGATGTAGAACAGACATGAAGAAGAGGGGACACATGTTGATGTAGAAGAGACATGGAGAAGAGGGGACACATGTTGATGTAGAAGAGACATGAAGAAGAGGGGACACATGTTGATGTAGAAGAGACATGGAGAAGGGGATTTTGCATAATAGGTCCCCTTTAATGGAAGTGTTTTGGCACCTGACAGCCACCATATATCCAAACCCTGTTGTTTGGTTTCCATTCTTCAGCTGTGCCGGGGTCAGAGTCCCCTGATCGCTGAGACGGATAATTATGTGCTTTTAATTTGATTCCTCAGTGTGAGCTGGAAATGCACTCAGCCAGAAAAGCCTCTGACAGAGAACATCACAAACACGCTGGTCGAATTCAGGGAAAAACTGACACACTCCCATGTGCGAGAATGAAAGAGGAGGTGTGAAACATTCTGGTTAGCATGTGAGCTCCTTAAGGATTTGGACAGAAGCACATGTATTGGTTTTGGCTGCAGGCTCATATTACTTTGGATGGGAAATGACAGCATGTGGTTAGAGGGAGGATTCCAGCTCAAATGCTTTAACTTCAAGATTTGCTGCAGTGCTTTAATGTAGCCTCATTATAGGAAGTCAAAAAATACTTTGCATGAAGAGTCAAATGGGGATTCATAACACAGACATTAAGCGTCTAATGGGTTATAGAGAAACAGGAAATAGGAAACTACTGCCGTTGCTTCTATAATCTATCCAAATGTTTTTGGCATTCTGAAAAGATATGATGGGAGTAAAGAGTGTTTTATTCTGAATCTCTCAAATGTTTGTTCCAATTTGGCTTAAAGTCCCCTCAGAGGGAAGCAGGCAATCTGTTCTCCTAACCTCCTAAAAGATATTTTATTATATCACATTTCAAAAATAAGTGTATGTAAGCACTGCAGCTGCTTTTATTTATTTTAAAGGGGTCCATTGTGCTTTTTGGGGTTTTCCCTTTCCTGTAGTGTGTTATATACTGTAGGTGCAAAGGCAAACTCAAACTTCTATTGGCTAGCGCTCCAACACGTTGTACGTGATAGGCTAAGGGGCGGGACATCTCACACAAACACACACACACACACACACACACACACACACACACACACACACACACACACACACACACACACACACACACACACACACACACACATACACACACACACACACACACACACACACACACACACACACACACACACACACACACACACACACACACACACACACACACACACACACACACACACACACAGTGGACCAGCACAGTTTGATCGTAAAACATTTTGTAACTTAAAGAACACTTGGAGAGCCAAGATCTCTGCCAAGGCCGTTTCCGTAACTGAAAAATGATCCGGAACATAGTGACATCACTATTGAACACTTGTGCTCCTATTGGCTAGCGCTCCATCACATTATAGGAGATAGGCTAAAGGGGCGGGACATCTCTCAGCGGTGGACCAATCACAACAGAGCCGGCCAGGTAACCAATCAGAGCAGACTGGGCTCTGGTTTCAGACAGAGGGTGAAAAGAGGTGCTGCAGCACAGGCAGTATGAGAACAATAAAGAGCTTTTTGAACATTAAAACATGCAGACATAGAGGATAAAAAATTGCTTAAAATGGCTAAAAACTTTTCTCACAACTAATTTATTAATAATAATTCCTTACATTTATTATAGCGCTTTTCCAGATGCTCAAAGCGCTTTACAAATACACATATCATACATGTAACGTTCATGTACTGTGGACAATACCCACAGGAGCACATTCAGGTGAAGTGTCTTGCCCAAGGACACAACGGCTTTACAGACGCAGCGGCGGCGGGTTTTGAACTGGTGTTCCCCAACGCCCCCTTGATCTGATGATTAACGCACAGCCCACTGCGCCACTCCGCCGATCTTCACACCTCGGAATCATCAAGGCGCTTTACAAGTACACATTACACACATATCATACATAAATACCTACATGTAGCGGTCATGTACTGTGGACAGTACCCACAGGAGCAAATTCGGGTGAAGTGTCTTGCCCAAGGACACAACGGCCTGACGCGGTGGCAGGTTTCGAACTGGATTTCCCCAACGCCACCCTTGATCTGATGATCAACGCACAGCCCACTGCGCCACTCCGTCCCGACTAGACTCTTAACAATACACTTTCAAATACTGAATCCACACTGCATCATTCACTCTATGGAAATATTTCATTGTCAAAGTTGTGCTTATAATATTTTATTACAATAGAATAAATCATAGACTGCAAGTTTGAGAATTAATAATCGTAAAATGGTGGTCTTTTATTACTAGGCTACATAGCGCATTCACAGGGATTTTGGAACAGCTGCATCTGAAAGTAAGTTTGATTTTGCCGCCGCAGAACAAAAAGCATAACAAATAAATCGACCTACAGATCTATATCACATTTTCCTCATGATGACTTGCTGCTGCCGCTGTGTGAAGAACTGCAACCCCAGCGCTGCCGATCAGCGATTTACACGCTCCTTAATGGATTTAGCAAAGTTTGGTCTCTAGGGCAAAAAATGCTATTTGCAATATAAGTGTACACTCTGAAAAATGCATGAAGCTCAATGTGAGAGGAGGACTTCATTTAGAGGGCAGCCTCTTGGAATGACTTATCCTTGCTGTCGACTGAGCAAATAGCAAAGCAAATGTTTAGGTTAGAGGCTATATTTATATTCACGCTTGCACACATTCACACCTGGAGGGAAAGCCTTAAAGGGGCCCTATTATGCTCACTTTCAGGTTGATATTTGTATTCAGTGTCTCTACTGTGACATGTTTCATGCTTTAATGTTCAAAAAGCTCTTTATTTTTTCTCGTACTGCCTGTGCTGCAGATGCAATGCAGAGCCAATTTAAATGTTTTAATATGCAGGGTATATTAGGAGTACAGTACTGCATCGTGTTATGTAAATAACAAGACCAGTCCTACCAAGAAGTCATGCTGAGGCAGGTTTGAGTAATGGTAAGACACTCAAAAAGCCTGCAGATCATTACATGTAAAAGCATCTATTAATTATCATCCATCCATCTTCTCCCGCTTATCCGTGGTCGGGTCTCGGAGGTATCAGTTCCAGCTGAGAGCCCCAAACGTTCCTTTCCCCTCATCAACCAGCTCTGACTGGGGGATCCCAAGGCGCTCCCAGGCCAGCGAAGAGATATAATCCCTCCACCTGGTCCTAGGTCTACCCCTCGGTCTCTTCCCAGCTGGACGTACCTGGAACACCTCCCTAGGGAGGCGCCCAGGTGGCATCCTAACTAGGTGCCCGAACCACCTCAACTGGCTCCTTTCGACGCGAAGGAGGAGCGGTTCAACTCCGAGTCCCTCCAGGATGACTGAACTTCTCACCTTATCCCTCAGGGAGACACCAGCCACCCTGCGGAGAAAACCCATCTCGGCCGCTTGTATCTGCGATCTCGTTCTTTGGGTCATGACCCATCCTTCAGGACCATAGGTAGACAGAGAGCTTTGCCTTCTGGCTCAGCTCTCCATTGTTCCCTCACTCGAGAACAAGACCCCGAGACACTTGAACTCCTTCACTTGAGGTTACCTATGGTTGAATAAAGTGGTCAAAGTACAATCATTTCCTCTAAATTGTAGTTGATTAGAAGCATAGCTTGGAAATACTCAAGTACTCAAGAACTAAAGTACAAATATTTAAAAATAATACTTGAGTAAACGTTATTTCCACCAATGCAATTGAACACATTTCATGGTATTAAGGATTTAAAAGTTTTATAAGTGACAGAAAAAGTTTTCTTCGTTGCTCCACAAATCCTAATTAATCCACCAATAATTAACTGACGAAAAGTGAAGCAAAGAATATTTTTATGCAATTAATAACACTTAAAATGAAAAGCACACACTTTTTTTTTTAAGTTTCCCCCAGGGGTGACTTTGCTTTAATAACCAAGTAATCTCTTATAATTATAATTTAAAATATTTATGAACGCTATTTCAGCAGTCGTGGAAGAATAGATTAGCTTTAAAAGAGAGGATATTTCAGATGTGTTTTTTGTAAAGCTCACATGGTGCAGGCTCGTCTGTGAACGACACCGCTGACAGTTAATTATCTGCGTAACATCTGCGGCGTAACTTCAGACTTCCCCTCTTGAACGCTCTGGTTTGATATGTGGTCTTTCCTAAATGAGATAATCAAAGCCTTTTGTTTTACACTTCATGAATCTTCCAGCAGATTCTCGTTTGTGTTTGTGTTGTGAGATCAAAGTGCTCAACCTCTGTCAATGACGAAGCCAAGAATCAAACAGCAGGCTTTGAAATTGATTTTTAATTACTGACTTCATATGAACCCTTTTCCACTGAGATTAGTTCTGGTTTAGACCCGAATGAATGTGTATTTTTATTCAGTTCTAACTAATGTAATAAAGGATTGTATATTTTTAAGTTTCTCTTGTATTAAATTGATTATTTTAGCCTTTGCACCAAAGCCTTTCAGAGCAAACAAACTAAAAGGTACATGTAGTATTTGATGACATTGTAGTTCAGTTTCATTTAGCTTTTGTTAGTAAACTGCAGTTTTTGTTTACACATATACAAGCTACGAACATTCACCAATTAGTGACGTATTTATGTCATAGAACAAAACAGGATAATCTCCTCAGCTTGTAGGAGAAACATACATTCCAAAAAACGCAGACTTTGAGGCGAGGGAACCAGAAATTTTAAAATGCTGACTCATTTCTGGGTTCTAGGACTCATTCCTGCGCCACTCAATGGGGTATTTCTGCTGTTGTGTAATTTAACGAAACCATTAAAGGTCCCCTATCATACTGTTCTTCATCAATATATTACAGGTCTCAGATATATACAGAGCCTGTCTCTGATTGGCTGAAACACCAAACAGATCATTGCAGCATTACCCATAATCCCCTCTGTTTCAGCCCTGTTTCGAAAGTGCTGATTCTCTGTCTGTTACTTTAGATGAAATAAGGAGCCCCTCCCCACGCCCCTCTGAGAGACATTTGGTTACAAAGAACTCAATGGTGCTCTAGGAGGAGATTCAGGTGATAAGGGGGGGGGGGGGGGGTTACCTTGGTTGCTGATTGGCTACTGGTTACACAAGACAAAACATTGTTATGACATCATAAAGTGGCCAAAATCTGACAGGTTTTTATATAAATGGATCTGGACAAAAAGAGAGAGAATCTTTGTTCCTGAAACTTTCGGAGTCTTTTTCCACAGAGGGGACACATGTTGATGTAGAAGAGACATGAAGAAGAGGGGACACATGTTGATGAAGAAGAGACATGAAGAAGAGGGGACACATGTTGATGAAGAAGAGACATGGAGAAGAGGGGACACATGTTGATGTAGAAGAGACATGGAGAAGAGGGGACACATGTTGATGTAGAAGAGACATGAAGAAGAGGGGACACATGTTGATGAAGAAGAGACATGGAGAAGAGGGGACACATGTTGATGTAGAAGAGACATGAAGAAGAGGGGACACATGTTGATGTAGAAGAGACATGAAGAAGAGGGGACACATGTTGATGTAGAAGAGACATGAAGAAGAAGGGACACATGTTGATGTAGAAGAGACATGAAGAAGAGGGGACACATGTTGATGTAGAAGAGACATGAAGAAGAGGGGACACATGTTGATGTAGAAGAGACATGAGAAGAGGGGACACATGTTGATGTAGAAGAGACATGAAGAAGAGGGGACACATGTTGATGTAGAAGAGACATGAAGAAGAGGGGACACATGTTGATGTAGAAGAGACATGAAGAAGAGGGGACACATGTTGATGTAGAAGAGACATGAAGAAGAGGGGACACATGTTGATGTAGAAGAGACATGAAGAAGAGGGGACACATGTTGATGAAGAAGAGACATGAAGAAGAGGGGACACATGTTGATGAAGAAGAGACATGAAGAAGAGGAGTTCATCATAATAGGCGACCTTTAACGTCTCTCTGTGTGCTTCTGTTTCCCTTTCTGCAGGGCGAGTGCTCCCAGAGGTGCTACAACATCTTTGTTCTGGAGACGGTGTGCGTCGCCTGGTTCTCCCTGGAGTTCCTGCTGCGTTTCATCCAGACTCAGAGCAAGTGGACGTTCCTTCGTACGCCTCTGAACCTCATCGACGTGTTGGCCATCCTCCCGTACTACATCACTCTCATCGTGGACTCTTTTTCTGTCGGCGGGAAACAAACAGGCTCCGGGAACAACTACCTGGAGAAAGTGGGGTTAGTTCTCCGAGTCCTGAGAGCTCTACGGATCTTTTACGTGATGCGTTTGGCTCGACACTCTTTAGGCCTGCAGACACTCGGGCTAACAGTGAGAAGATGCACGCGAGAGTTCGGACTTTTGCTGCTTTTCCTTTGCGTAGCCATGGCTCTGTTCTCCCCACTTGTGTTCCTAGCTGAGAGCGAGTTGGGCGCCAAGCAGGAGTTCACAAGTATCCCCGGGAGTTACTGGTGGGCCGTGATCTCCATGACCACGGTAGGATACGGAGACATGGTGCCAAGAAGCATCCCTGGACAAGTGGTGGCACTCAGCAGCATTTTGAGCGGAATCCTCCTCATGGCTTTCCCCGTGACGTCCATCTTTCACACCTTCTCACGCTCCTACATAGAGCTTAAAGAAGAGCAAAATCGCGCCTCGAGGCACAAGCCGGGCTCGCAGGATAGCACCAAGTCTCAAAACAGTGAAGATTCTCAAGAGACGGACAGTTATCACGGGATCACTGAGGCCTCGGCTACATCCCTGCAGAGGAGGAAGTTCATAGCTGCACAAAGGGCTGCTGACATTAGAGCGATGAAAGCTTAGCTGCTTTGTTTGTGTTTCCCGTGGGACTCCAAAGTTGACAAGCTGAAGGATTGTGGGACTTTCCTTCTCGGGAGATTGAGGTCCCCGGCTTTGATCGTGTGAAGCGCTCGTGCTCCAGGGTGTATCTGAGTTTCTTAAGTTTTACTGAGGAGCTGCAGAGCATACATTTGAACTTGAAAAGACTGCAAACATTAGAACATTCATGAATAAACAACCAGTCAAATGAGATCTCAAAAAATGACAGTTCTGGCTGACTGTGATTCACATAAGTCTGCAAAAAAAAGGGAAATCCAACACCAAAACATCACACGTTGTTATTCAGACCTCAAGACTAATAATTGATGTTCCTCACGTAGCTGCTTATGAGAATAAAGGTGTTTGCTGAGACTTCAGACATGTAGTTTCATCTTTGATGTGCCATATCATCTCCATTTACTCTGTATTTGCTCAACCGGGGGCTCTGTTAGATAAGGTTTCACACACGTTCATTATGATGTCAGCACTTTTATTTGCAATGATACAAAGCTAATTAATATCCAGCATGATTACACAAGAGTCATTTCTCTTTCAAAGGGCTATGCAGTCAGTGTGAGACATTTTGTTCACTGTGGAATGACAAGAGGATGTTTCTACACTTACCAACATCAAGCTATCTTACCATGTGGGGAAAAAGCCAGTAGAACAAACATTAAGAGGGTTGTGTGATTGGTTAAACATCATCATTCAGGCACTAAAACCCACGGACCTTTTAATGACTAAAACCATTTCAGATAATTAATTATAATGTTCCAAGTCTTACACGATTTGCTCTAATTGCTCATACAGCACTTCATTTCATTTCACTTGAGTGCCTTGTACTGAAAAAAACCCCACAACATTCTGCAAATGATTGGAACTCATCAAGTGCTCGAGAGTGCAAATTAGATATTTTGATAAGCAGGGGCATGTTTATTCTCACAACTCTGAATTCACTGAAACATTACAAAAGCATGGAAATATTACACAGAACACTTCAAACAAATATACCCATTATATGCCAGTTTTTAAGAAGTGAGAATATTGTTTTGATTAAGTGGATGGTGAAATAAGACATCATTTGAATAAAAAAAAAGTGAAATGGATCTCTGCTTTGCGTCATGAATCGGTATTCTCTTCTGAAAAATGTTATAATGATTATAATGAAAACAGTCTCCGAGTGGAGAGGCTTTGATTTTACAATTAAATTATAAACAAGGACGCTCTCAAATTTGCAAGAGTGCGTGCTGTGTTTCTGCAATTATGACATCCGGAATTGGTCCGTCTGCGGCTTGAGTCATGTTTTCTTTTCCACATCCGTTATTAATAATGAAAGAATGATGTTTCCTGGAGTGGTGTTGGCACAATGCGCTGTAAATCTGATCAATACTGACAGCACTTTGAAAAAATGAGCCTGTGGAAGATGTAGCTCGAGCTCTTGGTCGCGTTGCTAACGGGAATAAAAGACCCTGAACTAAATTCACCTTATGGCCGGGATCTCAAGCAGGTTATTTTAGACTACTCTTCTTTCTTCAAAGTATGTTATTAAAAAGCTTGTGATTAAATCAGAGATAGATTTTTAGATTTTAAAGATAGAAGACACCATTCTGGTTCCAAGGATGAAGGCCTTTACACAGCTAGCGTGTGACATACATGCTAACGTCACAAAGCAAAACAATTCATATCAGCAGCAAATTTACAACAGAGCTGCCTCAATTTGCATCCCAAAATATCAGCAAAATAACGTTTTTACAAACAGTTTGAATTGATTATTACCACAGGAAAAACACTCCTGGTGCGAGCTATAAAGGCCTTTAGCATTAGCGTATTAGCTAACAGTTGCTAATGCACACATCAAGGCAGACACAGAGCATCATTAGCATTTATTTGGAGTGTCCTTATGAAAGTTAGTCCAATATTTACTTCCATTTTCACCGTGGTTTGTGGTTGCCAGCTCCTGAAAATTATCTGGATATTTAGCTGCTAAATGCTGCAACGTGTTCACCAGCTAAATAACTGCTAAATGAGCTAGCATAGCTTCGGATCTTCTCCATTTACTGAAAGGAAATCAATGGGGCCGTATTAAGAAGACTCATTACAGTATTTTTACAGTAGAGTTAATAAGATGAAAGCCCTTCCAAACAACTAAAACATTTAAAGAAAGGTTATTTTGTTTATCTACTACTAAGATATATGCAACCCAGTCTCACGGCAATTCGTGTTATAGTCACGAAATTAATTTAATCTATTGATTCGTGCTCACCAACACGATTTTTGCATTTTTTTGGTGTCACACAAAAGCAATGTATTTCTATTGGTAGTATGTCTCGTGCCTGCAGCACGTCTTTTTGTCCGGTCGGGTCTTGGAAGACCAGAAGCTGTGTGGTTCATAAAAACAGGTCCTTACTCAATATCTTACCCTAAGCCTAACCCTATCCCTTTTATTTTAAATTGTATAATGTCAGACCTTTTTTTTCCGTCCATGAGGAAAATAAATGGCTCAGAGCCTCAGAATACTGAAATCTGTATTTTTTAAATATTTTTTTCCTTCTAACTTGTTATTATTTGGTGCAGGCACGAAACATACTACCAATACATTGCTTCTAAAATCGTTCTGTGTCAGAATACTGAAATCTGTATTTTTTTAATCTCTTTTTCCTTCTAATTTGTTATTATTTACATTGCTTTTAAAATCGTTCTGTGTGACACGAAAAAAATAGGGAAATCGTGTTGGTGAACACAAATCAATAGATTACATTAATTTCGTGACTATAACATGAAATGCCGTGAGACTGTGTTGACATAGCTCCGGATTTTTTCCATTTACTGAAGTAAAATTCTATTAACTATAGAACTAAATATTCTAATTACTAAGATACATAAGCTTAGAAAAGTGCACCATCACTTCCAATATTTGCAAAAGTCCATAGCAGCCGTTTTTAAGTATTTATCAGTCACTCAAATTTGAGTGTTGTGTTTTTATGACCTTGAGTATGAATTCAAAACGTATTTGTTCCATCATCTTTCTTTAGCAAATTGATGGTTTAACAATATGCATGAACAAAAATGCAGATATCTTATTCAAGCCTAATCTATGAGGGACAGACCATCTTTGTTAAAAGGCACTTGGTGACCTATAAAGGGAATATTATAAATCCCTCCTTTCGCCCGTTCTGTGCTGGCACATTTTATCTGTCTCCCGCTTACAATTAATGTGCTTAATATTTAGATTGCATATGCCCAGAGACGGACCTCGGCTTATTCTTCCTTTGACAACTGATGTCTGCCAGAGCTGAATCGCTGACGGGAGAAACGATGGATGTCTGCACAACTGACACAAACATCTCCAAACAAAACATGACGCATGAGTCTCTCCGTGTCCTCTTTATTGGGCGCAAATGCAATATTATTCATTGGGATGGAAAAAAACTAAAATGTAACATAGTAAAAAAATTGCTTAAAATATATGCTGGTAACTTGTTTTTTTTGGTGCATAAACAAAACTATACGTGGGTTGCACAAATAATAAAATGCACAACATGGCAGTTTGTGGGAAAAAAATACCTTCAAATGACAAATCAATATAGAAATACAAAAAAATAACAAAGTGAAACCCACCACATGTATTACAATCACCCTCACCACTGTCTAAATGAACAACAGTCATACACTAGATTTATATTTAATAAAATGGTAACCAAATAAATAGGGTGACAACAAACGTGTAAACACAAAAGAAGTACGAATCCACAACTAAGAAGTGACCTTTTTGGGGGGGTATTTTAAGAGTGGGCAAAGAAATATTCTGCTGCCTCATCCCCTCTGGAACAAAAAAAAGGGAAGTTTTCATTTCTTAGGGCTTAGCAGAGGAGGACAGATTTGGGTCTGCTCGGGTACACAGTCCACTGAAGAGCTGACAGGCCTGACACCTCCGAGTTTAGCATTCCTCACCTCCCCAAAGAAAGATTACGAAACAATAAAAAAGGAAAACCCTTCAACGTGTTATGTGACAGCTTCTTCCTCTTCCTCTTTCTCTTCTCTGTCTGTCTGTCTTGTGATAAAAATGGCGATGAGGTAAAAACTTCCCAAAGCAGCAAATGAGATTGGATTTGTAATAAAAAATAATATGGTTATCCAAAGCTGATTGGAAGTGAGGTTTCTGGGCATATTCAGAAGTAGCCTGGTATAAAAAGGTTTTCTAAAAGAATAATTTGGCTGTATATAATTGGCAAGTTATAATCTCTCTTAATTCGGATTTAGAAACCTACGGGATAATCCGGATTTAGCTCAAAAGTACGCATTTAGTAGCATGTTCTTGCAAACTTGCGTTAATGACTTTGTACGCAATTGCCTTCAGTGTCAACGCACCTGAACGACTTTGGGGTTTCATGATTTTGTGGAATGAAAAATGTCCTTCATGGCTTCAGGACAAGTAATCCTGGGTTTGGCTTTACGACAAACGGTGCAACCTGAACATGGGGTGGATGATTGTTCCGACTTCAGACAAAAGACTTATGTCTTCAACAAAAGCTCTCTGTTACCATCAAGGCCTCTTATGTTTCTTATCATTGTTTACTTTAACCCTTTTGGGATGTTCCTTTATTTGGTAAAAGTCTGATTGCCTCTAGTTTCCTACGATCCCATTCCTCCCCAACTATCCCACAAGATTGAGTTTGTCACAGCACATTATCACCAGCTGTCCAACAAGTGGTACACTGACCAGCATTTCTCCACTGTGTGGGGAGATCATTTTCTACATTCAGTAATGTTGAATATTCTTTTGATTGATTCATACATTTGGATTGCTCGTAAATGCAGCAAGCCATGTTTGAATGTGTGTTTTAAGGCCGAGGGTCCATGCAACAATCACCAGCTAAGGTTCACATTTCGTTGTGCACAGATTACAGTGCATACGTCTCTAGTTATTTACCGCGTATATTCTCACGAGTGTGTGCATTATATTCTCCACATGCACAAAGATAAACTCTGCATTCCATCACGTCCAGTTTGAAAACAAGTCAGTGGGATAAATAAAAAAGGAACGTTCGTTTGTAACAAGTGTCCGTCAGGTACCGTTGGAAACACAGTGTGTGTATCTTCATGCCTAATTGGTGTGTGTGTGTGTGTGTGTGTGTGTGTGTGTGTGTGTCTTTATTTATACTTAAGGGAGCAGCCTGCATCATCTCAAGGTGCTTTGGTACTCCTGTGTGTTTAAACTTGTTCACAGCCCCTCTTAAAAGTGCTTCCTCAGTCACTGTTGTGTCTTCAGAGGGGGTTCTCAGAGGGCTTTGGCACTGGTGGTGTGGGAGGCGGTGTGGGAAACTGGTTTCTGAGGGAAGCGGCTGTAGTAATACACCTGGAAGAGGATGGTGAAGTCCACAAAGACCTGCAGAAGGCCACAGGTCCAGAACTGAACAGGAGCCTGAGTGAGCAGGAAGTATCCCGTCTTAAAGGTGTCGCCACTGGTCCACATCAGCACCATCTTGATACTGGGGGGGAAAGGGAAAGAGAAGGGAAGATTCATCTATTATTAAAGTCAAACGAATAATAAATGTCATCGTACTTAATTTTATAACAACATTTTAAAGTTATTTCATATACTACTACGACTATGAAAACTAAATAAATAAAGTTATGATGATCAAAATAAAGTGGACACATTATCAATATATTTAACATTATTTATTCAAGGGATTTATTACATACTTATTTTTTAAAATAACATTTGGCGTTCCTACAATAAACCTCAGCTCCAACAATTAACCTCGTAAAATACAATTATGACAATAATAATGAAATTAGTTTTTGGAGTAGAGACATTCTTAATAATTGTAATTATTTCACTTATTATTTATATATTTTACAGAATGTATTCATGTGTTTCTGTACATTTCAACTTGGCATTAACATCTCTTGTAAAAAGACCTGTAATGCACCGTAAATAAATGTCCATCCTGTTCTCATACTTTTTTTTTCTGTGTCTAGATTCAATTTGTTGTTAATGACAGCAGAACGCTGGACAAAAATATGCAA
Organism: Notothenia rossii; assembly: GCF_949606895.1. Taxonomy (NCBI): domain Eukaryota; kingdom Metazoa; phylum Chordata; class Actinopteri; order Perciformes; family Nototheniidae; genus Notothenia; species Notothenia rossii. The sequence goes on along the minus strand of NC_136908.1, from coordinate 3,281,554 downwards.
TATCAGTTTAATCAAGAAGGGAACAGCACATTTTCAATTATGGGAAATTGAATAATGAATGTTCTCAGAGCGCATGTTTCTCATTAACCCTTGTTTCCAACGATTAACTTCATAAAAGTGTTTCCGGTACACTCTGAGCTGGCTGCTCTTAGGGTGAGTTACAGTAAAGCAAAAGAGTAAATGTTGGAAAAAAAGCGTCATGTGATTTTAAAAAGGTGAAGAGTTCTTTACAGCCTGAGCTTCAGCCTCTCGCTGGCATTTGGAAGAGCTGTAAACTCAACTAATGAGATCGAAAAGGGAAGTCTAACAAGGGGAGACGAGACACAGGATGAAGCCCTGAGGTCCAAGCCAACGACTTTCTCTACAGGTCAGACTCAAGAATAGACAAAGACTGTATCCACCGAACAAATGAGGCCTCTGAAAGTACAGCAAGACTCCACTAATGGTTCTGGGTGTTTTCTACAGCAGCAACACTTCTGCAGAGTCCGTCTTCTTTTTCATCAACTACTTCATGCTTGAGGCAGGAATAAAGATGGGCACTGCTGGCAGAGAAAGGACTGAGCCAGCTCTAAATGTACAATGCTCCGGTCTGCAAAAACACACTCAGGAATCCTCAGATGTGCTTTTCTGAAAGTACCTGCCGACAACAATGCAAAAACTCATGCGGAGACATTTGAAGTCCTTTCCCTCGAGCGTATCCCTTTGGTTAGTCAGCACTATCTGAATGAGCTACGCAGGAGAGGCTCTGAATAGGTGCTATTCAAATTCAAAGGGTTGGTTTAGGGCAAGAGATGCAAAATAGTTTGGGATTTATTCGTCCAGATTGTGAGATTTCCTGCCTGAATATAATGCATTTTGATTAGCAGAAGTTCTCTACTGTTAGAAATTAAAATCAATGTTGATATGGCGTAATTTGAATTAAATACACTATTTGATTTAAATCAGTTTTATTCTGAAAAACCGGAAGTTCTCACTATTAGCTTAACACTTTTATTCTGAAAATTCGTCACTTCCGGTTAGCATTTAGCATCTGGCGGAATCATACGATTTCAAACCTTGAACCAAGGTGAACTGACATGTGATGTTGTACACTGAGCACACTGGGATTAGCACTCATTTATTGACGCTGAATAATGTGTAGCAGGGAATGTTTAAATAACCACAGACGCCAGAATGATGCAATTTAGCTACAGAAAAAGGCAGGAATTGCATTGGACCCGCCCCCCGACAACGCCGGCCAATAGGAGAAGACCTCAGATGACAACAGGAAGAGCAAGCCAAGAATTGATCTCTTCGACCCCCTGACCTGAACTGACCGGTCGGATGTGGAGAGCGCCTCCACTCGCACATTTCATTTTGTACATCACCGCATATTTTGTGTAATTAAATGCTGTTAACTTTTATAAGCTTCCCTTGACTCTTTTCAGTCTCTCTTGCCTTCAGGGTTCTAGAATTGCTTTCACTACTCTGCAATGGAAAGGCCATTTCTCTCGAAGCAACTGTTCTGAAAAGACATTTTGACCTCCAACAAGAAGGTTTGTTTTGTTTGTCAAAAGATTACAGAAAAAAGTACTGGTTAGATTTTCTTGAAACTTGGTGGAAAGAGCAAAGAAACAAGCCATTACATTTTGGAGCAGATTCAAGTCAGTTGCTATTTGAATAAGCTTTGCAGGAGATGTTGTATTCCCTGAGTAAGTGCTATAACAACTCAAGGGGTTGGTTTAGGGTTAGCCATGCAAAAACTCATGCGGAGACATTTGAAGTACTTTCACTCGAGCGTCTCCCTTTGGTTATTCAGCACTATTTGAATAAGCTACGAAGGAGAGTCTCTGAATAGGTGCTATTAAAATTCAAAGGGTTGGTTTAGGGCTAGCCATGCAACAGAGCTTGGGTTTTATTCGTCCAGAATGTGAGATTTCCTGCCTGAATATAATGTTTTTTAATTAGCAGAAGTTCTCTACTCTGCAATGGAAAGGCCATTTCTCTAGAAGCAACTGTGCTGAAAAGACAAGAAGGTTTGTTTTGTTTGTCAAAATATAACAGAAAAAAGAACAGGTTGGAACTTCATGAAACTTGGTGGAAAGGCGTACAATTGGCCAAGGAAGAAGCCATTACATTTCGGAGCAGAGCCAAAATAGGTTGTGAATGCAGGACACTATTATATTTTAGAGCGTGTGGGTTTGGTTAGTCAGTAATATTTGAATAAGCTCTGCGGGAGATGTTTTACTCCCGGAGTTAATGCTGTTCAAATACAAAGGGTTGGTTTAGGGTTTAGGGTTAGCCATGCAAAATACCAGATTGTGAGGTTTCCTTTGATTCAAAGAGGTATTTTTGGTATTTACTTACGATGTTATGTCGTAGGACAAAACTCGAAAGCTTTTTAACCACATACATTATGTCAGGCATCTAACCACAAACAAATAAAAATGTCTGCACCACTCTAGGGTTGCTCTAAAGCACATGTGTCAAACTCGAGGCCCGGGGGCCAAATCAGGCCCGTGGTGGATTTAATTTCGGCCCGCAGGATAATTTCTAATTCCTATTAGATCTGGCCCGCCGGTAGATTGCACGCACACCTTCACTCCATCCTGAGGGTCTCCTCAGCTCAGAGCCTGAGCCCAAACATTGATGACCTTGCACCCAAGATGAGATGCCAAGTATCTGAGCTAGCATCACAGAGCAGCTCACTGAGTTTAATGGATGTTTCCTTCTGCACTTTCTCTCTCACGACAACAGGGCATGTTTGGTTTCTCTTTGAGGGAAATAGTTTTGTTGAAGCTTTTGTTGGCCTGTGGGAAAATGTAATCATAAGAACTGACTCTGGAAAAGCTGCAGATAGAGCCATAAGAAATGAACGAACTGATTATTTAATGTTTAATGTTGTTTTTATAGGCAATCATTTAAGCTTTGTTAGTTCCAGGTTTAATATGTGCAATAAGTTCATTTCAATAAGTTCTGCAATAAACATTGAACCAGTCCGGCCCTCCACTAGTACCCATTTTTTTATTTTGGCCCACTGTGTATTTGAGTTTGACCCCCCTGATCTAAGAACATACTGAAATAAACACAACAAAGCTTTGACTCCCGCAGCAGGAACAACGTGGTGGTATTACGAGAAAGAAAACAGGAGTATTTGTGTTAGCAGATTCCCTGTGTTTCTATAAGCCTCTCAAAGATGTAAACATGCGCCCTGCAAAGCGAAGTGTAACCCCAAATATCTGTCTTTCTGCCTCGCTGGGGTAAAGCTGTGCATCTCCTCATTTGTAAAGCCAATGTGTGCAAACCCCCCCCCCCGCTCCCCTCCCCCCCCATTGCTCTTTCCCAGCACAACCTCTGAATGTCAAGCTTCCATTTTCACACACTTCTTCTTTTCTACAAGCCCGCTCTCCACAGCACTTTCTATTCCTCACTGTCCATTCATCTTCCCACCACCTTTCCCTCGCCCTCTATAGCTTTTTGCATTTCACACCCCTCCCCCCCCCCGGCTTCACCCCCCTTAGTGGCTGCTGTATGAGTTGTGATGATGTGAATCTGCAGGTAATGACGAGAGAAGCAGGAGTCGTAGTTTGATCAATTCCTCCGATGGTTCCCTAATAAGAGGTAACGCGAGGAAGGGCCGAGGAACAGGCTGCAACATGTCCTGCTACTTATCCGTCACCTTCTCCGACACATCCATAGAGGCAGGATGAGAGAAGGCACGCTGAGAACTGGGCCGATATGAGGATGGTGGAGAAGGACTTTACAATTTGTACACTGGTTTGCAGAAGCATCGAATAACAGTAGCTTTGTTTGTGTTTCTGTGAGTACATACATGTAACTATATACTATATAAGGGTTAAAGCACACAATGTTTCTTAGGCTATGCAAAGATGGAGGAATTTGCAGGTATTTTGAAATGTTTCGAGGGTAAGAATATGACTTTGTTCTGGCTCAATCTATTACGAAAAGAAAAGCAATGATTGCAATTTTCTTGCCGATTGCAATTTCTCTTTGTGCCTAGGAACTGTAATTGTTAGCAAACATTTCACACAACATCATTGTTGTTTGTGTTGATTTTTATTGGAAAAAATTGAAGTTTTAGATAAACAAAATATATTAAACTTAACTGTCAATCCTTTGTTAATATGGGTATTACTTGATTTTGTTTGCCAGTGTTTACAGGATAACTATTTTGGAGTCTGTAGTCATCAAGTTGGGAAATATTTCTGATTATGCCAACCTTGCTTTTGTTGATCGTCGATTGGTCTGGCATTTAGTTGTGTTTAACTTTTAATTGATCTGATCACAAGTAGACAGATCTTTTCTCAATCAAACGACATTTCCTCCCACTCATTTAAAAGCAGCATTTGTCACAAGCTAACAGAAGTGTTGCCCTTTGGTTACTTTAGCGACAGTCAGCAACAGCAACTCCGCTGTTTACTGGGTACAAATAGACATAAGAGCTATACGTTAACATGTTTCCATGCTTTAATGTTCAAAAAGGTCCCATATTTGAGAAAGCCAAACCTATGTGAATGCTTAAAGGTGGGGTAGGTAATCTTGGAGAAACCAGCTCGAGTGCGCTAGAATTTGAAAATACACAACCGGAACAAATCTGCCACTTCCTGACAGAGCCCCTCCTCCAACACACACGAACGTGCACATGACCAATGAGGGCACGAGATAAGTTTGTGCACAGATGGAAGGCTGACAGGCAGGTAGGCCATCCAGTTACTTTAGCCGGCTCAGATGATTGGTCGAGCTTTTTACAGCGCCACGGCTTCAACAGATGATATTTTTTAATGGATGTTTTGTCAAAGCACTTCAGATATTCATTGATATCGGGATGTTAAGAGCATTCCATGGAATATAACAAAAAGTGTATCTCGAGCCGGTTTCTCAAACGTACCTACCCCACCCCTTTAATACATAATTTAAAATATATAATCATCTTACTAAACAGACTCAGTGAAGTCTGGAATCAATGCCATTAAATGTTTTATCCTCTCTCTTCAGGTTTTATTCGGCTGCCTTCCAAACAGCACACGATGGAGGTGGAAGCAAAGCGTCAGCATTAAATCACTAAGCACCAATTATTAACTTAAAAACTGGAAAGTATAATCGGAAGAGTTGCAGCGGAGTTCAGAAGGAAATTGTTTTTGAGAAAAAGTGTTGAAGGAATAAGAAGAACAAAGCCATGTATCACAAAATGAGAGCTTGCATTGTTTTTTTAATACAAAAATGTGCTTTCTGTGATTCAACACCAGCTTGCTTGCTGAGCAACAGCACACAAAAAGGGATTGTGTACTTAAGAAGCTGTAATGCCTGAAGATAAGCACTTCATGTGTGTAACTCAGACTCCTGAAGCCACAGGTTTAAATTCAATTGAACTTTGAAAGCATTTTCCATAAAGACTGTTTTCTGCCTTCAATCTCTCTTCTGTTAAAGACGATCTCTCTGGAGCCATGTTTTACAAGTTCTCAACAAGTGTTCCTAAAATACGCACAAGGAAAAGTCTTTCATCTGCTACTCTAAGGCCAAAATGAGGAGTTCGATCATCGATATAAAAAATACAGAGTGTGGATTGGCAGCTGGAAAGATGTCAATTCACTTCTGGGGCACGAGGTGTCCTTGAGCAAAAAAATAAAACCCCCAACTGCTCCCTGGCGCCCAACCCTAATAATAATAATTCATTACTACACATATTGGACATGTAACAGTGGATAGTACTGAAAACCATAGCAGCCCTTTAGCTCGGACACCCCTCCACTGATGCATCTGTACACTTCACATGTGTGTTTATGCACTTCCTGGCAACACAACAACAACAGGATTTTGTGCCCTGAACAAACAGAAACATATCGAGTGATTTTCATGTTTCCTGACAGAGCAGAGCCACAGCGCGACGAAACAGCACGTCAATAGGGATCCATACCAGCACGTATGTGTGTGTGTGTGTGTGTGTGTGTGTGTGTGTGTGTGTGTGTGTGTGTGTGTGTGTGTGTGTGTGTGTGTGTGTGTGTGTGTGTGTGTGTGTGTGTGTGTGTGTGTATGTATGTATGTACAGCAGGCTAAATAAGGCCCTGGCCTTCTTATCTAGCTCACTGGGATGCAGCCCAGATCCACAAGCCTCCCTTATAAGGCAGCAGCTGGACATCCCATCTCTCTGTTTCTATGTTGTGTTAATCTGTGTGTGTTGTGATGTATTTGTTTTATGGCAGGCTGCTCAGTATCAGAACATTCCTCTGGCTCTCTAGGCTGGGAACCATCTCTAATAATAGCTGCAGCCTGAAAACCATTAACACACACACACACACACACACACACACACACACACACACACACACACACACACACACACACACACACACACACACACACACACACACACACACACACACACACACACACACACACACACACACACACACACACACACACACACACACACACACACACACACACACACACACACACACACACACACACACACACACACACCCATAAAACATCTGTCTTCTTGTATTTACAGAAGCACTGGCTGAGAGAGTTTCCATCGGTGCCAAAGTTTCAAATATTATTTATTACTTACTACTTATTTTCACTATGTTTGTGTACTTCTATAATTTATTACACATTTGTTTTGACAAATTCTGCTGATGTTCAGGTGTATATCAGTATGTAGTGTCTCTACTTTAAAGAGTCCTCTCCTGCTGATGTTCAGGTGTATATCAGTATGTAGTGTCTCTACTTTAAAGAGTCCTCTCCTGCTGATGTTCAGGTGTATATCAGTATGTAGTGTCTCTACTTTAAAGAGTCCTCTCCTGCTGAGGTTCAGGTGTATATCAGTATGTAGTGTCTCTACTTTAAAGAGTCCTCTCCTGCTGATGTTCAGGTGTATATCAGTATGTAGTGTCTCTACTTTAAAGAGTCCTCTCCTGCTCATGTTCAGGTGTATATCAGTATGTAGTGTCTCTACTTTAAAGAGTCCTCTCCTGCTGATGTTCAGGTGTATATCAGTATGTAGTGTCTCTACTTTAAAGAGTCCTCTCCTGCTGATGTTCAGGTGTATATCAGTATGTAGTGTCTCTACTTTAAAGAGTCCTCTCCTGCTGAGGTTCAGGTGTATATCAGTATGTAGTGTCTCTACTTTAAAGAGTCCTCTCCTGCTGATGTTCAGGTGTATATCAGTATGTAGTGTCTCTACTTTAAAGAGTCCTCTCCTGCTGATGTTCAGGTGTATATCAGTATGTAGTGTCTCTACTTTAAAGAGTCCTCTCCTGCTGAGGTTCAGGTGTATATCAGTATGTAGTGTCTCTACTTTAAAGAGTCCTCTCCTGCTGATGTTCAGGTGTATATCAGTATGTAGTGTCTCTACTTTAAAGAGTCCTCTCCTGCTGATGTTCAGGTGTATATCAGTATGTAGTGTCTCTACTTTAAAGAGTCCTCTCCTGCTGAGGTTCAGGTGTATATCAGTATGTAGTGTCTCTACTTTAAAGAGTCCTCTCCTGCTGATGTTCAGGTGTATATCAGTATGTAGTGTCTCTACTTTAAAGAGTCCTCTCCTGCTGAGGTTCAGGTGTATATCAGTATGTAGTGTCTCTACTTTAAAGAGTCCTCTCCTGCTCATGTTCAGGTGTATATCAGTATGTAGTGTCTCTACTTTAAAGAGTCCTCTCCTGCTGAGGTTCAGGTGTATATCAGTATGTAGTGTCTCTACTTTAAAGAGTCCTCTCCTGCTGATGTTCAGGTGTATATCAGTATGTAGTGTCTCTACTTTAAAGAGTCCTCTCCTGCTGATGTTCAGGTGTATATCAGTATGTAGTGTCTCTACTTTAAAGAGTCCTCTCCTGCTGAGGTTCAGGTGTATATCAGTATGTAGTGTCTCTACTTTAAAGAGTCCTCTCCTGCTGATGTTCAGGTGTATATCAGTATGTAGTGTCTCTACTTTAAAGAGTCCTCTCCTGCTGATGTTCAGGTGTATATCAGTATGTAGTGTCTCTACTTTAAAGAGTCCTCTCCTGCTGATGTTCAGGTGTATATCAGTATGTAATGTCTCTACTTTAAAGAGTCCTCTCCTGCTGATGTTCAGGTGTATATCAGTATGTAGTGTCTCTACTTTAAAGAGTCCTCTCCTGCTGATGTTCAGGTGTATATCAGCATGTAGTGTCTCTACTTTAAAGAGTCCTCTCCTGCTGATGTTCAGGTGTATATCAGTATGTAGTGTCTCTACTTTAAAGAGTCCTCTCCTGCTGATGTTCAGGTGTATATCAGTATGTAGTGTCTCTACTTTAAAGAGTCCTCTCCTGCTGATGTTCAGGTGTATATCAGTATGTAGTGTCTCTACTTTAAAGAGTCCTTTCCTGCTGATGTTTAGGTGTATATCAGCATGTAGTGTCTCTACTTTTAAAGAGTCCTCTCCTGCTGATGTTCAGGTGTATATCAGTATGTAGTGTCTCTACTTTAAAGAGTCCTCTCCTGCTGATGTTCAGGTGTATATCAGTATGTAGTGTCTCTACTGGGACATGTCTCCATGCTTTAATGTTCAAAAACCTCTTTATTTTTCTCATACTGCAGCACCTTTTTTCACCCTCTGTCTGAAACCAGGAATAAAACCTAGATGTAGGTCAAAGTTGAACTTGAAATAGTGCTACTTTCAACTTGTGGAAGGAGTAGATACAGTAAATACAAACATGGTTATCATGAGCCAAAGAGGAAACAAAAAACAAGCTAAGACTGAGGAGGCATTTACAACTCATTAAATATTAATAGTTTGAAAAAGGATACCGGTCCTATTGACAATGATGTCATTTGCCTGTACACTATCACAGAGGTATTTCTTTTACCACAGAATGCTATTGTTTAACAGTGAATACAGCTGATACTTCCAGAACAAAGCATACAGTCCTCTAAATCTCTCACCCCGGCACAATTATTCTGTCTATTTGTGGATTTCTCCAAACGCTAAAGTGGTTTCCATGTGGCTGTATTAAAAAGGCACCTCACTACTTTAACAGTGGGGTCTTTTTCAAGCCTGTTATAAATGGAAAAACCCAGTAGTATAAGTGCAGAAAATGGATTAAACAGTGTGATTTCTCAGCTTTAAATGTTAAGGCACAGACAGAGAATTTTAATCTTTCTTTCTTCATAATTGTCATAATATCTTTTGGGGCAACAGTTCTCATTTCAGCCAGTTTAAATGTCAACTGTGTCCCTGTTGTTTTTGTTGTTGCAGAATGCATACGTTACATGGAAAAAAGAGGGGAAGTGAAATAACACTGAGGGTCAAAAAAGAAAAGATTAGGAGAGGATATGGGACACCGCATACACACAATGTATGAGGGGCATCAACGCATATCTCTAAGGGGCCATTATGGATGGTGTCAAACAGCATCAGTGAGGTTAACAGAGGACGTCGGGGTCAATAGAGGGCCACAGTGACGCGTCCTAAAATCCGGAAGTACGTTAGCATGTTACCACTTCCGGTTCTTTCGACAAAAAGCAATGCAATCTCTCCGTAGGGTTTTGGAAAATAGCTAGAAATAAAGTCTGTGGTTGAGAAATATTGAAGAGATGGATCACGTTTTGTTCTACATTAAATCCATCAGCAGTGACCCCACTGGTGATTTCTGAAGAGTTGACGTGTCTGAAAAACGATGGTTGTTACCAAGTGGCTGAATAGGACTACAGAAGTCGTGCAGGCCGTTGTACGTCATTACGCCGAACACGTAAACACTCCTCTGAGTTAGTTTCTGTTCTGCTTGAAAGCAAGTCCCTGCCTCCTGCAGACTGTTCAAACAAACGATTCAACTCGTACCATTTTGAATCTGTGTGTTTGAATATGGATCTGAAGTTGGCGTGACGTTGAAGCAGCGACCCTGCTGTAGTTCCTTTATAGCATAACGTTAGAATTTTGCTTCTGGCGACTAGATTTATGATTCGAAAAGGATAAAAGTAGGGTAGACATGTGGAGATTATCCGGCTGAACAAAACGTGACCCGTCTCTTCAATGTGTTTCAACCACAGACCTTAGTTCCAGCTATTTTCCAAAATCCTATGGAGAAATTGCATTAGGCGCGTTCACACCAAGTACTTTTCCCACAAAGGTTCCTGAGAACTACGATTTAGTTGCGTTCACACCAAAAAGTCCCAGGAACTAAATTAGTTCTAGAGAACCTTTTTTAGCCCCTTTTCAGTCCCTGCTAGAGAGCAGGGACTTTCGTGGGAGAAAAAGGTTCCTGTGTCGGATTGGCTGGGCGGATTGCAAACCACGCCCCGTCAAACTCCCCAAAACTTTTGTGAAGCCACCATTTTATCATCCTCGCATTGCATTATTAGCGTTAGCATTAGCCCAGCGCACCAACGCAGAGAGACTAACTTATGACAACACAAAATAAAACATGGGAGCGGTGGAGATGAGTAAGTGTCGGCGTTCTGGAGATTTACTCGGAAGGCTTCAGTAGAACTCCGGGGACTTCCGGCCGGGGACTTCGGGTGGCAGTATACGCCGTGAAGTTGTTTGCGGCCTGCCAGTAGACCCAAAGCAGAAAAAGAAGTGACGTCATCGGCTTCATTTGCCCAATCCACCCCCAATAACAAATTTCCGGTATGAACGCGATCTGTACTTAGTTCATGAGAACTAAAGAGTTCTCAGGAACCTTTGTGGGAAAAGTACTTTGTGTGAAAGCGCCTATTGCGTTTTTGTCGAAGGAACCGGAAGGAGCTTACTTCCAGGTTTTAGGATGCGTCACTGTGGCACTCTATGTACATCAGAAATAAAACCAAACACCTTCAGCTGTTTCCTCATGGGACTCATCTCCTCTGTCCATATTTTATTATTAAAAACTGCTCTGCTGCTGCTTCTCTGACAGTGCTGATAATGACAATATGAAGTATTTTTGAAGGGCTCCCTCAACAAAAGCAATGGGATCTTTCTATTGGATTTATTGGCATTATTGCAGATAATCTATCTCTGAAGGGAACACAGGGATTGTAGCCTTTGCAGACTATTTACATGCACAACAACTAAAACACACTATAAATACCAAAAGCACAATAGGGCCTTATTTCAGCCATCTAACCAAAAATAGGTTCAACTATTCTCACTTCTACTCATTCCTACACCACTCTATATGACAGTTTGTATCATGGCTACAGCTCTGGAAGTAGTTTGACACTTGTTAAAAATGTGTCTCCAGTTGGAGCGTGGGCTTTAACTTGGAGGATGGTTTTTTTGGGATCCTATCACTCTTTTTTCTTCCACCAACTTACAGGAAAAGACACCTTGTTTTACTTCTCCTGTCTGTTAGTTGTTGTGTCTGCAAAAAGCATGTGTGCACTTGTTCATTCAGACTTTCATTAATTCCCTAACCCTTCCTTCAGCGTGCATCAAAACAACCAAATTATTCGTGATTTAAGTAATTTATTTTTGCTTTTAGTAAAATAGCACGTTGAAAGAAAAACATCCTCACTTCATGGGATCTTGCTTTTTCTCCTTCCACACACACACACTTCATACACACACACATAAACCTTGAACGGAGTGGTGAGGTCTAAGTAACCTAGCAACAGCCTGCCAGACCCAACAGGTTGTGAAGGGAGAGAAGAGGACACAAACAATATCATCCGACTCCTATGGCAGCCTTGTCTGCAGAACACACACACACACACACACACACACACACACACACACACACACACACACACACACACACACACACACACACACACACACACACACACACACACACACACACACACACACACACACACACACACACACACACACACACACACACACACACACACACACACACACACACACACACACACACACACACACACACACACACACACACACACACACACACACACACACACACACACACACACCCCTCAGAGGTCATTCACAAAAGATACTGTGCATGCCTAAAAGAAGCCATTCTGTGATGTTGCTTTGTATTTCTGCATCCATCGAAGTTTGCTATTGCATTTTAACCCTAAAAATAGGTATGCAGAATCATACTTCCTGCTGTTGGGTTTGATAGCATGACAACTTGAAGGCTCTTTCTAAAAACATCCATAGCAATCAGGAGGATTTTTGTGCCAAGACTTCAGAATAAAAGTGTTTTTTTCTACAGGTTCCAACAATCAGAGGAAATCCATCATGGAAGTGGCGAAAAAGACCAGAAGGCATTGCAACCTCAGGAAAATTAAGTGTTTGATTATAGGCTGTATCTATGGATACCTTTATGTCCACCCTGGCTGAAAGCATGTTGACGCATAGAGTGGGGCAGCCATGCCGTATGTTTTGCAGTTAGCACTCCCTGGTTCCTCAATAACTAAATATATAACTAAATAAAATAAAAAAATAATGTTTTTTTTATTATGCACGAGTCAATTGACGGGTATTTGAAATACTATTATAAAATATAAAGCCATGCCTTCATGATGTCATTAATTGCATACAGCCTTTCCTATCAATTTTTAAAAATCTTAATAATAAACCGAAATAATATTTAACTGGATTTCGGCCATTTGTCAGACACATTGACACAAGTTTCGAACAAGTTTCAATGGAAAAAACGCCTATTTTAAGTCTGGGTAATATCATGTCCACCCTGACTGAAAGCCTCTTTACGTACAGGAACCCAAGTAGGACATTTGAAACAGTGGCGTTTCACAAAGAAGAAGAACAAACCCCGACCACATTAATCTGAACGAGAGAGATGAGTTATTGTTATTACAACGTAATTTTCCGATTATTTGAGAAGAGATCCTTTTAGTGTACATTCTTAGAAGAAGTGAGAAATGGATTTAATTTCTGGTTGACAGCTATCAAAGTGGAAAAATAAGAAACTGTAAATGTTTGCAATCATTTATGGCATTAATATCTAATTATTTTCAGTTGATTGCTGGAAAAGGGAAATGACAATTAACCATTTTTCATTAAAAAAAAATCTGATTCAAGAACAAAACTCTGTTATTAGATCCTTATTCTTCTTGTATGACAGTTATTGCTCAATCTGAAAGGCCTTTCCCAGCTTTGGAATTTCTCTGTTAGCGTAAGATAACCAGAGGTGGGAAGTAGTGGAGTACAAATACTTTGTTACTGTATTCAAGTACATGTTTCTGGTATCAGTACTTTACTCCACTACTTATTTTTCTGACCACTTTTTACTTTGACTTCTTACATGTTGAACCCAAATACCTGTACTTTCTACTTCTTACATGTTGAACTCAAATACCTGTACTTTCTACTTCTTACATGTTGAACCCAAATACCTGTACTTTCTACTTCTCACATGTTGAACCCAAATACCTGTACTTTCTACTTCTTACATTTTGAACACAAATACCTGTACTTTCTACTTCTTACATGTTGAACACAAATACCTGTACTTTCTACTTCTCACATGTTGAACACAAATACCTGTACTTTCTACTTCTTACATGTTGAACTCAAATACCTGTACTTTCTACTTCTTACATGTTGAACTCAAATACCTGTACTTTCTACTTCTTACATGTTGAACTCAAATACCTGTACTTTCTACTTCTCACATGTTGAACACAAATACCTGAACTTTCTACTTCTTACATGTTGAACTCAAATACCTGTACTTTCTACTTCTTACATGTTGAACTCAAATACCTGTACTTTCTACTTCTCACATGTTGAACCCAAATACCTGAACTTTCTACTTCTTACATGTTGAACTCAAATACCTGTACTTTCTACTTCTTACATGTTGAACACAAATACCTGTACTTTCTACTTCTTACATGTTGAACCCAAATACCTGAACTTTCTACTTCTTACATGTTGAACTCAAATACCTGTACTTTCTACTTCTTACATGTTGAACCCAAATACCTGTACTTTCTACTTCTCTCATTTCCAAACAGGCTGGTTCCTTTAGTCTGAATGTGTGTTTGGTGGCGTGATCATTATTATTTAGAGTCATTGCGTGCCTATTGATTTGAACACGATCCGTGTATCCATCATTTCCTGGTCTTCTCTAAAGAAGAGGGACCAATGGAAACGTTGTCATGTTGCCGTTGGTCACCATGGAAACATTCATTAGCTAACAATGACATTATTGTTCTATTAATATAAAGGGAGGTCAGGTACTCTTTAAAACAGCTGCTAGTTATGGGTACTTTTTACTGAAGTATATTTCAAAGCCCTCTTTACTTTGACTTGAGTAAAGAAGTTTAGTCAGTACTTCTACTTTTACCAGAGTATTTTTAAACACGAGTATCTGTACTTCTACTGGAGTGAAGGATGTGTGTACTGTTGCCATCTCTGCAGATAACTAAGATTATTTTTGTTGACATCATACATTATCATATACAAATGTGACATACGTTTACGGCAGACCAACTCGCAAATCGGGTAGTCACAAGCTCCGTGAACAATGAGGGTGGCAGACAGAGGGTAGGAAGCACAAACAAACACACAAACAAAAATAAATAAACAATAAACAAGGCATGGGACAGAGAGGGAGCTGTCATGGCCGGTTCAGTTGACATGAAGCCCTGCTGGAGTTCTGTTATCTTTCTGCTGCAGAAAGCAACTGAGGGGTTTCTTATCAGTGTGTTACATTGCAAGTCTTTTGACTTTTCAATTCCTTTTAAAAGGCCTTGACACACCAAAGTGACACCAAAGAACACGTCCTGACGGACCCGATTGTTGTGTCACCTCAAGTCTCCTGCGTCTTGGCCCAAAAAAATCGCACTAGAACACACCGCAAAGACTTCAGCCGACGTCCAAGTAGCACGTATGCACTGCGCATGCGTGAGTGGAAATAACTCTCCTTACCAGCAGGTGGCGGTAGTGTGTATTCGTCATTCAAAAGAGGCAACAACCGGAAGACAGACTGCGTGATATATACAAACAACAAATAGCACGGGTTCCATTTTCACTCTCGTCCATCACGGACTGTTTCACATAACACCTTATAATCGAAAACATGTTTAGTGCTCGGTCAGTAGGGGCTTGGACTGGGAGCTGTAGGGTCCCGGTTCAAGTCCCTGACCACCAGACCTAAATATGGATTGTGGACTGCTACTTGGAGAGGTCCCAGTTCACCTCCTGCCCTGCCGTGGTGCCCTTGACACTTAAAGCTGCATAGACTAATTAAAAATGCTTTTCTTCGGACTCGTCTCCAGCTTAAAAGGCTAGTGGTAAATATTTTCAACCTGTATAGGATATAGAAAACTCTACTTTACGTCAATGCCTCTAATTACAGCCTGAGACGTGATGCATATCAACCTTAATGAGCCCAAATGACAAAAAGACAGAATACCTCATTAGCATATAGATTTCCAGAGAAACTTCTGAGGGTTAAATGTCATGTCAGCATAATAATTAGTTGTCAGGAGCCCGGCTTTATTTCCTGTTCGACAGGTGCCAGAAATACTTAATAAGCATGTGTCAGTGTTAATGATCGTATGTAAGACAATATAATCTGCAGCCTTTGCTTACGAGCGAGAGCTGCTTGTGATGGAAGTGGCTCTCGTAAATAAAACAGCACTCATCAGGATAAAAACACTATAATTAATCGAGGATGCAAAAAGCTTTGTTTTGATTGTCATCCGACTGATTTTAAATTATACTCAAGGCTGAGGACAAAGAAATTACAGCAATGAAGACATAGTGGTTCATGCTGTTACATTGTTTTTTGTTTCTTCATTCTCACTTCATGCAGGACTTTCAGTGTGTGGAT
The DNA here is from genome assembly GCF_949606895.1 of Notothenia rossii. Taxonomy (NCBI): domain Eukaryota; kingdom Metazoa; phylum Chordata; class Actinopteri; order Perciformes; family Nototheniidae; genus Notothenia; species Notothenia rossii. The sequence continues at coordinate 3,265,844 of NC_136908.1, read as the reverse complement.
ACTGCAGTATTATTATTATTAAACATACCTCATGCCCTCTGTGGATTTGTTCTGGTAGTTGCAGTAGAGCTGCGGGGTTCCCAGCATCGCCTCAGTGAAGACAGCCAGGAAACCGAGGGTCTCCACAAAAAGCACAGAGTCCAGGAAGAGGTAAGTGGCGTAGGCGGCCATCAGTGTGAAGGACAGCACGCACTGCATGTAGTCCAGGAAGCGACTCCATAGCCAGAAGGAGCTCCAGTCAAAGTCTGAAAGGCGCGCGACATACAGAAATAAGTACAAGAACTATAGCAGCTCAAAGGAGTACAACCAGCTGGACAATTAGGGCAACAAAAAAGATTAAAGACATGAAGTTATGTTGTTCTTGGAGATGGAAAAGTACTTTTTAGACACATCACAGTTTTATTCCAAATAACTTAAAGAGGACATATCTTTGCTTCATTTTCAGGTGTATGTAGTGTCTCTATTTTAAAGAGTCCTCCCCTGCTGATGTTCAGGTGTATATCAGTATGTAGTGTCTCTACTTTAAAGAGTCCTCTCGTGCTGATGTTCAGGTGTATATCAGTATGTAGTGTCTCTACTTTAAAGAGTCCTCTCCTGCTGATGATCAGGTGTATATCAGTATGTAGTGTATCTACTTTAAAGAGTCCTCTCCTGCTGATGTTCAGGTGTATATCAGTATGTAGTGTCTCTACTTTAAACAGTCCTCTCCTGCTGATGTTCAGGTGTATATCAGTATGTAGTGTCTCTACTTTAAAGAGTCCTCTCCTGCTGATGTTCAGGTGTATATCAGTATGTAGTGTATCTAGTTTAAAGAGTCCTCTCCTGCTGATGTTCAGGTGTATATCAGTATGTAGTGTCTCTACTTTAAAGAGTCCTCTCCTGCTGATGTTCAGGTGTATATCAGTATGCAGTGTCTCTACTTTAAAGAGTCCTCTCCTGCTGATGTTCAGGTGTATATCAGTATGTAGTGTCTCTACTTTAAAGAGTCCTCTCCTGCTGATGTCCAGGTGTATATCAGTATGTAGTGTCTCTACTTTAAAGAGTACTCTCCTGCTGATGTTCAGGTGTATATCAGTATGTAGTGTCTCTACTTTAAAGAGTCCTCTCCTGCTGATGTTCAGGTGTATCTCAGTATGTAGTGTCTCTACTTTAAAGAGTCCTCTCCTGCTGATGTTCAGGTGTATATCAGTATGTAGTGTCTCTACTTTAAATAGTCCTCTCCTGCTGATGTTCAGGTGTATATCAGTATGTAGTGTCTCTACTTTAAAGAGTCCTCTCCTGCTGATGTTCAGGTGTATATCAGTATGTAGTGTCTCTACTTTAAAGAGTCCTCTCCTGCTGATGTTCAGGTGTATATCAGTATGTAGTGTCTCTACTTTAAAGAGTCCTCTCCTGCTGATGTTCAGGTGTATATCAGTATGTAGTGTCTCTACTTTAAAGAGTCCTCTCCTGCTGATGTTCAGGTGTATATCAGTATGTAGTGTCTCTACTTTAAAGAGTCCTATCCTGCTGATGTTCAGGTGTATCTCAGTATGTAGTGTCTCTACTTTAAAGAGTCCTCTCCTGCTGATGTTCAGGTGTATATCAGTATGTAGTGTCTCTACTTTAAAGAGTCCTCTCCTGCTGATGTTCAGGTGTATATCAGTATGTAGTGTCTCTACTTTAAAGAGTCCTCTCCTGCTGATGTTCAGGTGTATGTAGTGTATTTGAGTAATGCGCTCGTCTGTATTGCCATTTCAATAAAGTTCTGAGTAATTGTGCCACCCTTGCAGAGCTGAGATCACAGAACAAGGCGTAATGTTTATCTGCTGATGCTTGACAGAGTTTAATAATCAACGATCATTCATAGAGGCGCCGCAAAACCAGCGTCTACATCCAGGCAAAGCAGACATAACTGTGCTCTAAAGAAAAGCTAATATCCTGTTTTCCTCTCAGGGTGAGTCACAGAATTCTACTTTCCTGCAAATTATGCATCAAAAGGGAACACAATAGGAATCCAATACTAGGAAATCGAGAGTGCATTAGTGAGTCCCAAGAGGAGAGTTTGTAATACATTTTGACCTGCTGAGTGTACTCTGTGCTTCCTCACATCATACAAATACTGTGTCATACTGCCATCTAGTGTCCATAACAGGAACTACAGCCCTTTATTCACCAACACTGTGTCCTACTTCCATAGTGCATACTTATTGTTTACAGAGTCAGGGAAGAAATTACATCATTTCCAGTTTTATCCAAACACCTGCATCAATTAAACTATTGTTTTGAGTGCCAACATCACTTAAACGTAAACAAAAAAAATGCTATGTTTCAGGGTTTTTGCAGTTGTGCCTACATTTGTGCATTGCATTGTGGGATATATCCATTAGCAACATTTGTGCGTCAAATATTTTTCAATTAAGTGTTTCTTTTTTTGATCATTGTGGTCATGTGATGTCTAATATTTGTAAAACAGTGCAGATCATTTCAAATGTATCCCCCGAAAGCTTCAAATATATGAATAATGCAAGGAATTAAATACGTTTAACTCAATAATTCTTACAAAACAATCAGATTATTGGTGGATTAAACAACCTCTCTCCTGTTTAAACTGCAGCTGTTTCCGCATGATACACCCAGCCAGATTTACTGACATACCCATTACATAAAGGGGCATTGTGTTGAAACCTAGTGTAGTTCACATTTTAAAAAGCTGGTTAGAAGACAACATGAACTGTCACAAGTCAGCCATTAAGGCAGGGGTGTCAAACTCAATTTCATCGCGGGCCACATCAGCATTTTGGTTGCACTCAAAAAGGGCCGGTTGTAACTTTAAGACTATATATATATACATATGCAAATATTTAATATAAACGTATGTATTACATTACATTGCATCATTATCGGATAGGGTAATAACTTCATAATTAAATACGTCTGAAAGCAGAAGTCTAGGGAAAATCATTGGAAGGTCACAAAATGATTTTTTTTTTTTTTTTTTTTTTAAAAAAAAGCCAAATCCTGGAGAAAAAAAATGAAAATGTAAAAAAAAAGTGACATTTTGAAGAAAGAAAAGTCAAATTCTGAAAAAAAGTCAAATTCTGAAAAAAAAAGTCTAATTCTGATTTAAAAAATATATATTTGAGATGCATTGTGGGACATGTAGTTTATGGGCAATGTGCTTCTGTAAATCGGCATGTAACCGTATAATAAACGTATTATATTCTTTCAGAGCTCTTGTAGGGCCGCATTAAATGAAGTCGCGGACCGGATTTGGCCCCCGGGCCTTGAGTTTGACACCCATGCTCTAGAGATATCAATCATCATTTCAAACTGCAAAGACTAAAAGCATAGCGTTAGAAGATGTCATTAAAATGCTTCAAAAACAGGTTAGTTGAAGTTAAATCCATGAGAACTAGAAATGTGTCGACATGCAGTCAGAATAATGAGCTTCTGATTTGTTCCATAGCTGGAATTTCATATAAATTATAGATTCAAGCACAAGCAACACATGCAAATATGAAGTCCACACATGTTTTCTTCATGAAGGTTGATCTTTCATGTTACACCATGCTATATTTTGGCCATTGTGGGTAAAAAAAATTATACATATTACAAAGAAAACGTTGATATTAAAGTATCAAAAATGACTAGAAAATGTGGAACGTTTTTCTCTCAAATGTCCACTTTTATCATCTAAAAGTTTCTATCTGTGAATATTACCAAATTGTTCACCATTTATCTAAGATTTAATAGACTTATATGAAAAATTAACAAAAAGATTGGAAAAAAATGTTCTCTAAATTGTACAAATAAAAATAATAGTTGTTCTCTTTGCATTAGGTTTTAATCTCTGAATATTACCAAATGTATCACCGTGTATCTAAGACTAAGTGACCAAATATAGAGGGGGAAAACTACATTTTGGGAGTGAATTACATTCCTCTTAAATGTATAAATGAAGTCTCTAAATCTCTCAACATTTTCCAATTTTTTTTCTTCCTGGAAATAAAAAACAAAAATCGGATAATCTTTGAAATTCTCAAGTTTTTGTACTTTCATTTTACACATATCTGTAAAAACATTCATTCCCACAATGGCCCTGTAATGCTGTTGTTCTTTTGCACTGATGGTGTGAAATGTAACATGCATTGAAATCATCGCAGCATAAAAGGAAGAGAGTAAATATTCTCTGTGAAAGAAAACATGGATGAAGCAGCAGGACTACATGCGTGTGAAATAATGGAGTTAGTCGTCATGCTAATGCTCATCATGCTAATGCTCATCATGCTAATGCTCATCATGCTAATCATGCTAAAGCTCATCATGCTAATGCTCATCATGCTAATCATGCTAAAGCTCATCATGCTAATGTTCAACATGCTAAAGCTCATCATGCTAATGGTCAACATGCTAAAGCTCATCATGCTAATGCTCATCATGCTAATCATGCTAAAGCTCATCATGCTAATGCTCATCATGCTAATGCTCATCATGCTAATCATGCTAAAGCTCATCATGCTAAGGGTCATCATGCTAATGCTCATCATGCTAATCATGCTAAAGCTCATCATGCTAAGGGTCATCATGCTAATGCTCATCATACTAAATGCTCATCATGCTAATCATGCTAAAGCTCATCATGCTAATGCTCATCATGCTAATGCTCATCATACTAAATGCTCATCATGCTAATCATGCTAAAGCTCATCATGCTAATGCTTATCATGCTAATGCTCATCATGCTAATGCTCATTGTGCTAATCATGCTAATGCTCATCATGCTAAAGCTCATCATGCTCATCATGCTAAAGCTCATCATGCTAATGTTCATAATGCTAATGCTCATAATTCTAAAGCTCATCATGCTAATGCTCATCATGCTAATGCTCATTGTGCTAATGCTCATCATGATAATGTTGGACACACAGATGGAGGGAGATGAACTACAGCTGATGTTTCATGGCAGACACAGTCAAATCTGTACGTACCCACAAAAAGCCTCTTAGGGATTCTGATCTCCTCGTCCTTACTGTCTGTGGCTACAGACAACAAATAAAGGAAATAAAACAAAAAGCAAAAAGAGGGAAAGAGAAAGAAGAACCGTCTTCATTTTGTCAGACAAGCCAGAGGTGACCCGTGATGCGAGATGGGAACAAAATAAAGATTATTTTGTCGTCTAGTATTGCGATAACGATACAGGACGGATCATTAGCATTGACAAATGTATTTAAATGATCATGCTGAGATTTTTTAAGAGGAACTGAACTAAATAAAAATGTTTGTCTAAGTCTGTAAGTTATATTTAACAAATATTTAATAAATGTTTAGCTTCCAGAGATTTAAATAACGACTAAGAAGCTCTATAGTAAGTTCAACTAACTTTTTTCTTTAAAGTTTTAGCTAAGTAACAGTTTTGGGGGTGGTATCATTTATCAAGTTTAATAAAAAAACAGAGGAAGTAAACACTAAAGGGAACAGCAGAAGAAGACGGATAGGAAGTAAACACTAAAGGGAACAGCAGAAGAAGACAGACAGGAAGTAAACACTAAAGGGAACAGCAGAAGAAGACAGGCAGGAAGTAATTACTAAAGTGAACAGAAGAAAAAGACAGACAGGAAGTAAACACTAAAGGGAACAGCAGAAGAAGACAGACAGGAAGTAAACACTAAAGGGAACAGCAGAAGAAGACAGACAGGAAGTAAACACTAAAGGGAACAGAAGAAGAAGACAGACAGGAAGCAAACACTAAAGGGAACAGCAGAAGAAGACAGACTGGAAGTAAAGCTAAAGGGAACAGCAGAAGAAGACAGACAGGAAGTAAACACTAACGGGAACAGCAGAAGAAGACAGACAGGAAGTAAACACTAACGGGAACAGCAGAAGAAGACAGACAGGAAGTAAACACTAAAGGGAACAGCAGAAGACAGACAGAGAGGAAGTAAACACTAAAGGGAACAGCAGAAGAAGACAGACAGGAAGTAAACACTAAAGGGAAGAGCAGAAGAAGACAGACATGAGGTAAACACTAAAGGGAACAGCAGAAGAAGACAGACAGAGAGGAAGTAAACACTAAAGGGAACAGCAGAAGAAGACAGACAGACAGGAAGTAAACACTAGAGGGAACAGCAGAAGAAGACGGACAGAGAGGAAGTAAACACTAAAGGGAACAGCAGAAGAAGACAGACAGGAGGTAAACACTAAAGGGAACAGCAGTAGAGGACAAACAGGAAATAAACACTAAAGGGAACAGCAGAAGAAGACAGACAGGAGGTAAACACTAAAGGGAACAGCAGAAGAAGACAGACAGGAGGTAAACACTAAAGGGAACAGCAGAAGAAGACAGACAGGAGGTAAACACTAAAGGGAACAGCAAAAGAAGACAGACAGACAGGAAGTAAACACTAAAGGGTACAGCAGAAGAAGACAGACAGAGAGGAAGTAAACACTAAAGGGAACAGTAGAAGAAGATGGACAGAGAGGAAGTAAACACTAACGGGAACAGCAGAAGAAGACAGACAGGAAGTAAACAGTAAAGGGAACAGCAGAAGAAGACAGACAGGAAGTAAACACTAAAGGGAACAGCAGCAGAGGACAAACAGGAAATAAACACTAAAGGGAACAGCAGAAGAAGATGGACAGAGAGGAAGTAAACACTAAAGGGAACAGCAGAAGAAGATGGACAGAGAGGAAGTAAACACTAAAGGGAACAGCAGAAGAAGATGGACAGAGAGGAAGTAAACACTAAAGGGAACAGTAGAAGAAGACGGACAGAGAGGAAGTAAACACTAAAGGGAACAGCAGAAGAAGACAGGACGTAAACAATAAAGGGAACAGCAGATGAAGACAGACAGGAAGTAAACACTAACAGCAGAAGAAGACAGACAGGAAGTAAACACTAACAGCAGAAGAAGACAGACAGGAAGTAAACACTAAAGGGAACAGCAGAAGAAGACAGACAGGAAGTAAACACTAAAGGGAACAGCAGAAGAAGACAGACAGGAAGTAAACACTAAAGGGAACAGCAGAAGAAGACAGACAGGAAGTAAACACTAAAGGGAACAGCAGAAGAAGACAGATAGGAAGTAAACACTAAAGGGAACAGCAGAAGAAGACAGACAGGAAGTAAACACTAATGGGAACAGCAGAAGAAGACAGACTGGAAGTAAAGCTAAAGGGAACAGCAGAAGAAGACAGACAGGAAGTAAACGCTAAAGGGAACAGCAGAAGAAGACAGACAGGAAGTAAACACTAAAGGGAACAGCAGAAGAAGACAGACAGGAAGTAAGCACTAAAGGGAACAGCAGAAGAAGACAGACAGGAAGTAAACACTAAAAGGAACAGAAGAAGAAGACAGACCGGAAGTAAACACTAAAGGGAACAGCAGAAGAAGACAGACAGACAGGAAGTAAACACTAAAGGGAACAGCAGAAGAAGACGGACAGAAAGGAAGTAAACACTAAAGGGAACAGCAGAAGAAGACAGGACGTAAACACTAAAGGGAACAGCAGATGAAGACAGACAGGAAGTAAACACTAAAGGGAACAGCAGAAGAAGACAGACAGGAAGTAAACACTTGAGGGAACAGCAGAAGAAGACAGACAGGAAGTGAACACTAAAGGGAACAGCAGAAGAAGACAGGCAGGAAGTAAACACTAACGGGAACAGCAGAAGAAGACAAACAGGAAGTAAATGCTAAAGGGAACAGCAGAAGAAGACAGACAGGAAGTAAACACTAAAGGAAACAGCAGAAGGAGACAGACAAGAAGTCAACTTTGACAGTACATGACCCCTGCGTTTTCCTGTAGAAAGCCTATTTGTTAGTTTTCATTCTCTTGACAAACACTTCACGTATAAAGCGACGTCGCAGAGGCAGGTTATATATACTGGGTTGTTGAAACAGTAATTTCTTAAGGAGTGGCTTTCCACACACACACACACACACACACACACACACACACACACACACACACACACACACACACACACACACACACACACACACACACACACACACACACACACACACACACACACACACACACACACACACACACACACACACACACACACACACACACACACACACACACACACACACACACACTATGAAACTGGCCTAACACGGTGGCACAACAACTATGAAAAGCCACCTGAATGCTGTAAGTAGTAGCTTAGCTTAGTTCTTGTCCAGTTGCCATGACGCAGCTGCTTTATCCGCCGTTCAAACAGTAACCTTACACATGATAGAAACGAGCGCGCGCCGAATATTCGCTGCTGATTAAAAGGGTGAACAGAGTTGGACAGTGATGGAAAACCGCAATAACACAATGTTGTAATCAATATTGTGTGTCTAATTATTGATTCATTTGGAAAGTAGCCATGTAATAAGCACTGTTGGGGTTTCTTTCATTTGATCCCTTATTTCTTTCACCCCTCGCTCACACACACACACTCTTTCATGCCTTTAACATTCAAAGCGTCACTTTAAAGCACACACACACTTCCTCACACAGTGAACTGAGATAACTGGGTTTTATCTGGTGTGCAGAGGTTTCTGACCTATGAAGGAGCGTCTCTTGGTGCTGAGTTCAGTGGCCGTGCGGACGTTTGTGCACAGGTTCAGCATGATGAGCATGGTGAAGATCATGATGATGCTCTGCCACAGCAGCAGCGTCTCGAAGTAACGGCCAAATCTGATGGAGGAAGACAAAATCACACGTTAATTTACAATGCAACATGTGGCAGCTTTTATAACGTTATTTAACACCTCCAAAAAAGTTACCACTGGACTTTTTGTCAACTTCCTGTCCTAAAAGAGCCATATTGTCTTTGCCCACCTGTAAGTAATCCCAATAACTTAGTGAATACAATCAATTTAAGACATTTTATAAATAATTAGAAAGCATAATTTCATTTGACATGCTTTCAATGCATCATCTGCTGGTATTCGGTTATTTTAGTACTGCCTTGGGCTAGTGGATAATCTGTTTTACATAATTGTGTCCATTTCAGAATTTGCTGCAATTCAATGAAAGCTTATGAGGTGATGCTTTTTAAGCCGAACTATAGAGAATATTTCACTGATTCCTAAAACATCCCAACGTTTGTTAGATGTTCCGTATAATTGGATTTATAAGCAAAAAGTGTTAAAATAGCAGATTGTTGGATGAAGATTTGCAGCTGTTACATAACTGATGACATCTGTGAGTTGTTCATCTGTTGGTCATGTGTCCCTGCCTCTTTAGTATGTTACAGCACATGGAAGCTTAGGAGATTTTCAAAAGGATGTTTGCATCCAATTCAACAGCTGCTGCTCAATGGAAAAGAGGCTTTAAGGACCATCTTTTTCAAGCCGAATAATATACGAACTATCCCAGTGACCCTTACTAAAACTAAAATGTTGATCTATTAAGAATACAGTTAGATTAATCGTCAAAAAAGTATTAAATATGCAGATTTTTGAATGCAGGTTTGCATCCAATTGAACAGCAGCTGTGCAATGTAAACAAAGCTTGTAAAACCATCTATTTGGAGCCGAATTATAGAACATATCCAACTGACTCTTGAAACATCCCAACTTGTGTTATATTAAGTATATTTTTGAACTTAAAAGCAAAAAAGTGTTAAATATGCAGATTTTCCAATGGAGTTTGGTGACCACATAGCAGACAGGGGAAAGGGGGGAATTGTACATTACCTGAATAGTATCCTGAGGATGTTAGCCACCAGAAGGACCAGGCACACATATGTGGAGAAGCCCTCAGCGTTTTGGGTCCGGCGGATGTCTCTGTATTGCGGGATGTAGGGCACCAATCCCCCGAAAACCATGGCACCAGCAGCCACCCAAGTTACCAGGCTGTGGAACATGGCCACAATCTGATTAAACATCTCATCCTCCATCTTCAGATGACTCCCAGAAGGTGTGCAGTGACGCCACCCGGCTTAATTGACACTAGTATTGTGATTTAATGGAGCAAGAAGAGGATATCCGTGTTTATCGTTCATAATCACATGCACAGACAAACAGGATGTTTTACTGCCACGACATCATAAGCAAGGCAGATAATTGGAAAGCAGCCTGGAGCTAAAACATCAAGAGATGAAATCACAAATATGTGTTAAAGTGCAGTGCAAAGAGAAAAACACAAAAAAAATAAAAGCGCTGGTTTTTGCAGCTGGTACTATCCAATGTGTCTAATTCAACACTTTTGTGCAGTTAGATTGCGTTGTTTTGATGCAGCTTCACTAAACTCAGAAGAATAGACTCCCAAGTTCCTGAACAAATATAATGTTCTGCATTAAAGGCTCCTTATTGCAATAGTTTCCTCACTGACTGGCCCAGTGTGTTTCTTTTGATGAGAGCCCACACTTCCTGAAACGTAATGTGTTTAGTCAAAGATATTGGACTACGTCAAGATAGTTCTCTCTTTAATCATACATGGTTTGCAGTGACAAAAAGGCTTCTTTAATTTTAAATGAATATTATGTTTAAAGTTAATAAAAAATGATCCATCAAATTGTACTAAACTGTTTTGTTATCGAAAAATAACTGCGATACCAATGATTTAGACAGTTGGATTAGCCCCGTTTGTTACTTCAGAAAACGTCACGGGTTATAACAAAGATATTCAACTCAACCAAGATAGTTCACATCCTACCAGAAACGATGTGTTTTACCGCCTGACGCTAAATTACCTCAGGTTTTTGAAACTGTCACGAAACTTGAAATAAAATAAAATGTTTTTCTTCAACTGGCTCTTTTTGCTATTCATTCCTCACTAACTGGCCAAGAGCAGTATTATTATTTGTATTACAGCCCACACCTATGGAAACGTAGCGCGTCATGCTTTACGACAAAGATGTTCGACTGAATCAAGATAGTTAACATCCTACCAGAAACTATTTGTTTTACCGCCTGACGCTAAATTACCTCAGGTTTCTGAAACTGTCACAAAACTTGAAATAAAATCAAAAAAAATTATTCAAAAGGTTCTTATTGCTATTTGTTTCTCACTGACTGGCCCATAGTATTATTATTATTTGTATTACAGCCCACACTTATGGAAACGTAACGCGTCATGCTTTACGACAAAGATGTTCGACTGAATCAAGATAGTTAGCATCCTACCGGAAACGCTTTGTTGAACCTCGTAAAGCAAATGTTGGTTTATTGAATATGGAATGAAAGTTGAGATAAAATATATATTATTTTTATTGCAATTGTTTCTCACTGAAAGGTGTTTCTTTTTATTAGACCCAACACGTCTAAAAACGTAATATATCAAGGGTTACAACAAACTCAGCCAAGATAGTTCACAGTCTAACACTAGCGCTTTGTTGTAATACCCCAAACTAAATTGTTTGGGTTTCACGTGTCTTGAAACTTGAAATATAATATATATTTGATTTTCAAAGTGTCTCAGTGTCACTGACTGACCCAGTTCGTTGTTTTTATCAGGGCCCACACTTCTTTTAAACGTGATGCGTTTAGTCAAAGATATTGGACTACATCAAGATGGTGCTTACACTTCCAGTACCGTAATATGTTGTGCGTTACGACAAAGATGTTTAACTCGATCAAGAAAATTAACTCGATAAAGAAAATTCATATCCTCAGAATCCGTTTTCATTACATTTCATCAGAAATTTACAGAAATGTAATGAAAATCTAATATTATATTAAAGTTTCTCTATTATACTTTTCTTCTCTATTGCCATTGTTTCCTAACTGACTGAACCCATGATTTGTTTTAGAGCCCACACTTTCTGACACGTCACGCGTTTGATCAAAGATCAAAGATATTGGACTACGTCAAGATAGTTCACTCTTTGATTGTATAGGATTTTCAGTGATAATACGCCGAAAAGAGATACTACAGACATATTCAATAAGTTCCCCGTCATGCAGTAAAATTTGTATAAATATACATTTGATCAAGTTTGTTTAAGGACTCTGAAAGTGTTTAACCGCCGTCTGCCGTAGTTACAATGCATTTTCTGATGTAATGTGATGTAGTGACCACAAGAGGGCACCATTGCTTCAGAGTAGAAAGAGAGAGCCGAAGAAAATACACAGCCTGTATTCTGTTGATTATTTATTTAAGTGTTTTGCCTTTAAAATATGGATACTTCCTGCTTTTCCCTGTTTTATATCATAATAAACTGAGTATTTGGGGGTTTAAATAAACCTCCTTCGACTTTGGTCTGCTGAAAAAGACACATTGGTTCACTTTGAGCTAATAGTTAAATTAAGGTAATGTAATTATATGATTAGACCACAGAGGTTTGATTGTTTACTTGCAGCTTTGGTATTACATTAAGGTGTATTATGAGTTTGTTTTGTATGTCCCTGATCGCTCTTAAAAGTAAGGTTCTTTCACAATAAGAGCATCAAAAAATAATTGGCAATATTTTTTGATAAGCATTTAATTTAAGTAGTTTTTAAACGCAAAATATTTTAATGAATGATTTTTTCAGTCTTTCCAATATGGAGACTTCTTGCTTTTCTCCATTTAATGTATAATTAAAAACGGATTATTGTTGTGTTGTAGGCTGACAAGACATTTAAAGAAATCAGCTGGGACTTGAAAGAAGGGTCATTTCACAATAAGAGCTGCAGAAGACACTAAACAATTGCAAATATTTTTTGACTGATCACAAACACTTAATCATTTGATGACATTTAAATGCAAAGATGTCAGACAATGCTGTTTTAAGCATTTCAATAACAAAAAAATCTTGCTTTTCTTCCTTTAATATCATAATAAAGTGGGTTTAAATTGACAAAACATGTATATAATGCAAAGATTGTCAAAAATGATGTTTTCTGCCTCTCCAATATGGATATGTCCTGCATTCTCCGTTTATATTACTATACACTGACAAAAGCATTTCAATACATCTCATTTGACTTTTTCTGAGATTTTACAGACCAAGATTATTATTCAATGAATCTAGAAAAATAATCTGCATATTAATTGATAATAAAAACACTTTAAAGTTGGAGCCATGGTCACAATATCCCATTAAATCTGCAGAAAACATTCAAACAGAGCACAACATGAAGGTTATCTGTATGTATGATAGTTAAATATATATGTAAATATGAGCATCCTTCAATGCACAGATGGAAAACATGACCGTGCATTTAATAAGAGCAGTGTGTGTGCGTGTGTATATATGTGTGTATATATGTGTGTGGGTCCTAGCATTACTACCCTTGTGGGGACCTAAATCTATTTACATTATTACGTGTGGGGACTTGCCTCCCTTATGGGGACATACATTTTAATTTAATTAATTTTAGGGTGAAGACTTGGTAAGGGTTAGGCATGTGTTGGTTAAGGTTAGGATAAGTCTTCAGGGAATGCATGTAAGTCAATGTAATGTCCCCTGAAGTGATGTATGTGTGTGTGTGTGTGTGTGTGTGTGTGTGTGTGTGTGTGTGTGTGTGTGTGTGTGCATATCAAAGACATCAACAGAACACACTCCAGGTGGTTTTAACCCTGCTGTGTGCATGATGGTGGAAAAATAAATGAATCCACAGCAAACGTCTTACGAAGATTTAATGTACATTTATTCTTAACACGTGGAACATATAGTATAAAGATTTCATACTGAATAAATGATATTCATTAAGCCAAAAAAAAGGGGGAAAAGGGAGGAATTTACATCAAGTTTTTAGCTACATCATCTGAAATACAAATATGCAGAATCCGCATCACTGGAGAAAGAAATAAAAAATAAAAAAATAAACAAAAAATGGTTTCTTCATCAAGGTTGTCATTTTATGGGAGGACCTCAAATGGATCACGATTTTTGTTATATTTCTCTAAAACCCAGTCTGTTGAGGAGGAAGAGGAGGAGGAGGAGGAGGTCAAGTAATCACATGACTTGATGCAAAGAGGAGGGGAGGGGGAAACTCGTCAAAGATTAAAAACGGTGAAGAGCAACAGAAGAAGAAGGATAGAGAGGTGTAATGTACAACATCATATTTACACGCAGCTCGGACTGCATCTAGCATCGAGTCCTAAAGAAGTGACTTTTTCAATATAAGGGTCAAGTCATACAATCAAGGGACAAAGAGTAAAGAGGTCGGGGTGTTGTAGGTTCACCAAACTTTGGGGGGAAAGCCGTTGTTTTTCTCTCTTTAATAATAACTAAAACTGTCTTTTAAAAACTACAGTTTGCTGCCAAGCCAGCGTATCTCAGTGTGAAACAGTATTATTATTATTACAGTATGTTTACAGTTCTTAAAGGTACAGTACAGAAAAAAGTCCTACAATCTAGGCCTCCCCATGGCAGCCAATAGTGTGGTTTCTCTCCTGTGGAGTAAATATAGCATCCAGAGTTTTACAGCAACACCACAGTCCATAATATCGTTTAGTCCGTGCACCCCCCCCCCCCCCCCTGCCGACCCCCCCAAATTCACTGTAAACGAGACAGCAACTTTGGTTACAGTTTATTTTTTTTCTGGAGTTTTTTGTATATCTTTTCATTAAAAAACAAAGTCCTTTATTCCCCTCCCCCCTCCCCCCGCCCCCGTCGCGTCCTATATGTCCCGATGTTGATTTCTGATCTTTTTCAGAAAATCCACAGCTACTTCATGATATTCCTTCCTTTTTAGTGAGAAGCAGGAGGAAAAGGGGGAGGGAGGGGGGGGAGGAGGTGAAAGGGGGGGAGGAGGAGGAGGCAGAAAAAACAGACAGTGGAATCCGAGGTGATTTTGCATAAATAAAAAAAAACAAACAAAAAAAAAAAAAGTCAGTTTTGCTCTTTTTCACTCGCAACAGACACACCGAACAAAAAGGGGTTGTTGTTGTTTGAGGAGGAGGAAGTCGGGGAGCGAGAGGCAGAACGGAAACCTCCCCACGGCTGTCATGACTGTCCGATCAGGAAAAGTACGTCACAGATCACCTGGGTAACGGCGGAGTTCATGAGGGGGGAAACGGAGACGTCCAGTAGCCTCGACTCGAATAAAGTGAACTCCGAGTGGTTTTCCTCCACCTTCGCGAGGGCGTGTAGCGCTCGGGCCGCTCGCCGCATCATGTCCACGCTGGTGGGCTCGTACTGATGACCCGTTTGCATCATGGAGCTCTGGTTCTGCTGCTGGTACTGAGTGGCGGCCAGACTGTCCTCCAGGAAACCCAGAAGATTCCCCACGCTGGCTTTCTGCACCGCGATAGCCCGCGCCGCTAAGCTATCTCCCCGCGCCAAGTTAGCCAGAAGCACAACGGCCATTTCTCGACACACGGGTACTTTTCGCTCGCCGACTAAGCGAACCAACGATCCGTAGAGTTTCTCCAGGCGGCTGAAAGGAGGCGTGGCCAAGATGAGATCCACGTTGTTGTCCTGGATGCTGAGTTTGCTGAGAGTTTCCAGGACGAGTCTCTGCGGGGAAAGAGAGCCGAGGGGTCCTAAAGTCGGGAAGGGATCGAGAGCTTCGGCTGACGGACAGACGGCCCAATGGAGCAGGCCGTCCAGCAGAGGCAAACAGATGCTTTCTGGGTAAACTGAGAGGTTCAGCTGGCCCGAGATGTTGGCAAGCGTCACCAGGCAGTTCTCACGCAGAACCTGTGGGGAGAAAAGAAAAACTTTAAAAAATAGACAATGCAATACCTGAAGAAATTGCGGTGTGAATGCTGTATGCTGAAATCTGATTTAAAAGTTGTGTCAAACGAATAATGTCATAAAAGATGTGTAACATTTTAAAGTTTGAATGAAGTTTACAAAAACCTGTCCTCACTGCACCACAGTGTGATTAGTTTCTAATCTCTCATTTGGAAACACACGCTAATCATTGATAAATGTAATTCATAATCCTCATTCATATATCAGCTTGTTGACTTGCCAATGCCGTTGTATAATTTTTTTCGGCTGCCTTTTGTCTAAAGATGCTACATAAATAAACTTGCCTTGCCTTGCATATCCGCCCTCTGAGGGTATTCTCTTATCACCCTTTCAAAACTCATCTATTTACTCTAGCTTTCAAACTCTGATCAACAACCCCACTTGTCTAACGCAGCGTCCACACGGCGGCGTGCGTTGAGGCTTGCCGGTGGGCGTGTCTGAAACTCGACCAACAACCAATCGCATGAATCTCCCGCCCCGGACACACAAGCACGCGGTTTGATTGGCTAGAGCTTGGACTGGCATATGATTTGATTGGCTGACGCTTCCGTCGAAGCTTCAAAAGTTGAACATTGCTCAACTTTTGAAGCGAGCAAAGCGAAGCGACGGAACCACAATGCAGTTCGGCAAAGCGTGACGTCACCCCATTCAAAGTGAACGGGCAGAAGCGTTGAAGCTTCAACGCACGCCGCCGTGTGGACGAGCCGTTATGACTACTGATTTTATGTAAAGCGTCTTTGAGCACTAGGAAAAGTGCTATAACAATCCAATGTATTATTATTAATCCAATTACTTGTCTATAGACTATTCTGCACTATTTCTATTATGTTCTATTTGCTTGTGTTATAGAGAGGCGAAGTCCCTCCTTTCCGGTGGAACTCCTTATTTCGGAAAAAGTATGTATTGAAGTCAATGGAGAGAGAAAGTTTATCTTTCGATCCCGTTTGTGCCACGAATTACACATATGGTGTTTGTCAATTTGAAAGATAATTTTGCAAGTTAAAAAAAATAAGTAACACATTTTTTTTTTGTGAAACCGCTCAATGAACTACAACTCCCGTCTCGCACCACACACCCAGACGGCCGTCACGTTGGCACATTTCACTTCTTTCTTTCAGAATGAGGCGGAAAGTATTAAAAGAGGTGAAAATCACTCCAAGTCTGAGCATGTTGAGAGCTGTACATACACACAAGGGGAGTTAGTCGGTTCCGTGAGAGCCAGCATGCGGGACCGGGACTCTGGGATTTGTAGTCTTTCTAGTTGCGTATTTTTCATAGTCTCATATTTCAATAGTTTTACGACAAACTGTGACTTTTTTTGACATGGAAATGATTTTTTAAGATTGACAAACATCATATGTAGGGCTGCTCAATTAATCCTATTTTAACCACGATTATGGCTTGCCACAATTACGAAAACAACGTAATCGAAATAAAAAGATAATTTTTTTATTATTATTATTACTTTTTTAAATATTTTTTTTTCAGTTGAATTATACTTAAAGTTCAGGGTAATCAACTGATCAGAACATACTGTTCAAAAAAATGTTTCTCCAATAAATTGATGTTTTCAAAGTAAATGGATAATCGTTTTTAATAATCGTGATATCAATTATTGACCCAAATAATCGAGATCCTAGTCTTCAGAACAGGTGGCAATATTGTCTCCTGCCTGCGCTCATCTCTGAAACCAGACCAGACTAAAAAAAAATTATTTGGTCTTAAATTGTAGTTCAACATTTATTCCCTGTTACTTCTGGACCGTGACGGTGGGCCAGTATTCAACGTTTAACCGAGTGGAATATGTTGAATATGTTTTACCCAAATGTTAGCTATATGTTAAGGAGTTTTGAGGTTGTGACAGTGCACTGCCACATATTTGTTGATATTTATTATTTTGATTCTATTTATTTAAATGTAGACATGAATGTATAATTTATTTTATATCGGTTTTTCAGTTGATTACCCTGAACGTATAATTCAACAGTTAAAAAGTTCAAATTATTATTTGTATTTGTTTTAAAGTACAATAAATGGATGTTTTCAATGTCAATGAATAATCGCATTTACAATTATTGACCCAAATAATCGAGATTATGATTTTTGCCATAATCGAGCAGCCCTAATCATATGTGTAATTCGTGGCACAATTCAAACGGGATCGAGAGATACGGTTTCTCTCTCCATTGACTTCAATATATACTTTTTCTGAAATAAGGTCCCATGGGGCGGAAGTAGATGGGCGGGACTTCGCCTCTCTATAGTACCCGTTTCATTGTGTTGCTCTGCTGGAGGAGCCTGTGACCCAACTACACTGTAGCTATGAACACATGAGAATAAAAGCATTGAATCCTGAACCAT
>NC_136908.1:3184031-3247671 GCF_949606895.1 Notothenia rossii | reverse complement strand
TGCCCAGTATTGAGTATGTAAGTCGCTTTGGATAAAAGCGAATAACAAGTAACATGTAATGTGATGAGAAATCATTTTTAAAAATGATCCTTTTCAAACATATTTTTTAATCAAAAAATGGAATGAATTCGTCCAAATCGTGCAGCTCTAGTCAAGTGTGCATTAGATGGAAAAATGCCATCTTGCATAATTTCTTAGGATTTCCCCGGCACAACAGATTGTCCTGGCATCGCCTCCTGACACCTGCAGGAGTCTGCAGGAGGAAGAGGATCTCTACCTTAACCAGATTAATGTCTCTCTCAGCCAATCACGAGGCGCCAATAGGGAATCCCCGTGAAGTCGGAGTGAGATAAATAAAAATAGCCCCGGCCTGGCAGCTCGGCCAATGGCTTAGCCCGCTGAGAGATGTATAAATAAATAAGAGAAATAAATAAAAGAGTAGGGAAACACATCCTGAGGGCATCCCCTTCTGGCATAGACACTCTTCCCTCCCTCCCTTCCTCACTTCCTCTACAACCAATCACTCACACTATTCCAAGTTATTTGCTTGCACTACCTCAATCCCCCCCCCCCCACCCTCTCACTTTCATTCTCTCTCATTAATGATCTCATTTCTCACTCTCCTTCCCCGAGGCCCAGAATGAGGTTAGCTCCGCAGTCTGACCTATAAACAGAGCCATGCAACGTGTTACAGAGAGACACCTCTTTAAGGGGCTATCAGACGCCATATTTACTTCATTTCAAACAATGTTTTTTTCACACAGAAATATTTCTTTCCTTTAATTTCGCAATTTCTTCCCCTAACAAGTCAATAGAAAACCTGGACCGCTCGAACACGCTAAATATTAAAAGAGGCTTTATTGATCTTTTGGGGGTTTTCCCTTTCCTGCAGTGTGTTATAGGAATGTTGGCAGACTTCAGTAACATGTCACTGATTTAGCAGACAAGGGTAAACAGAGCTGGGGTTAAACCAGTCCAAAGTACTGACCTTTCTCTACTAAAGCACGCAATGTCCAAAGCAGATATCGCTCTAAAAAGGCAGGATGTGTCCTTACCTTGCTCTAAATAGGTTGTGAAGCTTCATTTAGAACTTTGGTAGTTCATTGATTGCAAATTTGGCCCAAAAATCTAAATGTTATCCCATGTATCCAAATACTTTGTTTTTTGATCATTCCAACTAATATCTTACTCCTGTAGTGTTACTTTTGCTATAAGATTTAATATACATAACATTACATATAGTACCTTATTTCTTTTATACTTCATGGACATGTTGTCTCAAATACATTTGGCCGAGTAAAACCGATTATAATTTGGTTCTACTTATTTATACTTAAAGGTGGGGTAGGTAATTCACTTCAGAAACACTTGTTGTTATATTCCATGGAATGCTCTTAACATCCCGATAGCAATGAATACATTAAATGCTTTGACAATAAATACATTAAAAAATGTCATCTGTGGAAGCCTTAGTATTGTAAAAAGCACGACCAATCATCTGAGCCGGCCCGGCTAAAATAACTGGATGGCCTACCTGGAATAGCTGGAACTAAGGTCTGCGGTTGAGACACATTTAAGAGACGGATCACGTTTTGTTCAGCCGGATAATCTCCACACGCCTACCCTACTTTTATCAATTTCTAATCATAAATCTAGTCGCCAGAAGCAAAATGCTAACATTATGCTATAAACGATCTACAGCAGGGTCGCTGCCTCAACGTCACGCCAACTTCAGATCCATATTCAAACACACAGATTCTAAATGGAACGAGTTGAGGCGTTTGTTTGAACAGTCTGCAGGAGGCAGGGACTTGCTTTCAAGCCGAACAGGGCAAACAAACTCAGAGGAGTGTTTACGTGTTCGGTGTAATGACGTACAACGGCCTCAACAACTTCTGTAGTCCTGTTCAGCTACTTGGTAACAACCATCGTTTTTCAGACACGTCAACTCTTCAGAAATCCCCAGTGGGGTCACTGCTGATGGGTTTAATGTCGTAGAACAAAACCTGATCCGTCTCTTCAATGTGTCTCAACCGCAGACCTTAGTTCCAGATATTTTCTACAATCCTATGGAGAAATCCCATTGCTTTTTTGTCGTAGGAACCGGAAGTGGTAACATGCTAACGTACTTCCGAGTTTTAGGACGCGTCACCGTGGCTCTCTATAACTGTGTATTTTAGGGATACACAGATCTATCGACCCAATATCAGTCGATATCCTCCTTGTTGACTGTCATTGATCTTTTGCCAAATCACATAGGATGACATTGACCTGTGTCAACGGACATGTTTATCTGCAGTGTTGTGTCTATTTCTTCCTTGTTGTTTCAGATATCTGAACCCTGACCAGGGCTGGAATTCTCAGCTGCTGATTCGTGATGTAAGAGGGCAACAGGTGTGGAGACCACGTTGTGTTTTTTGTTTTGCTTCGAGTGAGCAGCTGTTCAGAGAAATACTGCGCTGCAAAAAGGCTGCAACGTTTGTCTTTGTCATGAAAACATGCGTCTGACCTGACATCTGTAATGTATGTTTTGTTTTGTTCTCTAAATGTGGGCTTAATTGAAACACTATGATAAATAGTCTTGTATTTATTTATTTGACTTGTTTGACATTATTGACGTTATTTTAAGACATAATTCACGTGAAAGAAGCTTGTCCGATTTTTATGATTGGTGGGCATTCAACGTGTTATGAAAGGCTTTTAAATTATGTTTTAGTCCAAATACATGAGCGTTTTTTCTACATATATAGCAAAATCAACTAAAGTGATCAAGAAAACAAGTGAATGAGATTTGCTACTTAGAAGGAGCAGTTTAGCATCGTCTGAATTGGCTTTAAATACATATTAAAAAGGGCAATTCTTTAGGTGTTTGATGCCCATGAAACCCAGCTAAAAGGGTCTTACCGGCAGACTGGAGGGCCGCCCCTGCATGCTGTCCTCCTGGCTGCTTTTATTGGAAGCCATGGGCTGGTTGGAAGGAGGAGCGCTCGACTGAGAGCTGAACGAGTCCTGGGAAAGCTCCTGTTGTGGCGACAAGAAGGAGATAACATAATGTAAAACTATTAATCCAAACCAACGTAAAGCAAGCGTCTTTAACGGACGTTTTTCACTATAGCTTAAGTAAAGAGCAATGCTACAGCTGACTGTATTTCATTTTGTCTTCATTTACATTATTTAATTGCATACTCTGTTCTTGTACACGTCCCATATTCTATTGACATGTATATAGACGTTTTGCACTACTTTTTATTTTGTGTTTTTGTATGTTGCATTGTTGGAGGAGCTCAGAGGCCGGTACTACGAAGCCGGATGTTCTCTTAGCGGGCTAACTTCAGGGTAAACTCTGGGTTTCCGGCCCTACGAAGCTGGTTCTCTTCTTAGCGGGCTAGATCTCCATGATAACTTATTCTGAACGGCTAACCTGGGGGTTTATACTACGAAGCTGGTTCAACCTATCCTGGATATGTTTTGAGTCATCCGGTTGACTTAATCCAGAACAAAGCCGCTCTCGCTAAACTGTCCTACGACGCTGGATATCAACTTGTTCGCTCAAGCCAGCCGTGTCCTATCTAGTTAGGTGCGCGTTCACATGAAAGGGGTGGTATCTGGAGCATTCGACCAATCACAAACATGGAGAAGCGTACTGACAGCGCAGCGTCATACTTCCTGAATGAAAAGTCCACTATAATATTAGACATATGAAGAAGTTAAACTTTAAACATCCATGACTTAAACACTGTATCCAGGATCAAAGCCACATAGCTGCACCTGCAAGGTGAATACAGCTGGTAACAGAAAAAGTGTTTGAATGCGTACATTAACAGGTTTATGATGTCACTGCCAAGACAAGACACGAGTGGATCTGACTTTAATTACATTTGACTCGAGTGTTTCGTCAACTTAATGTGTTGCTTAAAATAATACTTCTGCATACAGTATGTGACACTGTGAGTGTTGCACGGCCAGATACGGCTCAGCTGACTCAGATAAGGAGATATATGATACATTATGATGTGATATGATATGAATGATAATGGGACTAGTGTTGCACGGTGTACCGATACTTGAAAGGTACCGCGATACCCTGCCGTTAAAAACGGTACGATTCCTCCGTTTCATTAGTATCGGTACTTTAAGAATGATGGGGAAAAGTACTCCGGTGAGAAATTATATTTTATAAAACACAAAAGTTGTTTGAGATGATGCTTAATTTGATTTAATACGAATTTTTGTCATTTAGTTAGTTTATTGTTCTCATTGTTTAAAAGTTTGTGTTATGGTTCTGGTCTAATAAAGCACAATAATTACATTTAAGACTGTTTCCCTTTTTTTAAGAAAAGTATCGAAATCGCAATTCTTGACTTGGTATCGGTATCGAAACCAAATGTTTATCGAGTAGTTCGTTCTAAAATCGTACTATTCATTCAATCATCTTCCTGAAATGAAAAGCAGTTATGTTAAAAAAAAACGATGTGAATTTTGATGGTAACTGAATAATTTATCATTTACAAAAGTCAAAATATGACCAAAAATGCACAAGAGTCGAACCCAACTCCAGGAATATTACCGTTGTATATAAAACAAATGTGATTAACTTTTCCCTAAGTCAAACTTCCGTAGCTCTAAATGCAGCAGCTTCCTTTTAGCAATCACTGTCCATTCAGCATTTCTTTGGCTTCCAGTGAAGTCCAGGATTGATTTTAGGATTCTTTTAATCACTTATAAGCCACTACATGAAAAGCTCCTGGCTACCTCACCCAGCTTTTGGTTCCAGTGAGCAGGCACTTTGCTGTAAACCGTGCCAATCTAAGAACATTAAGGCTTTCTGCTGTCGTAGCATTGAGAATTTGGAAGAATCTCCTCGCCCATTTCTTCAAGTTGGCTTTCCTTTTATCTATACAAGTTTTGTCTTACTTAAAGTGCTAATTTTCGGCATGTATTATGGGTCTGAGATATATACAAATATGTGAAAACATGTCTATGATGTGTTTTGCTCAAAATACAAACAGATCATGCATTTTAGACATCCCTCATATCCCTCTATTCCAGCCATGGATGTATAATAAGAACTGGATACAACGTGGGAGGCGGGGCCTCGTTCATTCCTATGAGAGTTGCTCATTGGCACATGAAGACAAAATGGCCCAACTTTTGAGAGAGCGAAACGTCACGAAAGTATTCATATAATCAGAGCTGCTCATAACTGAGAGAGAGAGAGAGAGAGAGAGAGAGAGAGAGAGAGAGAGAGAGAGAGAGAGAGAGAGAGAGAGAGAGAAAAGAGAGAGATATTTGCGAGTTGCATAAGAACTGGTAAGATAGCAGGGTTTCCCACACATAGAGCCCAGGTATAATAACGGCCGCCAAAGTATAATTCGCGAGCCATTTTTTTTTAATCCAGTAACCCTTCTGCGAGGTTCATGATCATGCTCACTAGCGCACCTCCCACAAATGCAGATGTTCCCCATAAATGTTAAAGTGGTGCCAGTAAAAAATATTTCTGTTTGTCACAACCTGTATAATTATTACTAAAAGATATATGAAATGAGTGTCGAATAAAGCGTCAGACGACGTTTTCACGGAGAATAAATGGTGGACGGGTGCTAGAATTTTACACTGAGATTTCTTTTACCGTCCTTTTTTCTGTAGAGGAAGTAAAGAAACTGTAACTCTGGGTTTATTTGTTGTTTGAGGTGCAATGTATGACTCAGCAGCTTTAAGACATGAAGACACTATTCATTTCCCCTTCGCTCTAATGCATTGTTTTGGCCGAAAGTGACGTTAGCGCCCTCATTCGAGACAAAAACCCAGCTATACATTTTATTATAATCCTTCCATAAGTTCAGGGGTTGATCTGGATGTTCACTGACGGCTTTATGCTTTCTATCTGATTGTTCGGCTTTTTCGATTTCTTGCGCTTTATACTCGCCATTTGTGTTGGTTTTATTGTTTTGGTTAGTAAATCCCCTTGTACCGTTTGTTAAAAAGGTGCATCCTAAACACAGGTTCATTCCCATCAGCAGTGTGAGGTGTTATTACCTGTGGCGGAGGGGGGAACCTCTGATATGGAGACTGTTGTTGTTGTTGTGGTGGCTGTTGAAGAGGGGGAGTCTGGGAATAAGGGGAATGTTGCCCCTGTTGCCCCTGTTGCCCCTGTTGCGCCTGTTGCCCCTGTTGCCCGTGCCCTGGAGGTTGCTGGGCTTGAGACGGTGTTCCTCCTGGTTGTTGCTGTTGTTGTTGTTGTGGGGGCTGTTGTTGTTGTTGTTGGGGGCTCTGCTGTGGGCTTTGCTGTGGGGGTTGCCCTGCTCCAGGAGGCTGTTGATAGCCAGGTTGACCTTGTGGACCCTGTTGACTTTGGGGTCCTGGTCCCTGTTGAGCCTGTGGAGGAGGAACGTAGTTTGGCTGTCCAGGCTGAGTTTGGGGGGGCTGGTTGTAGGGAGGTTGACCTTGAGGAGGGCCATGGGGACCTTGGGGTTGTTGGTAAGGGGCTCCTGGTTGTCCGTGTTGTCCAGAGGGCTGCGATGGGTGTCCCTGTTGAGGGTACGGAGCTCCAGAGACGCCCTGAGGCTGGCCTGCGTACGGAGGCTGCTGCTGCTGCTGCTGCTGCTGTTGTTGTTGGGAAGGGTGGGGGGGGGCGCCGTGCTGAGCGTAGTAAGCCTGACCCTGCTGGCTGTAGCCCCCGGGACCCTGCTGACCATAACCTGACATCTGGAAGAGAAAACAGAACATTTAGTTTAAGAGGGTGATGACAACTGCACAGCACATCACCAGGATCCATCCATGGAGGATCTTTACTCCCAGCGGCTCAGGAAGAAAGCCCTCAGGATTATCAAAGACCCCCCATCACCGTTCGGGACTAAAACCACCAGACTCGGGGACAGTTTCATCCCACAGGACATAAGACTGTTAAACACCTGAACTTTTGAAAGAACATCCATAACATTCATCCCTTTGCAACTTGGAATATTCATATATATATATCTCAATATTCCAATTGCTGTATATAGATTATTCTGCACTCTTTCTATTATATATTTTATTTTTGTATTTACCTGTACCATTTTATCTGTTTTATTGAGTTACACTGTTGGAGGAGCCTGTGACCTCAGATTTTCATTGTCATAACCACACCGTAGCTATGCACACATGACAATAAAAGCCACGGGATGATATGTGAGTATTGTCCACAGTAATAACTGTTGCAGACAAGTGCCACTGAAAGCTGATAAAAGCAATGGATTTCTCCAATATTATTCAAGATCTTTGCCAACAAGACTTAATCTTGAACATACCTAAAAATAAATCTAATTAAACAGTTTGTTCGCTGCTTTCAAATCATTCAAAGGTGATGAGCATGTTCTGCTGATGTGTGTGTTCACTTAACACACAGAGGATAACAGATAAAACTCACTTATTCACTCTAGCTTTCAAACTCTGATCAACAACCCCCCCTTTGAATCTTTTATTCAATGACAAACATAACTATTAGTTTAAGGTATGGGACGATATGAACATTTCACGCTTTGATTATCCTAACCAAAAATGATTTCAAATGTTGCCAGTCAACGTGTCCGAAAAGCTTTCAATGACCCGGATATATAGGAAAAATATTATCTGTGATTATTGTTGAACTTAAAACTACTGATTTAATATAAAGAACACAATTATCAATAGATTTTAATCTTCTATTGAAAAGACGGCTATAACAAATTCAAAAAAGTCCTGTCGAGCGTACACCGTACCTCCTAACACAACGAACTTACGTCAGCTTTAGGCCGACACTCTGATATCAAATAAAGCTGAATAAAAGCTATTTGTAAAACAACCAAAAATACTGTACATTAGGGCTGCATGATATATCGTGTCGTGACGATAATCGCGATATTCACATCGCAGGACGTTTTTTTTTAATTAAGTAGGCAAATTAACTAAAACACATTATGTTACAATTATTTTGCTGCTTGCTACAAAAGGAAAACTTGCGCGGCTCTCATGTCAGGGGTACTTGAGTGAGTGACAGCAAACCACCGATCACAATCAAATCTCCAAAGCAAACGGACCCGGACATTAAAAAGGTAAAAACACTGAATAAAGTAGGTTCATGTGTTTCTCCAGGGCAGTTTGGCGCTGCTAAACGAGCTAGCTCAGCTTGTTGCTCCGATAACTTAAGATCCAGGCGTCCGTGACTAAAATCCTTCACCCGGTTAAATATACCGTCATTTTCGGACTATAAGCCGCGCCTTTTTCCCCATTTTTCGACACTGCGGCTTATATAACGGTGCGGCTAATCTATGGATTGTTACAGCTAACAGCTGATTTTACAGGTTACAGTCCACCACCTTTAACTCTATGGGCTCTATGGCCGGTCCGCGCCCCCCACCTTTAAGCGGCGGGCTCCAGCAGGAAAAGCTGGAGGCCGGAAAAGAGTGAGACAGGTAGCGCGCAAAAGTAAAAGTGGAACCGAGAGTGGTACGAGAGACAGAACGAGAGCAAGACAGACAGACATTACGAGAGCGAGACAGTTTGTCCCCGTACCACTGGTTGAAAACCACTGCTGTAGATCACTGCCGGTACGTGCGCTGGGAGCGCACCGTTTAAGTTTGAAAGTTGAAAAGTGTGTGTGTCTGAAACGCTATGTGATACAGTACAGTTTACACAGCACATGTTCTGTAGCTACTATTGCACTAAATGGTAACACTTGAATACGTTATGCAAATATGCAACTTGTTTGTTGAAATGTTAATAAATGGGAGCTTCCTCAAACAGCCATCTCTTTCCCGACAATCCCCTCTGTGCACGAACCCTTACATATGGTAATGAAACATTAAAACACCTGCGGCTTATAGTCCAGTGCGGCTTATATATGTACACATCATTCCATTTAGCAGCTGCGGCTTATATTCAGGTGCGCCTTATAGTCCGGAAATTACGGTAGTTAGAAAAATACCAATTGTAAAGCATTAAAGTTCAAGAAAGGATGGTTTGCGGACAAAGAAAACTGTCTTTTCTTCAATTCCTGTATTTTTTCATATCGCAGGGGAAGAAAATATCGCAATGTCAGTTTTTTCCAATATCGTACATGCATGCTCGTCTGGCTCGTAACACTTTACACAGGGCGTAGAGTAAGTATAATGGAAATTCACAAAGACCTGCGTTAAAGGGGTAGAACAGATATGTGATTAAATATAACCCAGCAGAGTTGAATTGCCTCCAACATAAACAGCTTGTTCTCTTACTACAGGTGTATCCTGAGCCTCTCTGTGGAATATCAATCACTACCTGAACGCTGACAGGATGCTCTCTGGAGCTGGGAGAATATGTAAAAATAACCTAAATTCAAAGTCACCTTTCATATTCTCAGCGGAGAAATAAGAGCATCTCTTCATCTTACTCACAGATTGAAAAAGGGAAAGACTACCGCTATGTGTGTGAGCGAAGATAAGAGTGTGTTCCTCGCTATACACTGATCAGTCAAATCACACGAGGGGAAAAAAAACATACATCCAAGTGTCAGAACGACTCGGTGTATCGCTTTAAAATCTGTGGGAATAGAAATTGAGTTCAGACTTCATCTCCTTGAACTTTCAGCATGAGCCCTTTTCATTTTCCTACGCGATCCAGCGAGCGGAAAGCCTTTCAATACAACACATTCGTTTCATTACTCTGAAGGAGCACGGGAGGAGAAAGGCCTGACCTTGTAAGGAAACATAGTAATAAAAAGATGCAGAGGAGGGAAATAACAATAAAAAAAGCCACGTGTTGTTTTGGGAGCAGCTACTTGAGCGTTCAAGATAGTAAAGGATCGGCACACATTTTAAAACAACATGAAGTGGCTGTATTGTATCCGACAAAAGGGAGGGAAGTCTTTTTCCTTCTCCGCAGGGCACTTATCGAGTCCACGGTCAGACACCAGGCAGGCCAGTATGAGATAATCACAACACACAATGGGCACGAGACCTCAGACAGCTTCACTCTACGGGATTCCCTGCATGCGTGTGTGTCTGTTAAGACCGACTGCATGCCGGAGGGTTCAAGTAGGATATGAGGAAGTGGCTACGGCAAACTGGATGTTTTTAAATAATTGGACTACGCTGTCAGGAAGTGCTGCCCACTGTGCATGTATAAACAGCCTGCATTTTTTATCCCAACTTACAGGCATGGAAGTAAATGATGGTTTCTGGCTTTGAGTCTCCTTCAGTGGAGTTTTGGTTGCAGGTGGAAAATAAGCTTATTTGTGGTTTTGTTGGGCTCTCCAATGACTTGGTTTGGATATTTGAGGATCAATGAGAGGTACTTCTTAAGTCTAACTTTGCTTTAGGTATAGCTACACCCATTAGCTCCACTGTAAAATAGAAGCAAAATGTGCCTTTAAGGAAACAATCACACTTTTTAATGATCATTTCTGACGTGGAGCTAATCTGAAGTAAACATTGAATACTGCTTTCTATTCCTCCATCTTGTGACTGTGGAACTCCCTCTCTTGGATATCAGCATGTGAAGGACACTGTTCAGGAACTAGCTGATGCTCTGTATGTGATGACTACTTCCATTCTGGAGAGGATCACAGATACATGGATCCTGAGGTTGAAGCTCAAGCCGGTGACGAGGGATTATTAACAGTTTTAAGTATTTAGAAAAGGTCAGAATATTGAGAAAAAGTCATGATTTTTTGAGATTTTGAGAAAAAGTCATAATTTTGAGGGGAAAAATCTGGATCTTGAGAAAAAAATCAGGAGGTGAGGGAAAAAAAGAAGGATTTTCAGAAAAAATACCGGAAAAATTGAAAAAAACTCAAGAACCGGTATCCCTCTATCTTGTGACTGTGTAACTCCCTCTCTTGCATATCAGCATGTGAAGGACACTGTTCAGGAACTAGTTGATGCTCTGTATGTGATGACTACTTCCATTCTGGAGAGGATCACAGATACATGGATCCTGAGATTCAAGCTCAAGTCGGTGACGAGTGATATTTTTCTAACATAATCTAAATCAATAGTTACTGACCTGTTGTCCGTACTGCATGCCGCCCATAGCGCCAGGCGTTCGGTTCTGCATCCCCATTGGATATCTCTGAGGGCCCGGAGGTCCGTATCCTTGCCCAGGATAGGAGCCTCCTTGCTGGGGACCAGGACCTGCTGGAGGGCCTTGCTGCTGCTGGGAGTAAGGGTTGGGTCCTCCATATGATGGCTGGCCACGCATTTTCCCTACTTGCTCCATTGGGCTCGGAGGCTGGAGGACACACAGAAAGAAAATTAAGTCTTTAAAAAGGTCACCTATTATGCAAAATCCACTTCTTCATGTCTTCTCTACATCAACATGTGTCCCCTCTTCCTCATGTCTTTTCTACATCAACATGTGTCCCCTCTTCTCCATGTCTCTTATACATCAACATGTGTCCCCTCTTCTACATCAACATGTGTCCCCTCTTCTTCATGTCTCTTCTACACCAACATGTGTCCCCTCTTCTTCATGTCTCTTCTACACCAACATGTGTCCCCTCTTCTCCATGTCTCTTATACATCAACATGTGTCCCCTCTTCTACATCAACATGTGTCCCCTCTTCTTCATGTCTCTTCTACACCAACATGTGTCCCCTCTTCTACATCAACATGTGTCCCCTCTTCTTCATGTCTCTTCTACATCAACATGTGTCCCCTCTTCTTCATGTCTCTTCTACATCAACATGTGTCCCCTCTTCTTCATGTCTCTTCTACATCAACATGTGTCCCCTCTGTGGAAAGAGACTCTGAAAGTTTCAGGAACAAACACTCTCTCTCTTTTTGTCCTGATCCATTTCTATAAAAACCTGTCTGAAAATTAGCTGATCAGATTTTGGCCACTTTATGATGTCATAACGATGTTTTGGTTTGTGTAACCATTAGCCAATCACCAAGTACTTTGTCGTACTTAGTTCCCAGCACTTAGTTCCCCCATGGAACTAAAGAGCCGATCGCGTTCACACCGGAATAAGTCCCTGAGGGAAGATTCTCTCTCCGTTGGTGCGCGGGGCTAATGCTAATAATGCTAATGCCAGCAAATATAACGGCGGCTTCACAAAACTTTCAGAGTTTTACGGGCCGTGGTTTGCAATTCGACCAGCCAATCAGAAATTGGTACTTTTTTCTCCCCAGGAAAGTACCTGCTCTCTAGCAGGGACTGAAAATGGGGCTACAAGTTCTCTCAACTAAGTTCTCTTTTTGGTGTGAACGCAAAATTCCAGGCACTAACGGAACTATACTGGGAAAAGTACAGGGAAAAGTGCTCCGGTGTGAAAGCGCATATTGAGTTCTTTTTAACCAAATCTCTCTCAGAGGGGCTCCTTATTTTTATCTAAAGTAACAGACAGAGAATCAGCACTTTTGAAACAAGGCTGAAACAGAGGGAATTATGGGTAATGCTGCAATGATCTGTTTGGTGTTTCAGCCAATCAGAGACAGGCTCTGGATATATCTGAGACCTGTGATATATTGATGAAAAACCGGATAAAAGGGGACCTTTAAATCAGTTGAAAACGTGGATGGAAAAGCTCTGAATTGAGAGGTAATGGTCTGTCATTGGATTTGGTGGCTGATGGTTATGTTTGTGTTGTATTGCTTTTATTGGACGGTGCAGCCAAACATTCTGACAAGCTATAACGAGCTCCATAATGATGCAGCTGATAGGATATTGTTCTCAATCCAGCAATGTGACAGCAAAATGTTAGAAGGGTTATTTTGGATCCTTTTAAGTGGGGTTTCTTTTCTTTAAAAAGCATTACTCAGCAATGAACACAAACGAGTATCATTGTGTCGTGCAAGCATCATCTCATAAACCCGTCACATCATAATCAAAGCACAGAACAAAAAGCAGATGGGGGAGGTATAAAAAAAAAAAAATAGTAGTGGATTTACTTTCCTTACTAGAAAGGGAAGAAATTGGCCATGAATGAATGAATGAGCCCACTATATCCGCCAGGAGCGTTTCCCTGCCCGGCAGATCATTGTGCCAGTGGGTGGATTCTGTTACAGGGAGGGTTTCTATGAGAATAAGCATAAGGAAGTGGATGTGTCTGTGGTGTCAGGGTTTGTTGTTGGCTGGGGCGATGACCTTGGCCCTGTTTGGACTCAGGGAGATCCACGTGGCCTTTTTTTTGGCTACTGAGCAAGAGAGGGAAACTGAGAGTAGAGGAGGGGGAGACGGAGGGTTGTAATGAGGTAGCTTCTCCTGTCAACAGCTGGAGCCAAGGTCATAAAGTGTGTGTCAGTGTGTGTGTGTACATAAGAGACGAGGCTGGTGGAATCCCAACACCCCTCGAGCGAAACAAAAATAAACACAATTAGAAAGCTGCCATAGGGTAGCAGAATAAGTCCTAAACCGCCAACTTTTGTCAACATTTTGAAACTTCTGGGTAGGGATGTCCCGATCACCTTTTTTTGCTCCCGATCCGATTCCGATCATTTGATTTTGACAATTTGCCGATACCGATTTTTCCCGATCCGATCTTTATGCAATGCATTAAGAGAAAAAAAAGCATTCAAGTTGTCCCTTAAGGTTATTTTTTAATTTAAATTGGATATTCTATCCAACATGGATATAGCTTCTTTCTTTCACAGCAGCATTGGATCAGTTCAGTTGTGCAGCATTGGATCAAAACAAAATAAAGCTTTCAGTACTCGTTAGCTTACTGCTACAATTAGACACTGCGCCCACTCTGTTGCCAGATTTGAGAGAAATAAGCAACCAGGTCTATGAAAACAAGCCCCAAAGAAGCAACACATACATGACGTTCTGTCATTTGAAACCAAAACTAAGGCCTCAGGATGACTTTAAGACTTGAACATGGTCATTTTTGTTTTGTACATACATACAAATACAACATTTTTAAAAAAGTATTTATATTAAAAAAAAAAAAAAATTAATTAAAAGAAAATCCCGATCCCCGATTATTATTTTTTTCGATTCCGATCTTTTGAAAATCACGTGATCGGCTCCGATCCCCGATCACGTGATCGGATCGGGACATCTCTACTTCTGGGTCCTCGCTCTCAAAGTCAAAAATGTTTCAATGTGTTTTGTTTATACAACTGAAAGAAGATTCAAGATGAAAGGCTTTTATTGTCATTCGTACATAGCTACAGTGCAGATATGTACGAATGAAAATCTTAGGTCACAGGCTCCTCCAACAGTGCAACACAATAAAACTGATCAAATAGTGCACGTAAATACAAATAAAATAGGATAGGATAGAAATAGCCTGTGGTCTGTGGCTAACGCAAGCTTAAGACGTTTTCATTACACATGGTAGCCACCTAACATTTTTAACACTAATGTTGGAGATTTATGAGAGAACTTCTGAATATTAAAATTGTTTAAGCTTTGGGTGAAAGTGTTTCTGGTTTCAGACAAAACCCTCATCACTTGCTGCACATGTTATACTGGCATAAATCAACTTTACATTTGACGTATTTTATGTTCTACGACATAAAAGACGTCAGGAAATACCCCACTGTTGATGTCGTCACGCCAGACGTTAGCTGCCTTTAGCTTAGCGGTGGCGACATGAAGTCATTTGAGCGTGATGTAGTTTCTTTATAGTGTAACGTTAGCTTTTTACTTCTGGTGATTGCAATTCAGCTTCCAAACACATTGAAGAATCTTAAATATCCTGACTTTAAGCCTCGAGTCAAGCTCCACCAATACTAGGGGTGTAACGGTTCACAAACATTTCGGTTCGGTACGTACCTCGGTTTTTAGGTCACTAAATCTCATTGTACCTGTATAATGATGACAATAAAGGATTATATTCTATTCATAAACGTTTGTTTGCCTCAAACTTATTTCCTGCAACATTTCGAAATCCAGTGGATGAAAATCCCATTGGCTTCAAGCTGGATGCTAACTTCAGGTGGGCTTAAAAAAAATACGACACCACAGCACCACTTTGAAGTGTTCCTCTGCTGGAAATCAGAAAAAAACTCAAACCAGGGCTGTCTGGTTAGCGCAATGTCATGCCATCCGTCTAATTATCATCTGGCCGGGGACAACAGCTGGAAATTAGCAATGTTGGCTAAAGATGTTAGTGTTTTTTGTGACAGTTGATCAATGGGGACTGTCCACGACACTATAAACAAATGAACTAAAATCTCACCGCTGGCAGCCCGTGTTTCCCCATCAACGTCTGAAAGTACGCCCCACAATGAGGGTCTTTTGAAGTAGCAACACCTCCTGGCCCGCTGACCTCAGAAAGCAGACACAAAGCTTTCATTGCTTCCCACGGTTATTAATCTGTGTGTGTGTGTTTTTTTCTTCCTCCCACAAAAAACCTCTTTTCCTTGGTTAAGGGAGACAACCACCGGGTGCTATTTATAGCCAGCGAGACGGAGAGAGGGCAGTCTGCCGAAAATGTAACAGGTCCCAGCTGCACTGCTGTTTGAACCCGGGCCAGAAGTCGCTCTTCCTGGGCTTTAATAAAGCAGCAGGCTTTGGCACTGAATGAATGACAGTGAGAGGAGACTAGGAGGGTGTAAAAAAGGGGGGAGGGTGGTGTGTGAAAATATATGTGTGTGTGTGGGGAGATCAACAGGCTGCAGGGCGGTCACTATCCAAGATAGATTGTTCTTATTCCAATGCAATGTAAATACTGTTACATTTTTCAACCTGTGTTTTGAATTCTTGTTTTTATGCACCACGACACCAAGTCAAATTCCATGTACGTGTAAACCTACCTGGTAATAAACCTAATTCTGATAATAATAATAATAATAATAATAATAATTGAAAACGTATATACTAATATCAAGAGGATGAACTCTGATTGCCTTTGTCATAAAGTGTATGTTCTACTTGCACTGAAACAACTGAAGCATTGACTTTAATATTTCACTTAACTGTATTAGGTTAGTTGAAAGCAATAACATTATGTTGAACCTATTTCAACTTAAAAGTATTGCTTTCAACTAAACTAATACAGTTAAGTGAAATCTGTTTAGATAATACATTTAATTTCAATTCTTCAGTTTCAGTGCGTGTACAGAGTCATTACTGCAGAACTGTTTGTATTCTATTTTCTGTCAAATTGGAACCTTTCATGCTTGACGCAGCCCAAAGAGTAAGTCAAAACAATCTCAATAACAAATGAGGAACATAATTACAAAGATGTAAAAACAATAAGAATATGAACAGTGATGAAATGATAAAAATGATCAGCCAAATTAAGTATTTAGTTCACTTTTAAAAAATTCCAATTGAGGTTGCCGTCCTAAGATCAAATGGGAGGCAGGTCCAGAAGATAACATATTCCACTCCAGGTTTTCCCTTTAGCCTCCCCCAGGCCACTCTCCTGATCTCCTGCAGGTTCAGGGGTGTGCGTGTGCGTGCGTAAGAATGAGAGAGAGAGAGAGGGGGGGGTGTTACTACGTTCCCCAGGGTCATTACCGACCGCACCGTAGGGGGGAAAGTAAAACGAGCTCTCCTGTGACCTACAATTCCCTTTTAACCCCTGCCACGACAGGAATCTGAACTGCATACTTTCTTAAAATAATTCTCTGTGTTTTACATTTTTACTTTTAAGTATGCACCATGACATTAAGTCAAATTCCTCGTACGTGTCAACCTACCTAGAAGAATTGGAGGTATATATATATATATAGAATATGTCCGGTGCCTTGCTCAAGGGCACCACGGCAGGGCAGGAGGAGGTGAACTGGGACCTCTCCAAGTAGCAGTCCACGATCCATATTTAGGTCTGGTCGGGGACTTGAACCGGCGACCCTACTGACTGAGCCACTGCCGGACTACCAGGTAATAAACCTGATTCTAAATTCTGATACGACATCACCTTGTTGATGGTTTTCAACCCATTTCAGACAGCTGTATGCATGTACATTAGGGATGCACTGATAGAAAATGATTGAGTCGATGTTTAAAACAACGATTTGTCCGATTTTGGGAACAAATGCATCTTAATTATAACAAAATATAAACTGCCTTTTCCGCCCTTCATCACACTCAAAGTGGATGATCACAAATTACATTCATCTGTTGCATAGCTGATATTCTGCCATTGGTGAAGTATGTTTTAGTATGAAATGAAGCCATGGGAAGTACCATAATACCATTATGAGGACGTCCTGTTGCAATCAGATTTAAATTAAAGAATTTTTTTTTTTTTTTTAATGGTCCAATTGAGGCAAATATCTAAGAAGTTCGGCCCACAAAGTTAGTTAGTTAGAGCCCCCTTTTTCTCCGGATAAAGAGACACTATTACTCTTTTTCTAATGAGCTGCTTAAAGCTTTTAGACGGAGCCTCCTGTGTCATCTGTAACGTTTTCCACGGAGGCTGTATCACCCGCTAACGTCCTCCAATCCACATGAAAAATGACTCGTGTGCTAACAAACAAGCAACACTAAAAAAGTAAAATCTATTTCTCATTTAGACAAAATCTCCCAGCGATGACCGGGCCATAAAACACTCAACCTTTTGTTTTTTATTTCCCTCGCCCGATTTGAGGTCGATATTTTGGCTGACGGAGAGAATATGTCTGTGTTCCTGCTTTTCCATTAAGGAGGCTGACAGATCGGGACAAGTCTCCGTGGGGAAAGAGCCGGTAAGAAGAAAAGCTTGACTAAAAACAGGCTTCCCGAAACAGCTTTGTGTGATATCAAACAGAGAAAGCTAAAAAAAAACACCACATTTACGAGGCCAAAAACATTATTTCTTGCCATTTCTGCAACTTTAACAATTATCAGTAGGTTGGTGGTTATTTTTCTGTTAACCAGGATGTCAAATCTACTCGAGATGTGTTGTTGTTTTTCTCTCCGGCCTCATTCTATGCTGTTAACACGTCTGTGAGCAGCAGCTGGGATGAAACTGTGGCCGGTGTCATTGATCTGTTTACCAGCATTTCAGTCCTATTGCTTAAGATGTTCACATCTGACACACCATCACACATCCTCTAAGAGAACCTGTGTGTGTGTATGTGTGTATGTGTGTATGTGTGTATGTGTGTGTGTGTGTGTGTGTGTGTGTGTGTGTGTGTGTGTGTGTGTGAGGGTGTGTTGAGGTCAGGGTCTGCTATTGAAGCGTCTGTTCCTCTTTTCTCTTTAGTAACAGAATGAGTGGCTCTTCACCGCTGCTGCCGTTGAGTAAAGCCCTTCAACTTCTGAATACATTTTCCCACGTTGTTGCTTGAGTCGGAGCTTTAATAACGAATTAAACTTAGTCAAGTAGGCCTTCAAATATGGCAGGTACAAGACTGAGGGGGGGAAAAAACGTGTACTAGGACTGCAGGATTGAAAAACGAGTAATTTACTTAGATTATTTTCACTGATTGGATTTGATTCACGATATTGGAGAGGTCATTTTTGGACCATTATTGTCATCATCATTGAAAAATATCAAAGTGATCACGGTGTGACAGTTGTAAGAAGATCTGTAGGTTCATATAGTGTCTCTACCAGTGTTTCTGCCAGACCAGAGCTGAGAGGGCGTCCACCCCGAGAGCGGGGGTGAAACAATCGTCAATACTCCGAAAATAATCCCACTAGACTCCTTTGCCCCTCCAACAGAGGGATGTCCTTGTTCCTTTACCTTTTTGTCATTTCAAGCGATAAAAACTCGATCTTCTCTCAAAAAATTCAAATGACGGGAAGACGCCCCCTGTGGGAAACACTGGGCTCTACCGTGACATGTCTCCATGCTTCAATGTTCAAAATGCTCTTTATCTCTCTCATACTGCCTGTGCTGCAGCACCTCTTTTCACCCTCTGTCTGAAACCATGATGCAGCATCAGAAAGGGAAAGACAGACGCAGTGTAAAGATGATAAGAAGAAGTCTGAAACACAGATTACTACAATCAAGGTCTGCCACAGCGGCCTTATAACTGCCAAACACTGCAAAAAGATGTGTTCAGTAAACCGTTTTAACAGTTGTTGAATGATTTCCCAGTAATCAGAACAATACATAAAGACAGCATCAACATCGCAGTACACTAGTATGTAGTGGCAGCTCAAAGCATATACTGTGTTAAGACATTAAAAGCCCCCCATGGTACAACATGTTCACTATTTTACTGGAAAAAGTAAAAAAATAGTTTGATTTTTATGATTTTCGTAAAAGAAAGTCTGGTCTGTAATGAATAAAACTAGCAATTCTGCCTCTCATAATAAATTTTTAGTATCAATAATGTCTGTGCATTGCCAAGAATCAAGCGATAAGATATTCAGGGGTTATGATATATTAATATATCGTTAGACATTACATTTGTATGAAGAGTCGTATGCATAACAGTTGAAAAATCTGGTCAAAATCCATTTAAAAAGCCAAATTAAAGTTTATTTTAAAGATTTCCAGCACCATTTTTAAGTCTTTGATAAACAATATTGTGTTTTGAGCCAATATGTGCGTCTTATTTGAGCTACTTGTGAACAAATCTACTAATTATAAAATGAAAACGAATTTGTGTTTCCTCAGGAATTTTTAATTATGAGCAGTGGCGGTTCTAGACCAATTTGACTGGGGGGGCAGTTATTTTCTGAGGGGGGCAAAATAAATGCAGGACGAAAAAGACAAAGACAATATGAAGTAATTGCACATAACAAAACAATGCAATACAGTTATTGGTATTTGTTTCAGTACATATTTATTTCAGATACTTATAGTTACAGTTTTTACGCTCGAATGGGTCCGACTAGAATGACAAATAGCATTAGTTCCACCTATTCCGTCAGCCAAGGAATCATTTAATAGAACCGCCCCTGATTATGAGGCATATTTCACACATCAATCCCCCTTTTTTAGATAAAACACCGCACTTTAAAACATAATCATCCACATCTCCTATCATGAGAATGGATTTGGGGACCTTTTGCGTGAAACAGATTGTTGCTAAAATGCTGAAACGCTTTCAGTTCACAAACAAACCAACTCCACATGCAGCTATCAGTCTCTGATATATTCACACAGGCTGGCAACACATCGCTGCACGCTGTCAATGTTTTTCTGCTCCGTCATCTAATCAATTTCTGAAGGAAACTCTTCCCTCCCTTTTTTTTCCCTCCTCTCTTCCATAAAATAAATAAATATCCACAATTAGCACGTGGCTAATCTGCATAGAGGAAAGCTCTCTTGGCAGAAGAGGTTGCAGCGAGTATATTGTGTCATGACTGGGTGGCTGGTGGATATTGCAACTATTTAAAACCGTGTGTGTGTGTGTGTGTGTGTGTGTGTGTGTGTGTGTGTGTGTGTGTGTGTGTGTGTGTGTGTGTGTGTGTGTGTGTGTGTGTGTGTGTGTGTGTGTGTGTGTGTGTGTGTGTGTGTGTGTGTGTGTGTGTGTGTGTGTGTGTGTGTTTGTGTGTGTGTGTGTGTGTCATGGGGATAGGGATTTGCATTGGGAGTGAAGGGAGGAAGGGGGGAGTGTTTGGAGCAGAGCCTGAGAGCAAAGCTGGAGTCTACGAGGCCGAGTGGAGCAGATGGACTGGGGGGACAGTCGATAAACAACTGCTGCTAATTTAATCCTCCACACGGCCACATGGCCTCGGCACACACACCATTGTTCTGCTTTAAAGCCCGTTGACACGCAACACACCAACTAACAGCACAGAGAGATCAGGACAGACTCGTAGGGAAAGTAAAACATCACAACTGGGGATGGGAGACAGTTGCAACTTTCAAGGCTTTTATTGTCATGTGTACATAGCTACAGAGTAGATATGACAATGAAAATCTGAGGTCACAGGCTACTCGCAACACAATAAAACACATAAAATAGTGCAAGTAGTACAAATACAATTGAATATACTACTTTTATATGATCTTATACAACTTTTGTGGCAATTTCAAGTGAATTTAGGCACTTTGAATCCATGTTGGTATGTATTAGCAGAGTGGGAGATGCCCAGAATGACCAGTATTATAGGAGTTAATACTTTGATCCTGAGGAAAAGTGTCCTATCGATACTTTCATTATAACATTATTGCTGGGAATTTACCATAACAGTTTGGGGAAACGTACAAATACTTCTTCCATCGAACAGTAAAAAAAAAATGAAACTTGAGAGTTTAAGACGAGATAAATCTCAGTAAATTCTCACAATTGGTGATTTTAAAATTCAGTACCATAGGCCACAGTGTTTAAGGTTACTACTGATAATGTTCTATACCATTATCCTGAGGGTTTAGTTCGATGTTTATTACCAATCAAATTATCGACCCAATTTAGTGAAAGATAAGCAATTGATCGGACTTTCAATACACGAACTTTAAAAAAATTGTAATCGGAAAATATTTTTAGAGGAAATCTGTGGGATCTTGCAAGGTCTTTACTAAAAATACATATCACACACACACACACACACACACACACACACACACACACACACACACACACACACACACACACACACACACACACACACACACACACACACACACACACACACACACACACACACACACACACACACACACACACACACACACACACACACACACACACACACACACACACACACACACACACACACACACACACACACACACACACACACACACACACACACACACACACACACACACACACACACACACACACACACACACACACACACACACACACACACACACACACACACACACACACACACACACCTTGATGAATAGAGATTTAAAGTATCCAACCGGAAGTCAACAAGCAGCTAAGGGAAAAAATAACAACCACAAACGTCATGTTCTCAATTACTCTGCATCAATCTGAGGATGTGACCGCTGCCTGACTCTGGATAAAAGCACAGAGGGTCCGGGTTTGGTAAATATGCTAGTGCTTCTCTCCACACTGAGTAGAAGCACCTTGATCACCCAGATGAGCACCCAGATGTTCACCCAGATGCTGCAAGGAATTCAAAAGATGTTCAGGGGAGGAGAGGAGGAACGTGAGCACGAAATCTGCCTCACATCTCCGAGAGGTGATGGGAAACATCGAGGCTATCTGAGGTTAGCTAGAACCACAGAAACAAACAAAGGTTGAAACGCTGCTTCTGCAAAGTGGAAAACATTGGAATCACCTGAGCGTCTTATCCCCAAAGACAAGCAGCTCAAAATGTGGTGGCCAACTATATTATAGATATTTTAAGATCTGTTCACATTTTATTTGACAGCAGAGGAATTGAAAAGATGTTTTCAAGATCTGTTGTATATCTTCCCTTTTCCGCTGACTTTCAAGCAATCGTACAGGCAGAAATAAACCGACACACCAACATCAACTCAAGGGGCGGATGGGGAGGCATTGTGGTTTGACAAAAACAATAGAAACGAAGAATCAGATCTAAACTAATATTTCCATGGGTAAATCCAAAGATCATAAAAATATTCATCCCATTTCTTTAAATCCAAGGTTATGTCTAAATGTCTGGTTGAGTCTTTCTAAAAACCCCAAATATTCACTTATTATTATTAATAAGATATTATACAAAGAAAAGCAGAGAATTGCCATATTTGAGAAGCTAAAGACACTTTTTGGATTTCAAATTACTTTAACAATTGTTTAACGACATAGTTGCTGGTTATTTTTCTGCCTGTTGACCTATTGATAAAGTTCCAATCAAAGCAATCCCATTGGTTGCAGAAAACTTATACATTTAAACCCATAAATGGAAATGAAAAAAGTCTTAAACAAATGTCATGCAGCGTTTCCGCCAGTCTTGCCGTCATTTGACGCCCTTATTCAGCTCAGAACGCCCTGAACTCGAGCAACAAATCTGTATTTTTGACCACTTTACTGCCATCAAGCCTTAGAATAACATTCCTTCAGGGAGAGGAAGCTTTATTGATTAGTGACGGAGCTGATTAGCACAGGTGAGTGAGTGTTTACTGATGAAAAACAACACAGCCTGAAGCTGTTAACTGGTTCCCAGCGCTGCTTACCAACAGGCCTGGTGTGCACAGCGGATAGAAAATCTCCCGTTGGGTGGATCAGAGGAGTTATAGCGGATAAAATAAATAAATATAAATAAAAAAGGGGCTGCCTGCTGCTGCCTGGCTGTCAATATGATGTTCAGGTTGGAGGTAAAACAGAGGGAACATACTGTCAGGACAAACACATATTTTCCCAAGTGACAGTGGCTGATTCCCAGGAGTGAGAAAAGGCCGGGGAGTGTGAGGAGAGAAAGGAGAAACAAACCAAATGTTCGTATTTTAACGTGGTAATCATAGTAACCTCTGAGGGGCGTGAACTGCATCTGAGGAGGCAACAAAGGAAGTTTTATGTGCAAAATTTATCCGGATTTGATCAAAATCGCAATATGCACTAATGCAGAATAGGGCTGCACGGTTTGGGGAAATAATCAAATTGTGATTTTTCTGACAGATATTGCGATTCGATTTGCGATATTTGTTTTTAAGGGACCCAACGGAAGTTTATTGTAAAATGCGGCCATATCTCCGGCTAGGAAGGTCGCATCAACATGCTCCCGTCTCTAGCACCCCAGCAGCCCAAGCTAGGAGTGAAAGAACTAAACTTACATGAAACTTCCATTGGGTTGCTTTAAAGTCAAGCTTCAGTTTAAGATTCACCCTGTGATAGAAACATGTGATGGAGCATTACTAACCTGGCTCAGATGGTTTGTTTCACCAAACCATCTAGGAGAGCTCCATTGGAAGCATTTGGAAAAGTATTTCAAAAATACTTGGCAGGTGATTGGATCAATCTGTCTATCACCTACTATCATGAGCCACTTCTGATTGGTTAACAATGGCTGGTACATGTGGAGCACAGCACTTCTGATTGGTGTGGATGACTGACACACAAGAAGAAAGAAAAAAATATATAAGGATGTTATCCTTATTTTCTGTCATCTAGAATTATATGTACTTACATTAAAACTCAGGTATTTCAACATACAAAAAAAACGTTAGCTTTTAAGAACATTTATAAAGAAAGAGTAATTAGACATTACGCTATTAAAAACAAAACAAAACAAAAAACAGTATACGTGTAAATGTTTTGTTTTTAAATAACTGCAATACAAAATAATAAACAACAAATAAACACATTTCAAATGCTAACCCAACTCTATGATTGACCCTTCTTCGTCATTGTAGGTCATTTCTTCCACATTGGAGATTAAACATCCAGTTGCACCGTCATTTTTAGCAGATCATTGTTAAAATGCAACGGGTGTTTACGGTCACGGTCCACTCACATCCCATAATAAACAGCAGTGTGGTTTATTTAAGGCCACAGAGCGAGTACAGGTTAAGTAAGGCAGCGTTTCTCAGGTTACACTCCGAGCACTCCAGAAGAAAAAGGAAACTCTGCCTCTTTCTTGCTCTCCGTTCCTGCCCAGAGACTCTACCTTTTAGCGAGTCCTCCGTCAGCGTTGGGGGGAAAAACGAGACAGTGATTTGTTACATCACGTTACGGAGGCTAAAGAGAAAGATGCTTATTCGGGCTGACCACTGGCACCCTGGACGACCCATTACGATAAGTGTGTCACTCACGATGCCAAAAATATCCTGGCCAGTGAACGGGAGGCGAAGCCACTTAAGGACCTGGCTGGGTCACCGCCTGCCTCATGGTTACAGTCACAACACTGACACCCACACACACACACACACACACACACACAAATTCAGACAGAGGAAAACATGCTTGGTCACAGTTGTTGTTTTAAATGTAAGCGGTGCAGTGACGCTGTATTTTTGTACTCCAAAACTGGAAATTAATCATCTCCCTGGTTCCGTCCACAATGGGTTTTTCTCCATTGGATTTCGCAATATTGCATAAAATAGCGTTCTTGATACTATCATTTTATGTTTAGTAGGATAACACGACATATTAACACCACTTTTTTACATTTTGAAGCGAAAATGCAGTCTCCAGAAGTTAAAAGCTAACGTTAACCACAGCACTGTCACATGACTTCACGTCACCACCGCTAAGCTAAAGGAGGCTAATGTTGGGCTATAAAGGAACTACAGCACGGTCACATGACTTCACGTCACCACCGCTAAGCTAAAGGTGGCTAATGTTGGGCTATAAGGGAACTACAGCACGGTCACATGACTTCACGTCACCACCGCTAAGCTAAAGGTGGCTAATGTTGGGCTATAAGGGAACCACAGCACGGTCACATGACTTCACGTCACCACCGCTAAGCTAAAGGAGGCTAATGTTGTGCTATAAAGGAACTACAGCATGGTCATGACTTCACGTCACCACCGCTAAGCTAAAGGAGGCTAATGTTGGGCTATAAAAAGAACTACAGCACGGTCACATGACTTCACGTCACCACCGCTAAGCTAAAGGAGGCTAATGTTGGGCTATAAAGGAACTACAGCATGGTCATGACTTCACGTCACCACCGCTAAGCTAAAGGAGGCTAATGTTGGGCTATAAAAAGAACTACAGCACGGTCACATGACTTCACGTCACCACCGCTAAGCTAAAGGAGGCTAATGATGGGCTATAAAAAGAACTACAGCACGGTCACATGACTTCACGTCACCACCGCTAAGCTAAAGGAGGCTAATGATGGGCTATAAAAAGAACTACAGCACGGTCACATGACTTCACGTCACCACCGCTAAGCTAAAGGTGGCTAATGATGGGCTATAAAAAGAACTACAGCACGGTCACATGACTTCACGTCACCACCGCTAAGCTAAAGGATGCTAATGGGTGATGACATTTAGTTGTCTCACTCATACACTTCTTAGCAACTGCCTTTTTGAGCCATGTTGAAGCTTCAGAAATTTTAGTATTTTCTGACTTATTTTATGTTGTAGGACAAAGCATGAATGTCTTGTGATAACCACAGACTTTATTTTAGGCATTCATCCAAAAACAAGCCATTGATTCCCGGACGAGGGAACCAGAACTGCGAAAAATGCTAACTTCCAAATTGATTATAGCATTCATTCCAGCAACACTATTGAATTGTTCGTCTGTGCCACTCTTAATTCCAATGGCAGCATGGAGAGGAAATGGCTTGTGGAGGCCATACTTAAAAACAAATGAGTGAGTGCACTGGAGAGACCGTTGTTTAATCCCTCTCTTTGGCACGGCCATGCAAATACTCAGGTTTGAGAGGAAAACTGTGCCAGAAACAGTTACTGCTGTTTCTGATAGCATATAGGGCTGGGCACCATGACGAAGTACCCTGATATTATAGGCCAAATACCTTCATATTCGGGTTATATTGTAGGGGTTACCATTAATGCTTTCACAAAGTATTTACATAATGAGACTTTTGATAAATAATTATCAGTCAGAGGGTAAAGGCAAACAATTGCAGAGCTACAAGTCTTGTTAATTCGAAAAATACACACCAACTTACTGTAAT
The DNA here is from genome assembly GCF_949606895.1 of Notothenia rossii. NCBI lineage: Eukaryota > Metazoa > Chordata > Actinopteri > Perciformes > Nototheniidae > Notothenia > Notothenia rossii. Next base: position 3,221,357 of record NC_136908.1, on the reverse strand, counting down.
GCAACCTTAAAATATCCTAAATCTTCCATGATATCTAGTTTCACATCACAATATTAATATATTACCCAACTTTTACAAGCATTACACTTTCAAGTATCACATCAAGAGTCCAGAGTTAGGATTAGCCAGGCAGCTAATACTGTTTAAATGTGTTAATAACTGTCTTTTGCCACACAACACAGACACAATGGTACTAAATAACTCTTCTGCTGTTGCTTTTGTCTGTGTCCCTGCTGACCTACAGCTGCTCCTTTTTAAGAACTGTCGAGTATACTTTAGGACTTAGAAGTTATATTTTGAGTGTACAGTTCAGGGAGAAAACTGTTTATTCTTAGTGTCTTTATGGTAACCTATGTAAAGGGTATTGCTAGGACTGCAACCTATCATTATGTTGAATTAGTGAACTGGTAAATTCACTGGGCCACACTTTAGAGCAGTGACCACCAACTGGCGGCCCGCAGGCCACATCCGGCCCGCCAGACATTCTCATCCGGCCCGCACGACGGGGGTGACTGTGGCGTTGGCGGAGTGGTTACTGCGTTCGGCTCCCACCCATTATTTTTTTTACAACGTCTCGTGAGTAAGGTGCAGTAACGGAGTCCAACAGAGAGGCAGCAGCTGCGGGACAGTAGACTGCGTACTGCGAAACCTTCCCTGCCTTGAAGAAGAAGTGATCCTTCGTTGTGAAGAGTCTGCTTTGTGCGCTCGGCACCACAGCAGCAGCCCCGCTGCGACAGAGTCCAAAAGAGAGGCAGGAGCTGCGGGACAGTAGCCTAGAAGCAGGGTTTGGTTTGAACGGAATACATGTAACGGCGTTACGTAATCAGAATACAAAAATCAAGTAGGCTAACAGCTGGCGTTACATTTGAAAAACGAGTAATCTGATTACAGTTACTTTCGTAAACCTGAAGTGAACACACTTTGGAATACTTATTGGAATTATTGGTGGAAAAGTTTCCTCACAAAATGTAATATTCATTACCGGCAGAACTGTGTGCACACTGCAAAGCGCTGCAGCCTGTCTGTGAGCGAGAGAGATGCAGTGTGTCTGTGAGGCCCCGCCCCCCCACGCAGATGAGAGAGAGAGAGATCTCTTTTTAAATATATTGAAAGTTAGAAACGGAGATGGTTAGATCAAATGTGCAAGATAACGTTTATGTAGCATTTATTTATTGTCGCTGTCGCTGGCCCGCGATAGTGTCTATTGGATACATTTTGGCCCTTGGACAAATGTAGTTGGTGACCCCTGCTTTAGAGGCTTAAACAAGCACAAATGTGGCATTTTTTGATAAGTAAACATTAGGGCTGCACGGTTTGGGGAAATAATCTAATTGCGATTTTTCTGACAGATATTGCGATTCGATTTGCGATATTTGTTTTTAAGCGACCCAACGGAAGTTTATTTTAAAATGCGGCCATATCTCCGGCTAGGAAGGTCGCATCAACGTGCTCCCGTCTCTAGCACCCCCGCAGCCCGAGCTACGAGTGGAAGAACTAAACTTACATGAAACTTCCGTTGGGTTGCTTTAAAGTCAAGCTTCAGTTTAAGATTCACCCTGTAATAGAAACATGTGATGGAGCATTACTAACCTGGCTCAGATGGTTCACCAAACCATCTAGGAGAGCTCCATTGAAGCCATTTGGAAAGGGCAGGCACTTTCAAAAATACTTGGCAGGTGATTGGATCAATCTGTCTATCACCTTCTATCATGGGCCACTTCTGATTGGTTAACAATGGCTGGTACATGTGGAGCACAGCACTTCTGATTGGTGTGGATGACTGACACACAAGAAGAACATTGCAGGCTTTGCGATTTGATAATTGTATCATTTCAAATTGCGATTTCGATTTTAAATCGATTAATCGTTCAGCCCTAGTTAACATTTGTAACAACCCTCTACATTGTTACACATTAATTTAATCAACAAATCCATTACTTTTCTAATTATTTGAGCACTAGTTTCTGCTTTACTGCTGGTATTAAGCTCTACAACAGGAGGCTTGCACTGGGTATTGATCCACTTTGCTAGGATAATTTCAGTATGCACAGTCTTTTTACCAGCTCATCCTAGATGCACTCAACATCTTTGGTTTTATGAGCCTTGAGAATATAACTTAAAACAGTAGCTATACTACATCAGGGAAAACAGAAAGCAACGCCATGACTGGAGGGCGAAATCCACACAAACAGACGTCATGATCGATTTCCTCAAAAGACATAAAGAGAGCAAGCATCTGTTCCTCCTTCTACTTTCTATGATGAGGCATACCATTTTTTTTCTGTAGAGAGCAAAGGTGAGAGCTGTATGAAGAGGCAGGAAGCATCAGTCTCTACTTTCTACGATCAACAACTGCCGCCAATTTAAAAGGTTAACCACTTTATTCCATAAAAACACACACGCGCAATGCGTCATGTAAATGAAGTCTGTAGTCTGATGCTCGGAGGACGATATTACTATGCTAATACGGAGCATTTTAGAAAGGTAAATGTCAAAAGAAATGAATTACCTTTGGATTGCGACGTGCCCTGATGCAATAGCCAAAGTTTGACATTTTGCCCGTGGAGGAACTGGTTTTAATGTGCAACTCAGGGCGTACAGTTATTCAGATTCATAATTCTACTGTCAGGGACGTATGAAAACCAAAGCGTTCACTTTTATAATCAGATATTGGGTGCATGCAGTATTTTGCTGTAGTTTGGGGAAGTCAATAAAGCTGGAAGCAATCGGTCAATGCTTAGTTTTCTTCTGACGTGTATCAAAAATTCCACCAAAGCAACCGTTTCCTAAAATTCACCAGTGTGCTATTCACTGACATATCTTATAGTGTAGGAGAAAACGTTACAATCTTGTGTGCTTCTGTTAAACATATATCTTATTTCATGCATATGCATATATATACATATACATTATATATATATATACACACATACATACATACATACATACATACATACATACATATCATTACTATTATTATTATTTATTACATTACAGATTTTATTTTTATACTCCTGGACATAATTACTGCACTTTATTCCTTTATTCCTTTATTCCTTATTCCTAAGTATGTATGCTGCGTGTATTTTGTTGTCTTATGTTGTGATGTTTTTGTTTCTTGAAAGGGAGAAGCATTTATTATTATCTCATTGTACATGTATAATGACAAACGATTCTATTCTATGCATCTAACCACAAACCAATTAAAAAAAACATTGACTTTGAGACATGGGAGCGCTAAAATGCTAACTCATTCCGTGGTTTTAGGACTCATTCCTGTACCACTCTATTAAAGGGGCCCTATTGTGCTTTTTAGGGTTTCCCTTTCCTGTAGTGTGTTATATAGGTTGCCTAAAACGCCTCCACACATCCCTGTGTAACATTCGCGCTCTCGCGTACGATGTGATAGCGCTGTCTGGTTTCAGACAGAGGGTGAAAAGAGGTGCTGCAGCACAGGCAGTGAGACGTATAAAGAGTTTTTGAACTTTAAAGCATGGAGACATGTCCCAGCAGAGACACTAATAACAAATATGAACCTAAAAATTATCATAATTTAAACTCATCTGCTAAGGAAAATGCAACGCTGACTTTAGCTGTCAGCAGGTCGACCCAAAGTAAATAAGTAAGGGTGATGTTAAAGAAGAAAGACGGATTGCTGGTGACACGTGGAGTAAGAGCAGGTCAGAGACGCTCCTGAGGCAGCAACACACACACACTGACACACACATTAAAAACACACACACAACGACCACCGAGTAACTGGCTCACTTTATGCACAAATACACACAGCTGTCAGGGGCAGACGAAGATCATTCACAAAACACCCAACCCCTCCTTCTCCTGGGTATCACTGACACCGTTTCTCCCTCACCGTCACACACACATCTTCCAGTCTCTCACACACACACACCATCATCCAGTCTCTCACACACACACACACACACACACACACACACACACACACACACACAGAGTTGCCGGGAGGCAGCATGCTGTCCATGTGGCGTGTGGAGAATCATTACTCAGCAAAGCAGAGTGAAAGAGCCGAGAGTGAACTTCCTCTTCGAAAGCTCGGGCTTCCTCTTTATTCTCCACAGTGGGAGGAATGTATTGTTCTGAATGTTTTCTTGGAAACGTGTGTTGTGTATTTGCAAGTGGGACATTCAAAAAGTGCTTCAGCAGCTTTCAAAGAACAGCATTTCACTTTCTAGGGATTCTGTTTAGGTTGACACTCGGTGGACTGTCCATAGACGCAACTCTTATCGTTCTCCACATTTTAAAATACATTTAATTAATCATTTGAAATACAAAAAGTCTCAAGAAGAGCTGCAACCAGAAATTACATGTATGACTAATTAAAAAAACGATTCATCTTTTATTCTATCAAGTGAATTACCTTTGATTTACTTCTTTGAAGCCATGTGACATTTTTAAATCGAATGATTTGTCTGAAAAAAAAGTATATTTCCATAAAATTCCATGGCCTGTGGGAAAATGTAATCATAAGAAATGACTCTGGAAAAGCTGCAGATAGAGCCATAAGAAATGAATGCAACTGATTATTTAATTTTTAATGTTGTTTTTATAGGCAATAATTACATTTTTGTTAGTTCCAGGTTTAATATGTGCAATAAGTTCATTTCAATACGTTCTGCAATAAACGTTGAACCAGTCCGGCCCTCCACTAGTACTCATTTTTTTATTTTGGCCCACTGTGTATTTGAGTTTGAAACCCATGTGAAAATATGACAAGGAAAAACATTAAATCTGCATATTTCAGAAGCTTAAACGAGCAGATTTGGAAAGGGCTGAAATGATTGCTCAGTTAATTAAAATTAAAATATATTCCATGAATCATTTGAAGTGATTCTTATCAGAACAATACAAAAACATATGCAGTACCAGCTTTTCAAATGTGTGACTTCCTTTTTAATTAAGCTGTGTTTTAGTTAAATAGCTAAGTATCTTTGGACATTCCCAGACATCACTTTGAGCTTTTGGATATTGTGATTAGATTAATCAGTCAATTGGGAAAGATATTCGCAATCGATAAAAAACTAATATCAAATTGTCGGCTGTAATTGGCTATCATTTTGTGCTAATCTTTGAACACATTTTGATCACTCTAATTCTCATTGCAGAAGGCAAATGTAATATTATTTAAATCCTGTTTCAGTGTGAAGGACTCTGCTTTGAGTATACTTCAAATATCCAGTTTGAACTCAAATCAAATGTCCAATAATCACTGAAATAAATGACACTTAGCTCAGCTCTGGTGTGTTAAATATGAGCATCGTGATCAGTTTAAAGCTCTAATTAGTTTACTTTTGAATAACAATGCCGACACAGGCGAGATGTTTTGTGCTGTTTTATATTAAATACATTCAATCTTCATTACTAGTGAGACTTTTTGGCACCGTAAAGCTGTCATGAGTCTGTTTGTTTGTACGCTACTTTCCAATTTGCAGGGCTTCCCTTGTACATCCGCAGCAGAGCCATTAGCATCTGTCAATTTAACAGCCTCGCTTCGGTGTTTTTCATTATGTTCTTCCCAAAGAAATATTTCCAAAGTGTCTTCGATTATGATTTAATTCTAATTCAATTTGGGGAGTCAGCCTTGCAGATCTGAAGGGGGGATTTTCCCGACTCCCATGTGTGAGGCGGAGGGAAACACCTGGCGTTAAAACCATCAGAAAGCAACCCCGCCAAAACACACTTGTGAGTATTTGTTTGTGTGTAATGAAAACCCATAATATTAGCCCCTCACACACCCATAATATTAGCCCCTCACACACCACTCAATTAGCACATTATTCATCTTCAGCAGGTGGCCCGAGGCAGGTGAATCGCTCCATAAAAATCATCTATCGAAACATTACCGGCGATATATCCGCCAGTTAAAAGGCCAATAGTGGCGCCGGTAATGAAGGGAGAGTTAAAGCATTTAATATAATGCGCACAGCCGACAGCAACTATCATGGACAGGGGATAGTCTGTGAGAAACACTTTCAACACTATTCACTTTCTGTCCCATACAGACCCTGTTTTTACCAACTTTAAGTGTAACAAATAAAGTCTTTAATTACCAGACAGTCACTCTTTTTCCACGTGCACATAAAGACTGAGCCTAGACTTCTTGATCAAACTCTTCAAAATATGAATATTTAGTATATAAAAAGCATAAGAAGTGTTCAGATAGAAGTTGAAAGAACGCAAGCGCCAACAAAGATTACTGCAAACTACTTTCACAGCGAGACATTATTCTAAGTTCATAGCTCTAATTTAACGACAAATATACAAAGGAAATGTTGTTTTGTACACAATACAATGAAATATAGAGATTAAACCTAGATATTATTAGGGCGACTGTGGCTGCGCGGGAGTGCGGTCCCAGCCCATGCAGTCAACATGTCGATGTATCCTTGGGAAAGATACTTAACCCTGAGTTGCTCCCGATGGCCAACGGTGTGTGAGTCTGTGTGAATGTTAGGTCCTAGAGTAAGGTATACTGCTCTGTGTGAATGGGTGAATGACATGTAGTATGTAAAGCGCTTTGAGGGGTCTTAAAGACTGGATAAAGCGCTATATAAGTACAGTCCATTTACCATTATTCAGTGAGACGAGTGTTGCTGATTCTAGGCTACATCCAGAACTGACTAGAAAGGTAATAAACTTTAGGTTTCTGAAGTCTTGAGTCTATTGAGCAATAGAATGACTAAGATATGTAAATGAAAAGAGTATCATCAGAAATACTTTTCCCAACGCAATCTCAATCAGCGTTTCCACCAGGGGGGCGTCTCGCCGCCATTTGACGCCTTTATTCAGCTTGTTACGCCCTGAACTCGAGCCGAGGGCTTCCAAAAAAAGTAATAATTTGAGAGAAGATCGAGAGTTTTATCGCTTGAAATGACGAAAAGGAAAAAGGAGAAGGACATCCCTCTGGTGGAGGGGCAAAGGAGTCTGGTGGGATTAATTTTGCCGCCAGCGAAGCGCGTTCCTGTGACGGGAAAAAACAGAACACCGCCGCATCTTCCAAGGACCGTGCCAGGAGGGGTGTCCCTGTCGGCAGGGAGACATTAAGAGATAGGATAAGGGACGGCGCAATTCTAAATTGTGTGTGTGCATACGTTAAGAGATAGTATCTATAAGGGACGGCTCAATTCAAAATTGTGTGTGTGCATACGTTAAGAGATAGTATCTATAAGGGACGGCTCAATTCAAAATTCAAGTGACGTGACACGACGTGGCGTCACCCCCGCGCGCTCTCGGGGTGGACGCGCTCTCGGGGTGGACGCCCTCTCAGCCCTGGTCTGGCGGAAACACTAATCTCAATACAAAAGAATATAACCCATGTGGTCATCAATGTGGTCATCATCACAGTAGCCTCAATATTAAGATGGCTAAAACATTGGCATCAAAAAAATATGTCCAAAAATAGATGCGTCAACTGAGAAAAGTTCACCGAAGAGATGCTGTGAATTTACCTGATTTACCTTAATTAAATCTGGATATGAACCAGGGCTGGAAGATATATAATTATTTCAGCATCACGCACAAACACTCACATCACAGGACATTAAATGCCAAGTGACATTTCCTATAATTAATCTATGAGAGAAGTCTATCTGATAGAACATGTACTGCATCTTAAAGCTTCTTAGGTTCATGGGGTTTGATGATAGTGAGCCACATGAAGCGATCCAACGACCGCAATTACTTCTTTTGATAAATGTATCAAACAACCAAGGAGAACACGCTCGTGATTGACCACATCCTGAAAATGAGTGGTGTAAAAGGTACAAAAAAACAGCTTAAAGAAACATTTGACCGCTCAATGAAACACAACTTCTGTAACGTGGAAATAATTTAGCTACATCAAGATAGGCATGATGTTCACCAGCATCAGTTACACTCCTGTATCTTGAGCAGCTTCGTTCGGACACTTCTTCGCACACAGGAAGTGACAAATTGAAACGGAAATCCAACTTTACTCAATCAGCAGCACTACTGAATCAAAAGGGCTCATCAGCAAGACACTTCTTATTCTCTGAAGATTCCCAGTTGAGTTTGACCATGCTGCCTAAATATCTCGACATATAGATTAAAATAATTTGAACCAAACCTTTTTGCTGACATTTAAAGGTGGAAATCAACATAAAGACCAGCGAATAGCACCTTAAAGTTTAAACGGCAACATGTGTGGTATCACTTCTAGATGAACTGTGTGTGTGTTAGAAAGAAATAATGCAGCACAAAAATAAGAATAAAGCAACACACATACAGCAGTACCTTAGTAGTATATGCCTAAAGCCGCAAAGTTAACCAACACAAAAAAATATGGGATGATGCAACGACAGAATTAATTGAATCGCAAACAAAATATTGTCTCTAAAAGAAGTGAATACAATTTCCTCTTTGAGTGAAAAACAAACAGATTTATTTCCTAAAAGGAATCACATGCCTTATTCGTAACAAAAGCAACAGACTGGCGCCAACCTTCACGTGTTTATCTAGATGACAGAAATAGTCCTTCATAGTACTGTACACACTCCACTGATGCTGCCTTTGACAAATAATTGCAGAGTGAAAACAGTGCACATGTGGCTGTTATCACTGAAGAGAGAGGAGGGAGGGAGAGACACTGTTGATACTCTCTCTCGCTCTCCCTCTCTCTCTCTCTCTCTGCATGTGGAGGCGAATTAAGCTATTGTATCCTGCTGGAAGAAGCACGGAAAAAAAAGCCGTGACACTCTGATGACACCTTGGCTGCTTGTAAACAAAACTGCAGCCAGTCCAACCCTCTCACATGGCCCGGGAGATAAAGGGACTTCAAACTGATCTGGAAACAGTGGGAAACACACTTGTGCAACAGTGCTTCATGACCACACCTACTCTATGTGCTGAACCAGAGTCAGCCAAATAAAAAAGCAGCTGTGCACAGAGTACCAAACTGAACAAGTGTAAAGATAAAACACTTCAGGTGCATGTGTGAGGTCAACTAAAAATGATAAAAGTTACCTGTGCATGAGGTGGATCTTTGGAGTACAGTCATCATGCAAATGACTGCAGTGGGAGGAACTGTGTTCTTAAGAAATGCTTTAAATAGATGCAACCAATGAGTAAATAATATTCTGGAATAATAGTGCTGTTTCTGTTGCAATGGGAGAATTAAGGTGCATTTTGATGTACATACAAATACATATTTGTATGCAAATGCCTGCATTAATGTTTTAAAATGAATACAGAAAATAATAAGGATGCCTTGCCACGGTGCAGGAATATATCCGTGCAAAGGGTGGCTGTTTTTCTGCAGCCTTTTCCATTAGATGCAATTATAAATGGCCGAGAGCCGAGGGAAAGGGGGAGCCAATCAGATCTCTGCTCGCATGTCAACCTAAGACCAACTGTCTCCTGGCTCTGACAGCAGGATTTTACCTCCATAATTCAAATCCCAGAGCAAAGGCAATCTGCACTTTGCCAACTCTTAAAGCTCCGTGTTTACAAGGCGGCACATGGAGCACAGAGGCAAAGGAGAGGAGGGGGGAAAAAGGCGAAAACCGAGCCACAAATGAATGAAAACCCCTCCGTTTCCGTCAGGATGAATCAATCGCGGCCACAATTACACTTTGATCCGAGTAAACACTCCGCAGCATGCATGTTTTGCCATGCACAAGACTGAGACACAAACCCCACCTTGCCTTTTTAAAACCGACACAGTGTTCTTCTTTCACGTTAATGATTATGCAAATGTTACTTAACCACAATTTGCATCTTGTTTATTACCCCTGACAGCCATTGACACACTTTTGATAGCACTGTTTAGGAGCACAACATGCGAAACTAGGTTAGATTCTTACAGAAATAACTTAAAACCCTACAATGAAGCGAGGAGAAGAAGCACTGCGCCTTATCTCCCTCTCTGCACACACACATGCACACACTTTCTCCTGACAAACTCTGGCTCTACTTAGTCAAACTCTTTGCCCTGTACCCAGCAGGGACACACTACTAATCCCTCTACAACTCTGGAAGTTGTTTCCAACACACTATGTGGCTTCTTTCTCGGTGTAAAACACAGTTACAAGGGGCTGGTGTTGTGGAGAAAAGAGAGAGGCAGCCATTTTAAGAGCTCTTGCTACATAGACAATGGCTGAGTCCAATGCAATATGCAACTCTTAACAGTGCTTGTTGTGCGGGTTAACTCAGTGAAAGTGTGCTTGTGCAGTGAGTGAGTTTACCTGGTTTCTGCTGGGAGGTTGTCCAGTGTTTCCCGGGCTCATGGGAGCTTGATGGTGGCTCCTTTGTTGCCAACCCGGATGGACCCCACCACCACCACCTCCTCCTCCTCCTCCTCCTCCACCACCACCACCACCACCACCACCAGCTCCATACTGACTGCCCATATCTGCTGGTCCCTTGCTGGCCCCTTCCTGATTGTTATAGTCTCCTTGGGGGTAATTCGGATAGCTCCTTGCTGAACTGGGGGATGTCAAAAGCTGATTTAAAGTTGGCGTGGATGTAGGTTGTTGGGTTCCCATGTTATACCTCTGATTATTGTACGAAGCAGCAGTGGTTCCTCCTGCTGGCTGCTGCTTGCCTGGCTGCCCCCCGGCCGTTGGAGCCTGGCTGTTATTTCGCGGGGAAGTCATGGCTCCGTAGCCCTGGTAGGAAGAAGAAGAGGAAGAAGAAGTCCTGTTCTGGAAAGGGCTATAGTTGTTGTAATGGTTGGGGTTGGGGTATTCGTGTGAGTTAGCCGGGTAAGGGTCCATCATGCCCGGCCCCGATGCAGCTGCCATGCCAGGGCTTTGTTGTCCGCCATGTTGATGAAAAGGGGCCCGGCTGTAGTGCTGGTTGTAACCGTAAGGAGGTGGAGGAAAGGGGCCCGGATGGTGGTGTCCCATTCCGGGATGGTTGTTCCCCTCGCTTGAATCATTATTATTATTATTATTTACCCTGGGAACATTCCCGTTCTTCATATCGGGATCCCCTCCTCCTCCTCCATCGCTCCCGTCCTCCTTCTGACCCGGAGATCCGCCGTCGGTTCCCGGTTCCTTATTTTCCTGCAGTTTCTCCCCCGGTACCACCACCGAGTCCTCCTGCGAGTCCCGATCCGGCTTCTTGAGTTCGGATGGCGGGCTTGTGTTGAGAGAGGCGACGCTGGCGACCTGAGCGGCCATTATGTCTCTCCCTCTCTCCTCTCGTTCACTGCCTCTCTCTCAGCACCGAGACTCACTCACAGTCAAACTCCCTAAAAACACCATTGAATATAAATACGGTTATATTTATACCAACGTACCCGACGTCCCGGTTCATTCCCCCCCCCTGAGATTTAGCCCCTCTGCCCCGGTATCCGGTTAATCCACCGCGACTCCGTTTCAAGCAAAAACGGAGAGGGGAAAAAGTTTTTAAAAAATATAATAAATACAGAGGAGCCAGGCACAAAATGTATTTCACCGACACTAGTGAGTGTGTGTGGGGGGGGCTTCTGTTACAGAACGAGAGCGCGAGCTAGAAATCAACCAAACCAGCACGAGGCTCCGCGAGACACACAGCCATCTTACCAAGAGGGCGCGAGGGAACGAAAACCCGGAGTGGAGTTTTGAGAGGAAACTGGATCCGGAGCCAACAACAAGACTGTTTACACTTTAAGAGAGCATGATGATGATTACAACATTAAACAATAATAATACAAAAATATTAATTAATTTACATAGCATAATAATGACAAAGAAAAGGTATGTTTTATATAGCATAGTATTAATAATAATAATAATACTTTAAAAATGTAATGTGTATATAGTAAAACAAAAAAACAAGTACTTTAAGACACTTATCAAAACATTTCATGCAAGCATACAACAAACGTTTATTTGTCATATGCACAATAGCTACAGTGTAGTTTCGGAAATTCAAACAACAATATACCTAAGACGTATAGACATATAAAAACAGTGCACAATGAAATCCAAATAAAGTACTGCACGTCTCAAAATGTGCAAGTAAATGCAGAAAGACTACATGTACAAATAGAATAATGAGTGCGTGGGACATTAATGTAAGTTTATTGAGCTTATAACTGAGCTTGTGCACTAAAATGTTGACGTATCAAAAGCCCTAAGAAGGAAATATAGAAATATTAACTATTATAACATCCAAAATGTGCACAATGAACATGAATGTTTAAATTAGATACAACAAGTACAAAACATCCTTACTTAACTGAATTAAGTGCAGCAATGTGTAAAGGACAGCGTTATGCTTTAATTTATACATGCAATCTGCTAATATATCAGCTTATCATGTTCCATACTAAACATATTTTCAGTGACACATTGAACTTTATTTTAAATATCTTTTAACAGCCACATGCATGCTACAGACATTGTGTCTACAGTTGAATGGCATTAAACCACTAAAATGTTCCCTTTTATTCCTTTACTCTGCCTTGAAGTCAGCCAACTACTCAACCGTCCTGATTACTACAATTACTTCATGCATGAGCTGTGTGTTACATTTCATTTGTGCACTTTTATCTTATTAGGTCGATAAAGGAGTGGAGGAAAAATAAAATAGGCTGAAATGTCATCTTCTGTTGGAGTGGGGCTAATGGGTGGAAGTGACTGCTTCCATGTGTCCACCACATATGGAAGAAAGTGGAGGAAAGCATGAAATCACAACCTGTCTGTGCAGAAAGAGAGGGGAGAAGAGGGGGGAGAAAAAAGGAAGAAGGATGGGGGATGGACTGAGCCAGAGCAGGAAGTGAAAAAGAGAAACAGTGGTGTCAAAAAGTGACAGTGAAAAGACCTCTTGAATTCAACATATCGTTCTGTAAAATATTTCATCAAATCTCACGTCAAAACACGAGAAGAGATTTGGAGCAAAAGCATAATCTTCAATTAATAGGAAAATACACCCCCCCCCCCACCCCCCAACACACACTATCTGTCTCCCTCTCCCCACCCCCTTTCTTCGTGCTCTCTGCCTCGCGCTCTCCTAGCAGCAGCAGCCTTCATGTTGCCTTAACGGTCTGTCGGATTTTTCACCATCACGCCCTGAGTCAGCTACGAATGACTCATGCAATGTAAAAGTAAAGAACTAAATGTGCAATAAAAGTCGGAAATGATCACCCAAATCGTGCATTAGTTGCTGATTTAATGTTTTAGAGATGTTGCAATGTGTAAAAGCTGTTTAATATAAGCAACACATCATATATACATGAGACATAGTGGCTTAACGTGTATAAATAAGACAATAAAGAGTTCATATTACATTAGATCGGATTATCATAATTCAGTAAAACAATGACGTGGCCTTACATCAAATATAAAACATTAGACCAAGTGAAGTAGGATAACCCAATGCTTCTACTAGATACACACTTTGTAGTCAATATCAAACATCTATGGGTTAAATGACATTATAAATTGTAGGTTAGAATAAAAACATGTAGATTATTGTGGAAATTGGCACAAAAAAGTCCCATATTATACAATATATACAAGACATCAGATATAGTGATGTATAATAACCTTGTTACCACAAAAATACAGATTTAGTGCCTAAAAAGTGAACAAAAATTAAATAAATACGATTTTAAAGAACGTGGATTACATCTTTGAGTTTAGGAAAACAATGCCATGACCACAGCTGACTTTATTACTTGAATATGTTCAACTCAAGATCAAGTGAAAATGTAGATTAATGAAGACAAACAAACGTATTTCTGTGTTTATAAGCTTCCTAAACAGGATATGGAGGATATCTTGATAAATAGAAAGATGTGTGTGTGTATGTATTATTTATGAAAAGATAGTGTGCACTCTTGTATCATGTCTTTATTTTGTAGGAAAACACATATTTTTCTTTAACAACATAAAGTAAATCTGAGATACACAAAGCATGAAGCTGAGAAAACAAATCCCTAACTAGAGTGCATTTCCGAGCAGAAGAAAACATGAGAAATGCTGCGACACTGTGCATTCACGAGTTTCTGTCGGAGCACTTGAACGCACCACCCCCGCTTGCAAAAGCAGCAGAACTTTGCTATGTGAATGTGGGGGATGGGAAGCTCTCTCTGCTCAGCCCTTTCTCTCTACAATGCGGGGCTTTCTGCACACATAGCTAAAAAAAAGAGAGATCCTTCTTTCACACTGAGTTTTTAGCACCAAAAATATCCACATATATTTTAAAACTGCAAAGACAGTGTGTGTGTTTGTGTGTGTTTAATAAAGGAGAGTGTGCAGGGTGGAGGGGGTCAACTCAGAGCTGCTGTCTGCTTATATAGGCTAAGGGAGGTGTGTGTGTGTGTGTGTGTGTGTGTGTGTGTGTGTGTGTGTGTGTGTGTGTGTGTGTGTGTGTGTGTGTGTGTGTGTGTGTGTGTGTGTGTGTGTGTGTGTGTGAGAGCAGAGGCAGTAAGGGAGGAGGGGGTAGGGAGCTTCTTTTCTTTTTAGCATAAACTTGCTGTTTGTTATCAAGGGGTGCAGCCTCTCTTCTTCTCTGTTTCATATTTCTCTCTTTTTAAAATAAGCACCACCATCTTTTTAGTTTTTCCCTGTTCTTATTTTAGACATGGCTGCAAAATATGTTTTTTCTAAGCACTCACCTTGAAAAATATGTATCTGTTGTTGTTGTTCCCCTACCTCTTCTCCTTAGCGTTCGTCACTGTGAAGATTGTTGCTTTTATTGCTCGTAAATGATCCACTTTTGTACCTTTTTATTAGTTTTTTTTACATATTTACTGGCTTGTGAGCTGTGTGAATTTTGTATTGTATGAATTAATGTATTGCTCTGTACAGCACTTTGGTCTGGAGGTTTTAAAGTGCTTTACAAATCAAGCTGTATTGTATTATCTGTTGTTGTGCCTGTGCCTGTGCAGCTGCAAAGTGACTTTAAAGCACACAGAGATCATGCGCTATGTTCAATCTCTGTGGGAAACCAACAACATGATGCTAAGGACCTCCTGTGCAGCTAAAGGGTGTCATACATTTATTTATGTGATTCTTGTTTTACAGGGATATGGTGTTGCTGCACGTCCAGACAAGCTCAACAAGCAAGCATGAGAACGTTCTTAACACAGAATAAAAAATGAGACTGTGATTCGTGTAATTGATACGACTTGGAAAGCAGAGGCTTTTACTTTGAAATACTGAAGCAGGCAACCGCAAGAATGGTGTCGTCAAATAATTTATGAATAACACAACCATTTCTAAACTAATTTCATGAACTAAAACCATTATCTTTTCCTTTACAATACCAATATTTTAGTTTGAACATATGACATAAAAAGTGTTTAAAACTGCGTAGGTATGTGACGGTTTACAAGAGGCGCTTTCACACCGGAGTTTTTTTTCCCAGTATAGTTCCGATATACTTCCGAAATGTTGCGCTCACACCAAAAAAACTGGAACTAAAATGAGTTAAAGGCCCAGTGAAGTGCATGTTTTTGCACCAAAATGAAATGGCAGTTTCATTCCTTACATATCATTGTGCCTGTTCATGGCTAAAATAATTTTTAATAATTCATAATTAATGAATTAATGAATTATTAATTTTGCCGTCTGAGCCTAACGGAAGTTGCAGACGATAGTGGCTGTGACGTCACAAGATGTACCCAGTTGCGATTGTAAACATGGCGGAGACTCTGGAAAGTGATACTAGTGTGAGAGAAATGATTGATTTGGACAGCTTTTCGGACAGGATAGATGAGGAAAGTGATCAATCTGGTGCACTTTGAGGGCAACATTAAGAGATTTATGGATACAGCTCTCAACACTCATATGAAACATATATTTCAATAATCAAAAAACATTGGAATGATTTCTTAACCTATTTTATACAACTAATATTACATAGATGGAAATATTAGTTTACATAGATGACCAAACCCACTGAGATAACTTAGGCTACAGTTTACCTCCCTGAGCTGACGTTATCTCTCTCAGTCCCACAGGAGAGCACTCTCCCTCTCCTTATTGTTGAAACAGCTAATCTCCGTTAGCTCCGAGCTAGCACCAGATGCTAACGACAACCCTGTAACTCTCTCAGTCTCTCTTTCTCTCTCTCTCGAATCGACCAGTGGCCTTTATTTATCATGATCAATCAAAGAATCTACGAAACAATGAAACCAGCCAGGCTCACCTTCATCTTTTGGGAACAGAAACATCGCCACTTCGGCAGACTTGACATTACTACAGCCAGCGGCAATGCATCGTTTCCCCTGTGTTTTTCATCCCTCTTTCTTCACTGTCGCCTCCATTGTCAGGTTTTCTCGATTGGCAATCACTTCCAGTCGACTCCGACACACTTTCCAGGAAAATACTAGCTCAAAAACTTTGAGAAATTCGACTTTGAAAAAGAGAAAAAATGAACGGTGGTGAATGTAAACAGTGCGGCGGCGTCCATCTCGTGACGTCACGCAGTAGATCGCAAGCCACGCCCACGAAGGCGAAGGTCGACTGCAGATTTCCCCGGAAAATTCAAAACTCGTCAAATTCGTTGCTATTCCAACATCTTTTGATATGGGTTCCAATGGACAATTTTGGTCATTACTATACGTATTAGCATAACAGATCATGCACAGGTGCACACTTCACTGGGCCTTTAATGAAAACCTTTTCACCCCTTTTTCAGTCCCCACTAAAGAGGTGGTACTTTCATGGCAGAAAAAGGTTCCCATTTCTGATTTGCGGGGCGGATTGCAAACCACGCCCCGTAAAACTCCCAAAAAGTTTGGTGAAGCCGCCATTTTATTTGCTCGCATTAGCATTATTAGCATTAGCATTAGCCCCACGCACCAACGGAGAGAGACTAACTTATGGCAACACAAAAGAAAACATAGGAGCGGTGGAGATGAGGAGGTGTCGGCGTTCTGAAGATTTACTCTGAAGGCTTCAGTAGAAGCTGCTGGGAGTCCCAGCAGCTTCTACTGAAGCCAGTCCCCAACTCCGGGGACTTCCGGCCGGGGACTTCGGGTGGCAGTATACGCCGTGAAGTTGTTTGCGGCCTGCCAGTAAACCCAAAGCAGCAGAAGAAGAAGAAGTGACGTCAGCGGCTTCATTTGCCTAATCCTCCCCCAGGAACTAATTCCGGTGTGAACGCGATCTGTACTTTAGTTCATCAGAACTAAAGAGTTCTGATGAACTAAGTACGGCAAAGTACTTGGTGTGAAAGCGCCTATTGACTACCTAACTTTAGTCTGATATTAAATGTACTTCGCAAACGTTCATTATGTATAACTCGACCATGATCTTTTCCTGAATATGCCAAGTTATTAAGTTTGAATTCACAATGTTAACGCCAAGTTTAAAACTGCAATTGTGCGATTGTATGTGACTGTTTACATTGACTACTTAACTAACGACAAGCGTATGTTTTTTTAACCCCAAACCATTATCTTTTCCTGAACAAACCAATCACTTTTGCTTGAATTCAACACTTACGTAAATAGCTTACGCAACCAAGGTACCAACATTTTGAACCCAAGTCATGATCTTACATTATTTTAACCCAAAACACAACCTCTTTTGCAACAACCAAGTTTGGACGTTAACCAAGGGTCTGAAACTGCAAATGATTGATCTTATGTGATAGTCTACGTTGACTCCTTTAAATTATGTAGCAAACATACCACAATCTTTTAATGTATTTGAATTAGAAACGCAACATTAACAAGAAAACGGCGACTGCTTGCTTTAAATTGACGGTTCACGTTAACTGTTTTACTCAAAATGTCCATATATTTAACAAACATGCTTAACTTTAACTAAAAACAAGATATTTTTCTAATCATACCAAAGTACTTTGAATTCACAAAATTAGCCACGAGTTCAAAAGTGCGACAACGGATTCTCATGTTACAGTTTTAACTTCAATACATCACCTAATTTACATTAAAAAAAAATGTACGCCAAACTAAAACCTTTTCCTCAACAGTACTGAGAAGACTTTTTTGCCAATGAAATGCAAAATGTAAACAACGTGTATAAAACTGCTCATTTGGTTGGAGCTTAAAACGGGTAGGTATGACACGTGAAATATCCTTTAAAAAGTTGTGTGCAATTTATACACCCACCCCCCCGCCACACAATGAAAAAGTGTCTCCATGAAAACCTCCTTGCTCTAATTCTGTCATTATCCTATAAAAGATTCCCACATGGCTTCGCAGTGTTGTGCACCATGTTAGTATTTATGTCTGAAGGAGAATCCTGCAAACAAACAGGACATTCTTAGTTTATGTTATCAATTGTTGCACCAAATGCTTTCTGTGGACTCTCACATTTGGCCAGAGCTGGTTCCTTTAGTCTGAATGTGTGTTTGGTGGCGTGATCATTATTATTTAGAGTCATTGCGTGCCTATTGATTTGAACACGATCCGTGTATCCATCATTTCCTGGTCTTCTCTAAAGAAGAGGGACCAATGGAAACGTTGTC
Source organism: Notothenia rossii (assembly GCF_949606895.1). Classification (NCBI taxonomy): domain Eukaryota; kingdom Metazoa; phylum Chordata; class Actinopteri; order Perciformes; family Nototheniidae; genus Notothenia; species Notothenia rossii. The sequence continues at coordinate 3,202,928 of NC_136908.1, read as the reverse complement.
ATGTTGCCGTTGTTCAGCATGGAAACATTCATTAGCTAACAATGACATTATTGTTCTATTAATATAAAGGGAGGTCAGGTACTCTTTCAAACAGCTGCTAGTTATGGGTACTTTTTACTGAAGTACATTTCAAAGCCTCTTTACTTTGACTTGAGTAAAGAAGTTTAGTCAGTACTTCTACTTTCACCAGAGTATTTTTAAGCACGAGTATTTGTACTTCTACTTCAGTAAGGGATGTGTGTACTTTTGCCATCTCTGCATTTGTTTTTTTGCGGTGACAGTTGACAGTGTGTGTTGAGGGGAAGGCAGAGAGAGAGAGGGAGGATGAGAGAGAGAGAGAGAGAGAGAGAGAGAGAGAGAGAGAGAGAGAGAGAGATCATGTGACACCCCCCCATCTGTCCCAGGATGATGATTTAAGAGTGTTTACTTTGTGCCTCCCTGCGAGGATGACCATGATGCATCACCTTGGGCCCGATGTCCCGGCTGGGAACTTCATCCCGTGGACCATTTCTCCTGTTATCGTTATTAAATTGATTTTATGGGTTGATTAGAGGAAAACACAATGAGAGAATCACAATTGGGTTTACTGCCAAGTACAAACAAGGAATTTGCATTGGTGTATAATGTTGCATGAATACAGAATTAGGGGTTAAGTTGTACCAAAAAAAAGGAGCAAATATGGAAATAATTAGAAAAATAATTAGAAAAATACTATACAACAAAAACAATGTAAAATAAATGTTAACAATAAATAAAACAAAACAAAAAGGACAGTAAGAATATGAGAAGTACTCTAAAATGTAAATGTTTTTTGCAGTAACACTACATTTAAAAGTAGAGGAGATTTCTTTAAATATCTATTTATCCCCCCCGCCTGAAACGCCTCAATCTGACTCCTTTGTGTACTTCGTGAACATAGTGACATCACTATGGAACACTGGCGCTTCTATTGGCTAGCGCTAAAACAGATTGTACGTGATTGGCTAAAGCAGGAGTGTCAAACTCAAACACACAGTGGGCCAAAATAAAAAAAATGGGTACTAGTCGAGGGCCGGACTGGTTCAATGTTTATTGCAGAACTTATTGAAATGAACTTATTGCACATATTAAACCTGGAACTAACAAAGCTTAAATGATTGCCTATAAAAACAACATTAAACATTAAATAATCAGTTGATTCATTCCTTATGGCTCTATCTGCAGCTTTTCCAGTCATTTCTTATGATTAGATTTTTCCACAGGCCAACAACAGCTTCAACAAAACTATTTCCCTCAAAGAGAAACCAAACATGCCCTGTTGTCGTGAGAGAGAAAGTGCAGAAGGAAACATCCATTAAACTCAGTGTGCTGCTCTGTGATGCTAGCTCAGATACTTGGCATCTCATCTTGGGTGCAAGGTCATCAATGTTTGGGCTCAGGCTCTGAGCTGAGGAGACCCTCAGGATGGAGTGAAGGTGTGCGTGCAATATACCGGCGGGCCAGATCTAATAGTAATTAGAAATTATCCTGCGGACCGAAATTAAATCCACCAAGGGCCTGATTTGGCCCCCGGGCCTTGAGTTTGACACATGTAGGCTAAAGGGTGGGACATCTCTAAGCAGTTGACCAATCACAACGGACCCAGGCAGCCATCTAGCTATAGTAAAATAGTGCTTTCTTTTTATAATTTTGTTCCTATTTACAACTTGATTTACCTTATTGTTTCTATGCATGCACCATTATACACCAAAGTATATTCCTTGGATGTGTAAACCTCTTTCTGATTTTCAAATGTTCATTTAAAGCTGTGTTGTAAGACTGCATTTAAAGACTACATTTTCTAAGTTGTCGATACTTGACATGAACGCCAATTTCAGAGGACAGGCTAGGGCCATAAATATTTCACTATGTTAACCAAGCCAAAAAATTCTACTTCTGTTAACTCATGTAAGCCCTTGATATTCTTGAATATGCTTTATTAATGTAGCAACTTTCTTCAATTAATTCCCAGCTTTGAACAGTAGAAGTGAGCGCGTTAACTGATGACAGGACTTTCTTTTTATAATCCCTCGGGATCCAGTCTGGGAATGAAGCCATACAATCACCAAGACAACCCAATAATGTGGCGTGGAATTTCCTAACAAGAGTGGAGTTCTGACACACACGGCTATACACACCCCCACGTGGGCAACAGCCCAGCACAGCTCATACCTGACAATAACGCACAGAGTGAGAATTTATGACCGTAAAGACTCGCATACTTGCTCCAAACATCATTGGCAATCCCACAGTGACGTTGTCCACACAGACACACACACACACACACACACACACACACACACACACACACACACACACACACACACACACACACACACACACACACACACACACACACACACACACACACACACACAGACACACACACACACACACACACACACACACAACAATTGGGTCCTGTCCAGATGGTTGCCAGGCTGCAGTTCAACGCATAGTGTGGAGTGTGTAGAGGAAGGAAGTGCCACTTTGAGAAGTGCATCCGGCTTTTTCCCAGACGCCGTGTGTGTTTGTGTGTGTGTGTGTGTGTGTGTGTGTGTGTGTGTGTGTGTGTGTGTGTGTGTGTGTGTGTGTGTGGAACCTGCCGCTTACATTTACACCTGACAAACACACACCCACCTACCACTTTGTAAACAGTGCAGGGATAAGGAATGTGCTGTTAAATCTAAAAAACACATGGTTTCTTCCGGGGTTCCTTAATAAATGTCAGTTTTATAGTGGCTTTAAAGAAGAAAAAACACTCTTCACATGTTATCCAAACATACAGCTTGGATAGATGAAAAGATATTAAAAAGCACTATTGGAATTATTCCGCAGCCTTAAAAGGTCATATTTCAGATTAATCTTTCGGCCTTTGTTCTTACCTGATGTGATCAAATGGGATCAAACTCTTTTATTTTTTAAGAGCCACAGCTCACCCTGAACTGCTCAGCAGACATTCAATCAGTTTCTCCTCTCACCTTGTTTTATTCCCTCCCCTACAGAGAAACCCTCTCTGCTCCTCAGGTGAAAATAGTCTGGAGGACCTCAACGCCTCGCGACAGGCTTTCAAATCAAAGCAGAGATATGACAAGTTGCACAGGAGCAATTTTATCTACCTTTTTTTTTTTCTGTGAGGTAATATTTTTGCTCGGGGGATTCTTCTTCTGAATTCATGAAGTCACACAGACACCGGTGCTAAAGAGTAGGGAAAGACCCCCTGATCTCAAACAAAGCAAGGCAAGGTTAATAGCAGTCATACATGATGGTGTCCACCCTGCAAGGACAGAAAAGAGCGTGCTGGCTTTACAGCAGAGAGGAAAGAAACTGTGCTGCTGGGAATCATTCAGGGAGTTCATTAGTGTGAGGATACTGGGAACTGATGCATTGTGGGTCACAGAGCCTAGTGTGTGAGCTCCTCCTCGACAGGCAAACCGTCCCAGCCCTGAAAATCACACAGAGCATCTGGTCAGCGCTACAGCTGCAATAAAGGGAAACAATAAATACTTCAAATGCTACATTGTTTTCATTACTTAAGAAATCTTTTAGGCCAGTCACACGAGAAATGATGGAAAGTCTTCCGTACGTCCAGGGGTTAAATTGGGCCGGGCTGTCCGGGACTAAATCCCGGAACATTGGACGATGCTCTGACGTCATCACCCTCGCACATTTGTCATTTGTTTACAAAAAACGATATATATGTTAAAACTTTTCTCGTTCTTAATATAGACTATATTTAGGGTCGATACGTGTTGACTTTACTTTAAAATAGCAGATCTCTGTGACCGGATATAGTTTTTTCGGCTTAGTGAAAAACGTGTGGCTCCTCCGCGAGCAGAGAGTTTGCAGCGGTGTGTGTCAGCGACGTGCAGTCAGGGGAGTCATCGGGAGAGTCCGGACTCATCCCGGTGGGCCGCTGCCTTTGGGGGGCCGCTGGCCAGCTGTGTGTTCTTGAGAATCACAGAACGTCCGGACGTCAACGGCCCGGTTCGCTGACGGCCGACAACTACCCCCCCGTTGACAATTCACGTACGTCGAACTCCCAAATTCAAATCCCAATTCAACCCCTGCGTACATCCATCCAAACAGGTCTTGCTAGCTGGTAAGCTAAAGGCTAAACGTGTCTGCAAGTTCAAAGCTTACGCACTCGCAAAAAAAAAAAACATTTTCCAGAAAAATCCATGTAATAATGACAATTGTTTGCAAATGGCGTCCAATTAAGCTAGCTGACAGTTAGAAAGCTAGCTAGCTCAAAGAGGTTTCTCTACTACACAATGTCTGGTGACTGACCAATGCTATCATGTTCAGAGCTAGCTAAAGTCTTTATACACTAGCTAGCTCTGAACATGCTAGCACTTGTTGGTCACTAGAAAACGAGGATAGGGAAAAGTTCTCTGAGCTAGCTAGCTTGCAAACTGTCAGCTCGCTAGTTTGGTCGCCATTCACAGATGATTGTTGTTATTGCATTGTAAATAAACAAGAAATTATTAAATCAATGTTAATATGAATGCAGATGACATTTCTGTTTTCTGTAGATAATAAAACACAATAAAACAATTGCATTTTGAAATAGTAGCATTGGAAAATGGACATTGTAAAATAAAAATGTGTGAAATTAAGATAAATATGACCAGCAATAGCATTTTATTGTGGTGAATAAAGTCTTAAAAGGAATTGGAACGTGTCAATAAAAAGCAGGGTTTTTTCACGTCTTCTCTATTTATATAATCATAAACACTTTACCCTTACGTAAACTTGTTTGTGCTCACAAACAATGAAAATTAGAGGAATCTTTCAGTTTCAAATGTTTTGGGAAAACAAAAATATTTCTGTCTCATATCATTGCTTATTAGCTAATACAAAAAAATTCAAAATAAAAAATTCAAAATAAAAAACAAAGCTGTATGTTGGTGTTTATACTGCTTTGAATTTAACACCAGGCCATTCAGATACTGCTCATGAAGTACAGATAGAAAGATAGACTAGGCCTATGAATATGTCAAACTATAATTGAACCAAATATGTGTGTGTGTGAATTAGTGATTCAGAAGCCATAGGTTTGCAATCAATGGTGGCAGTCTGGGGACCTGGTTTGCTGTGAAGTGAAATAGCTAACTGTAATGCAGACATGATGAACAGCAGTTCGCTGGCAGAGAGATGGACCAAATTGACACGTTGAAGACGGAGTGATTAAGTTACCTGTTAGAGAACAGCCCTGAGCATTATATCAATATGAACCGTGGCAGCTTGAGAAGATGAATTGGACGCGAATAAATGGATGTGAAAAGAAATAATAGCAAGCAGTGCCGTACTTATCCGGCAAAGGAAAATATAGTCCATGTATAAACCAAAGGAGCATTATATGGAGAAGACAATTTTCTGTGTGTAATATCAGAGCGTTGATACTAGGCATTATATTGAAAACCGGCTGATGTAATTCACTCCCTGGGCCCTCCGCAATGCTCAAGAGACCAATCTTCCCATATATTGAAATTGGATGTATTTCAGCTGTTACCAGTGGGATCATTTTTTTGTCCCACTCTTTTAGCCTATTGTTTACAGATGCACCTTTTTCGTTATGCCTCCCTCTGATGTTGGTGCTGTTTCAAGCATGAGTGCCTTAACTTAGAAAAGGGCGACGATGAAGAGAAATTGGAAAACATTAGCATGGCAGTTTCATATGATGTAGGTGTTGGAGTCGGTTCTGAAACAGCAAGAGAGTGGTGTTTGGAGGAGGATAAAAAAGCGTCAACATCAAAACACAAGGTATACGGTTGCACAACATATCAATGTTTCAATGTTGACGTATAGTGTTGCTGCAATGAGGCTTAAAACAGACATTTAGCATTTTAGCAATCTGGTGCCCTCGTCGCAAAGTCAATGGGTTTTTGTAAGACTCCTGAAAGAAGGTCTAGGTTTTGTCCTATTAAATAAAAGATGTCATTAAATATATCCAACGTGTGAATATCTGAAGCTTCCATGTGTCCTAAACATGTCGTTTTTGCAAACAAGAGGCTAAATGAGGCTATTAGACGTCATCACGCCGGACACTAGTTTGCTATTTTAGTCGTGGTGACGTGAAGTCAAGTGACCGTCATGTTTGTTTATAGCCTTTTACCTAATTTCCCCCCGGGATAAATAAAGCATTGCTAAAACCAGAGAATAAAAGGATAATGGTTGACCAGATTTGTAAAAAGAAAAAAATCATTTTTCAAATTGCAACTTCAATCTAAGAACATGCAACCCTAGTTTGCAGCAATATTGTCAGACAAGGCCTCAAAGTTAAAGGTCACCTATCATGCAAAATCGTCTTCTTCATGTCTCTTCTACATCAACATGTGTCCCCTCTTCTCCATGTCTCTTCTACATCAACATGTGTCCCCTCTTCTTCATGTCTCTTCTACATCAACATTTGTCCCCTCTGTGGAAAGAGACTCTGAAAGTTTCAGGAACAAAGATTCTCTCTCTTTTTGATCCATTTCTATAAAAACCTGTCTGAAAATGAGCTGATCAGATTTTGGCCACTTGATGATGTCATAACGATGTTTTGTCTTGTGTAACCATTAGCCAATCAGCAACCAAGGAAACCCCCCCCCCCCCCCCCCTTATCACCTGAATCTCCTCCTAGAGCACCATTGGGTTCTTTTTAACCAAATCTCTCCAAGAGGGGCGTGGGGAGGGGCTCCTTTTTTCCATCTATAGTAACAGACAGAGGCCACTTCTCAATCTCGAGGAAACTGGTTTCCAAGCAAATATTTCAAGGATGCTACGTCATTGAGTGCCGCCGAAGGACTGTTCCAATCTCCAGCATACTTGGAATTCGACCGAGGCCGCGTCCTTGGTTTGGGGGTAATTTCGAGGCTGCACATGGGTAGACTTTGCGTCCTTAAAATTCCCACAATGCTTTGTGCACGGACCAATTTCCCCAAATCTGTGGCGGAAAATGTAAGGCGGGGCCTCTTATATGACGCCCACCTGCACACTTGCTAGCCTGTTCCACTCTTCGTTTTCAGAATGCCAGGAAGGATTCTTGCCTAGCTTCTGAAGCAAGTGACTCTGAAGACATTTGCTACCAAGCAAGCATCCTCGCGATTGAGAAACGGCCAGTGAATCAGCACTTTTGAAACAGGGCTGAAACAGAGGGGATTATGGGTAATGCTGCAATGATCTGTTTGGTGTTTCAGCCAATCAGAGACAGGCTCTGGATATATCTGAGAATATATTGATAAAAAAACAGTATGATAGGGGACCTTTAAGGCCATGATGAAGTCCCTATTGTTCATGTGTTGGGCGGCATACTTCAGGAATGACCTTTTTCATATGCAGGTGGTGGGCTGACGGGGTCCAACACCACCCACCAGTCAACTGTGAAAACAAAACTTTATCTGGCCTCTGTGGGGAGGCTTTGAGATAGAAAACTATTCTCTGGGGCTGATTATGGGCCCGAGGGGTTAAAGATAGGGGTGGTGCAGGGCTGGGGGTGGGATCTCCAATCTTTGCATTGAAATGCTGATGAAAGAGCGAGGACATTCAGCCGTAATTACCCCCTTTTGCTTTGGTGACACACCTCCAAAGCTACAGAAAACAAACCCTGAGTGCCGTGTTTCTGCAGCAGCTGCTACCTTTTCTCTCTCTGTGTGTTTAGACGCATGAGGATGCTGAGATTAACCAACGAAATCCTCCATAATGTGCGACAATAAAGTAAAACCAAGCCGTGCATATGACTTTCCAGTTTTTCTCCATCTGTTGCCAGTCGAGTTGATAAAACATAATCCACGGTTTTCCTCTGAATGCGATATGAGAGCTTACAATTTGGAACGCATCATTTGGATCGTTTAAGGATTTGGATCAGGTTCACATTTGAAGAGGGTGTTTGAACCAGAACCTTAAGAGACACTGCTGGGCACGTCTTTGCCAAATAGGGCATTTATAAAAGGTTGGCACGGAGCTCTGCAGAGTGAAGGCTGGCGAAGGCATGATGCCCACAACATAGTGCCAACCAAGGGCTTTTTGTTTGGCATGTGTCTCCGTAGTATGGCTCTTCTCCTCCAGACAACTGGCCCCAACACAACTTAGCATTAGGTTACAGAAGCATTACAAAAGCAAAAGTGATTCATTAGAAAAAGCTGTTTGCCTGAGACGGAAGAGAATCAATTACAAAAAAAAACATACTGGAAAGGTGCAAAATATTGTGGATCCATGCCATATATATCATCGCTTGCTTAATCCTCAGCTGTTTGCTTGGATTGAAAACAAAAAATCAATAAGGAATGACAGCTTTAATCGTGTGGACTCACACAAAAATAACAAGGTGTAAATCAGTATGTAGTGTCTCTACTTTAAAGAGTCCTCTCCTGCTGATGTTCAGGTGTATATCAGTATGTAGTGTCTCTACTTTAAAGAGTCCTCTCCTGCTGATGTTCAGGTGTATATCAGTGTGTAGTGTCTCTACTTTAAAGAGTCCTCTCTGCTGATGTTCAGGTGTATATCAGTATGTAGTGTCTCTACTTTAAAGAGTCCTCTCCTGCTGATGTTCAGGTGTATATCAGTATGTAGGGTCTCTACTTTAAAGAGTCCTCTCCTGTTGATGTTCAGGTGTATATCAGTATGTAGTGTCTCTACTTTAAAGAGTCCTCTCCTGCTGATGTTCAGGTGTATATCAGTATGTAGTGTCTCTACTTTAAAGAGTCCTCTCCTGCTGATGTTCAGGTGTATATCAGTATGTAGTGTCTCTACTTTAAAGAGTCCTCTCCTGTTGATGTTCAGGTGTATATCAGTGTGTAGTGTCTCTACTTTAAAGAGTCCTCTCCTGCTGATGTTCAGGTGTATATCAGTATGTAGTGTCTCTACTTTAAAGAGTCCTCTCCTGTTGATGTTCAGGTGTATATCAGTGTGTAGTGTCTCTACTTTAAAGAGTCCTCTCCTGCTGATGTCCAGGTGTATATCAGTATGTGGTGTCTCTACTTTAAAGAGTCCTCTCCTGCTGATGTTCAGGTGTATATCAGTATGTAGTGTCTCTACTTTAAAGAGTCCTCTCCTGCTGATGTTCAGGTGTATATCAGTATGTAGTGTCTCTACTTTAAAGAGTCCTCTCCTGCTGATGTTCAGGTGTATATCAGTATGTGGTGTCTCTACTTTAAAGAGTCCTCTCCTGCTGATGTTCAGGTGTATATCAGTATGTAGTGTCTCTACTTTAAAGAGTCCTCTCCTGCTGATGTTCAGGTGTATATCAGTATGTAGTATCTCTACTTTAAAGAGTCCTCTCCTGCTGATGTTCAGGTGTATATCAGTATGTAGTGTCTCTACTTTAAAGAGTCCTCTCCTGCTGATGTTCAGGTGTATATCAGTATGTAGTGTCTCTACTTTAAAGAGTCCTCTCCTGCTGATGTTCAGGTGTATATCAGTATGTAGCGTCTCTACTTTAAAGAGTCCTCTCCTGCTGATGTTCAGGTGTATATCAGTATGTAGTGTCTCTACTTTAAAGAGTCCTCTCCTGCTGATGTTCAGGTGTATATCAGTATGTAGTGTCTCTACTTTAAAGAGTCCTCTCCTGCTGATGTTCAGGTGTATATCAGTATGTAGTGTCTCTACTTTAAAGAGTCCTCTCCTGCTGATGTTCAGGTGTATATCAGTATGCAGTGTCTCTACTTTAAAGAGTCCTCTCCTGCTGATGTTCAGGTGTATATCAGTATGTAGTGTCTCTACTTTAAAGAGTCCTCTGCTGCTGATGTTCAGGTGTATATCAGTATGTAGTGTCTCTACTTTAAAGAGTCCTCTCCTGCTGATGTTCAGGTGTATATCAGTATGTAGTGTCTCTACTTTAAAGAGTCCTCTCCTGTTGATGTTCAGGTGTATATCAGTATGTAGTGTCTCTACTTTAAAGAGTCCTCTCCTGCTGATGTTCAGGTGTATATCAGTATGTAGTGTCTCTACTTTAAAGAGTCCTCTCCTGCTGATGTTCAGGTGTATATCAGTATGTAGTGTCTCTACTGGGACATGTCTCCATGCTTTAATGTTCAAAAAGCTCTTTATTGTTCTCATACTGCCTGTGCTGCAGCACCTCTTTTCACCCTCTGTCTGAAACCAGAGCCCAGTCTGCTCTGATTGGTTAGCAGGTCGGCTCTGTTGTGATCGATCAACCATCTCAGATATGACACGCCCCTTAGCCTATAGGGCCTCTTTAAAACACATGAATCTGCATTAAGGTGCAATTGAAATGCATACAACACATTTTATTGTTCACTTAAAAGCGATAAAAAGCCTCTCACACCATTCTGAATAATCGAGACACAATTTCTGTTGCTCCTGGGATGAATGTGATCCATCCTGTAGCTAAGATTAAATATGTGTTTGTTTATATTATTTCCTAGATTTCATTGATATTATATAACCCTGTCTCCTACAGCATTATGATCCTATAACTCCGATATTTTTACAGAAAGATTTGTCTGAACAAGATTTTGATATCCCTGATTTGATAGCAGCAGGCGCCACATACGCAATCCTGTTATAATAAAAAAGGCTATAGAAACACAGGTAGGGACACCAGCTAATTTCAGGCACCGAGGAGAGCAATTTCTGTACAAATCAAGACCGTGTGGGGGGGGGGGGGGGGGGGGGGGGAAAGGGCAAAATATAGTTAAATTAATTTATTCTGCCTCATTTGAACCTGCCACTGAGGCCTATTTTAAGAGAATATAAAAAAAAGGGAGGGCGGAGCTGCTGAAAAACAATGCATTTTAAAAGAGGCTCTTCCCCCATTGTGCCCTTATCTGTCAGTCAAGCCTGGCAACGTAAACACACATTAAGGGGGAAGACTGAGGGGTTTCCATAGCCACAGTTTTTTTTCAAATGGCAACGTCGTGCTGTACACAGTGAACCCCCACACTCGCTTTCTTTTCTGCCATGCTGTTTATTTGCTGTTGTGCTGGAAGAATTCAGAGAGAGAGAGAGAGAGAGAGAGAGAGAGAGAGAAATACATACAAGGCCGGTTATGCAGAAACACAGATTTAATGTAAGGCTCTCAGTTCAAAGCAGTGGAGAGAGGAAAAAACTGGTGTGGATTAACAGGAAGAGGAAGAGGAGGAAGGAGAGGAAGAGGAGAAAGAATAGGAAGAGTAGGAGGAAGCAGAGGAAGAGGAAGAGGAAGGAGAGGAAGAGAGGTGGAGGAGAAAGAATAGGATGAGTAGGAGGAAGGAGAGGAAGAATAGGAGGACGAGGAGGAAGGAGATGTGGAGGAGGGGGAGGAAGAGGAGAGGTGGAGGAATAGGAAGAGTAGGAGGATGGAGAGGAAGAGGAGGAAGAATAGGAGGACGAGGAGGAAGGAGATGTGGAGGAGGGGGAGGAAGAAGGAGAGGAAGAGGAGAGGTGGAGGAATAGGAAGAGTAGGAGGATGGAGAGGAAGAGGAGGAAGAAAAGGAGGAAGAGCTGAATCTTTACTGTTGCCTAATAGTTATTTGCTAACATTAGACCTAACCAAAACACTTTGTTGGAATTTTATAATTTTCTTTAGCGTTCACTTGTTTAAAGTTAAAGCTGGTCATTTAAATACCGACTAACTTACTTCAAGGAAATCCATGTTTAACTAAACCTAACTTTATCTTTCTATCTTTCCAACTGGTTGTGTTTTTTCTAGATTTACATTACCCACGTGTAACTGTGATCTAAACGAGGCTAGTTAGCTCCTCAGAAATCTCCGGACCCTCTCTCCGTTCCCCCTTTAGAGAAGCTTTGGCCCCTCTTTGGATAAACAATGCGATAATACACTGAATTAACAACGAGAGCCCTGGGGAAATCAGGTCTCTACCATAAATTGCCCCCCCCAGCCCCCGTATAACCCCAAAACCCCTCTATCCATGATTTTAATGGTTTCACGCTCGTTGATTATTAAATCATGTTTACTGGAATCACGTGCATGTCCTTGACTTGGCTGTGATTTCAAACGTGCTTTTACCTCACTTCAAAAACGATATCATTATGAAAAATTTAACACATTTTTTAATAATTCTACTTTTTAAAAAGTTATCAAAACGTTTCAAAAATCTACTTTTATTTTCAACAAATATATTTAAACATGTTTAATTACTTTTTTTGAAAACATACTTTATTTTCAAAAAATGTATTCAAACAATCCAACAGTTTTTAGATGAATACATTTCAGAAAAAGTATACAAATATTCCTCCTGGGATAAACAAAGTGTTCTGAGTCTGATAAGGAATAAACTGTAAATCAAATGGCATTCTTCAGTCTGCATTAAAGATCTCAGTTTCTCCTCAGCAGGACAGCAGGTAGGAACCCCTTTACTGAGGCTCCTCACCCGCAGCTTAATCTTACCCACAATCACACTCAGTGACAAGCACACAAAGCCTCCAGCGAGTCCAACAAGCCTCCGCTATTATGTAACCGCTGACAGCTGGGCTTTTAGGGGACGGTGAACCCCCATCCGAGTGGCAGCACTTTGTGTCAGGCAGACGTGACAGAAAGGGTATTATCAGGCCAGGCAGACCCCCAAATAGCAAACACCCCGTCAGTGATGGAGTCCAAATCAAAACAGCAGAGACATTTCCTCCAGAGCCTTTATCAAATGTCATGTAACATGGTGTAACTGTGGGACACTCAATTACAAGTGCCGGGACACCAGTAGCCTGTGGTACTGGAAAATAACTGAATACAACTAAAGGTGCATGGGGGCGATTTGGTTCCAAGGGAAATCGTTTTTATTTTTTTTAACCCTTTTTTACAAGATCTATGTCGGCAGGAGACTGGGGTTTGTGGCTTTTTTAAAACCGAAATTCAACTTATTTTAAAATCACCTTCTTGACTTAACAAACTTATTTTAAGCCAAACTAAATAGATGTGTGGCCAACATTTGGTTTATTCTACATTTTTTAACCCTCACCCTAAATCTAACTGTGAAGTGTTTTTATTCTGCCTTTTTTTGTAACTGTGTCTCACGCTAACCATAAACCGAAACTTAACCAAGTATTTTTGTTGCCTAAACATATTCATTTTTTACGTTTGTGTCCTTCACATTTTGCTTACACCAAGCATAACAACTAACATACGTTGTTTTGTTGCCTAAACGTTATGCATTTTTTGGTTTTAACACTTTTTTATGCCAAAGATAAACCAAAACTTAACCAAGTAGTTTCGAAGCCTAAGCATAGTTCCTTTTTTTGTAAGTTCTGTTTTGTTTCCATTTACAATGTTAAACATGTATTTTAAACTGCGACTGTCATCTGGGAGAGATACGTTTTCCTCAAAATCTAATTAAGTATTTGAGTTTAATGGGAACGTGATGTTGTCTAAGAATAGTATTTTTTTTTAAATACCCATTTTGGCTACATGCGGCATCTCGGGGGAAGCAGAAATTACATCTCCGTCTATGATGCAAAAATGGATTAGAGGATTATCTGTCTTTTAAATACACCCAAAATGTTCTTGGTTGCATTTCAATTGCACCTCAATGCAGATTTGTGTGTTTTAAAAAAAAAGCGGGAATGAGCACATGTGCATGGGTTTGAAGTCTCCTCGCTCCAAAGGGGGTGATTTCTCCCCATGGTTTTTCTTAATGTGTCATTTCTTTGAACCGGTGGCACATGACACAGAACACAGAGGCCCACAAATGTTTGATTAAACTGTGCATCGCCTCCCTTCAGGCTGACATCTCCGGCGGGACTTTGATCCTCCGACAACACACAGTGGAGCCAAAAGGACCCAGAATAGCAGGGGCATACTCGACAGACGGTGTTTTGATTTTTGCCACCCTTTCCAAATAATTCCCTGTTGTTCCAGAGAAGAATCGCCGTTCGGCATTCCTGCGCCGGACGACAGGAGAAATTGTGAAGGACCAACATGGAGATACTGAGGATCTAAACACGTCTGTGAAACATAGACCTGGCCTTCAACCCGCTCTTTGTAGACAAATGATCTCTGGTTTTGTACAACGCCTAACACAGCAGCTTGTTTGTATGCACAAAGTTGTTTCGGCTCTGCAAAATGAATGACTTAAAAATGAGTTTTTCTATAAGATCCTTAAAATGAGAGTAGACATGGAGCAAAAATTAATAATGAAATGCACACACATTAAAGGAATAAGGGTGGCAAAGATTTTTTAAAGAAATGCAACCTTGAACTATACAATAAATTAGGGTATTCATCAGGCTGCCTCCTTTCAGTATACTTGGTATGATTCTTTCACTCAAACAGTCATTTTGTAATGCTGTTTCGTGCTAAATGCCTTATTTTTAAGAAACGTATGACCATATCTCAAGTAAACACGAGATTTAAAGTGATACTTTTGCATGATTATTTTACGAGGGACAGTTATATCAACTACTCAAGTGTTAGTCAACTTATCATTTCTTAATATAGATTTAGGTCATAATGTTCTTGCGTCACAGCAGCTCCATAAACAAAGACTAGCATTCAATACAACAATAATCAAAGGATACATACAGTTAACATCATATTAGCAAGTTTAGGAACTACATATCATATGTCAAGCATCATGCCATTGTTTTTGCAAATCTAACAAGAATGAAGTGCACTGTAAATCCTGTCTTTATTCTCAAAGCAATGGATGTATTTTGAATAAGACATATTTTGTAGACTATAATCAAGAAAAGCTAACAAGTAGATATCTGGTGTTAGGATTATTCACTTTAATAAGAAACTAGGCTTAAAGTTGTTATGCTGCAATGAGGCTAACGTCATGCTAACTTTCCCCCAACATGTCTGCCATGCTGCAGAAGCCTGAGTAATATGGGTATTTCAGACCTGAACATCCAGATTTTCTTTCTGTGGGTCCTTTTCTGGACTGCTAACTGAGTTTAGAGGATGTTTCAGCACAAGGATGTCCCAGTTTACCACCACCAGTACAACCAGTCCCTATGTAGCTGGTGTCTGGGCTCTTATATGTGAGTCTCCAGATAGAGGTCATAGTACAGCAACCGCTCCCTCTATACACAGGCAGCTCATTAGCAAACAGTGGATCAAAAACACCCCAAAAGTAGTCAAATATAAAGGTTTTTAATGTCACAATTTCGTGTAACATATTCATCAGGCAGAGTAAAACCCTATCATACTTACTTGTTGTATTTTTCCACTTTTAAAACGTGTTTTTGCCTGAGATTACCATTAAAGTCCATTCCGGGTTTTCCCCGCATCCGCAGCCTCAATTTACTGTGTGTGCTTTCACCGCCGCAGCACTCACTGGCAACCTTAAGGATTCCTCCGCGGCTCACTTGTGTATGTGTGCGTGTATGTGAGTCTTGTTTTACAGCACAAAACGACACGTAACTTAACACGTAACGTCACGTAAACCGAACAGTTATATTTAATTCTGGCTGTGTTTTTACGGGTAGGTTAATACAACGTGTTTTGAGACCCAAAGGCCCGGTTTAGGGAACTTGGCGCACTATTTTGCCCCATCTGTCCTGTCTTTCTAACGCATACAATACATTCCTGTGTCGCTCCGCGGTGTGATAAGGCTCCTGCCTGCCTGCTGTTCCTGTAAACTCCCGCCTTGACTCATTGAGAGAGAGACATAGAGGAGACATAGAGAAGAAATAAAAAGAGAAAGAGAGAGTGGAAAAGCGCTATAAAACGAGCCTCCAGCAACACACTGGAGTTAATAATGCATTTTAAAACAGTATCAAGTATGCTGGGCACAATAACAATAACGACTCACACTAATCAGAGTGGACAAATATCAATTTACTGAAGAAAATGACCTACATAACAAATTAGTCAGTGCTCATTGTGCAACACATTAACATAAAACACACGAGTACTGCATATTGAAGCAACAATGACCATTTTTGAACGGAGATATACAATTTAAAAAGAAATATAAGATAACGTAATGCTTTATTAGTCTCACAATGGAGAAATGTGCCAAATTATAGCTGAAAAGGGACAGTGCAACAAGAGGAAGTACAAAAGTAAAGCTTTAAAACCAAAAACAAACACATTTGTTCATGTATGAAATATGATATTGCAAAGGATTTAACTTGAACAGGAGATATTACAACACTTATATTGTTACATGACAAGATATAAAGAATTGCAATGGAAATCCAAAGTAATATATTGTTTAATTCCCATTCCCAAGTCCACTAGTGTTCAATTGACTTTAAGACATAAAATATAGCTGTTAAATGTTTAAATCTTTTAATTTCCGACCAATTTCGGGGACGATAACCGGAATATAGTAGATAGACTATCATAAATAAGCCTCCCTAATAAAAAATACACTCCTGTAGGGTCTTTAAAGTAAATCTGTGTCTTAAAATGTAACCACTTATGCCACTGAGATATTCCCATAAAATTGGATTTCTGAATTAGTTATAGCCTTACACTTGTGTTTCTTTCATTGAAGCATCTCCTTATCAGCTTTGCATCTTAACCTCCAATTAATTTCTGACCTGGTTGTGAGTGGTGTATGATGATGATGATGATGACCCATGCTCTCGTGGTCAGATTGCGTGGAAAACCAGATTCCAGCGGCCCTAAGTGACAGTTTATGATCTTTGATTTGGTTTTGCTGGAGATTGCCAGGCAACAAAACTACCCTGAGTCCTGAATGAAACAGCCATCTGTTCCACGACCCGGTGAAACGGAATTAATTTCACACAGGGGCTAATCCTGGAATTCAGCTGTACATGGATTCATTTTTTCATACAAAAATAGTCAAAAATGTTAAACTACGTTGAACCAATGATCATAGTGATGTTGAGATTTCTAAGTCACATCTTTCCTGTTGTAAAAAACCCAATTGGACACAAGTGTGATGCATTACACTTTGTATTGACGATTGAAAAACAAAGGAGATGGTATTGTTTGTGCTATAAAGCAGGTCATTGCATTCTAATCCCCTTGTCTCATCCAACGTTTATTTATTCTTTGCTATTCAGATTGACCTTTAACAAAATTTGGATTCTCAAGTAGACGGAATCAAAAAAGACTTGCAAATCAACTTTTAACACAAATGCCTTCATTTTGACTTGAAGAGTACTTGTTAACTTCCCCTCAAAACCAAAAGATTAAAACATGTGCCACAAATAATTTAATTTCCTGAGTCTACGAACGTTTACCCTTTCAATTTCCAGCAAGTCAACACTTAATTATCTCAATCCACTTTGTTTGAACCAATCCAGTGGTGGAACAGCACCATGGACAATTGACGTAACGTTCCTGAGCTCCAGTTGTAAAAATATATAACAAAAACGGAATTGCATTTAGCAAAACCTCCAGGTCGAAAATGGTACAATATTTAACTGGTTTAAGGACTTGGTAGTCGAGTCCAAAGACTTGAGGTTTACGCAATTTTCAGAAGTGTGGTCAGTTCTCAGATTCTTGTTTCTGCAACAAAGTTCGGCCAACTAGTAGTTTAACTTCTTACAGCAAAGCATACCTGCATCCAATTAGCAAACAGATTTCTAAGACTTCTTACAGAGAATATTTTGTCACGTAAAACAAATTAACACGCGTCCTGGTCCATAGAAAAATGTCATTATTGTAACTAATCTGCGACAGGTTGCACCCAAGTGTTAATTTGACGTTTGTTTTGTTTTCCAAATCAATATCTTGGAACCATCTGTCAGAACAAGAAGACAACAATCAAGGCTACATTCTGCACACGTGACCATAGCTTGAAGTTCATTCAGGTGCTTCAGCCCACTTCCTGTCTACACGTCTGTGACCTTTCACCCCCCTCAGATTACCCTCGTGCCCTTGACCCGCCCTTTGGCTCGGACGAGGTCCTCTTTCTTCCAGAGTCCCCGGCTTTTATCCGTCCTGCTTCATGCCTGTTAAATCTATATGGATTGTTTTTACCCTCCGATCCACGGGACCCACACAATGCCCATTGAGAGCGAGAGGTCAGAGGCTCAACGCTGTGACCAGAGTTTCGGGGGTTGTTTGTAAAGGAGCCCTGCTTGTATCCTATTCTCCACCCCGGCTCAAATCATGTAGCTCGAGCACAAGACACACTTCTGGGCTCACACTAAATCAGCTTCATAAAGGGTGCCACCACAAAGGAAACAGAGCTGATCTCCTGTGGCTCAGGAGGTAGAGTCCACCAGCTGGAGGGTTGGAGATTCAACATATCTACGTTTCTTTCGGCCACAAGAACACGGTTGTTTGTTTTGATGGCTCCAAAATGGTAGAACCGCTTTATTATTGGGATCGGGCAGAGGTGGGAAGTAGTGGAGTACAAATACTTCGTTACGTACATTTTTCTGGTATCAGTACTTTTTACTTTTACTTCTTACATGTTGAACACAAATACCTGTACTTTCTACTTCTTACATGTTGAACACAAATACCTGTACTTTCTACTTCTCACATGTTGAACTCAAATACCTGTACTTTCTACTTCTTACATGTTGAACCCAAATACCTGTACTTTCTACTTCTTACATGTTGAACCCAAATACCTGTACTTTCTACTTCTTACATGTTGAACTCAAATACCTGTACTTTCTACTTCTCTCATTTTCCAAACAGGCTGGTTCCTTTAGTCTGAATGTGTGTTTGGTGGCGTGATCATTATTATTTAGAGTCATTGCGTGCCTATTGATTTGAACACGATCCGTGTATCCATCATTTCCTGGTCTTCTCTAAAGAAGAGGGACCAATGAACACGTTGTCATGTTGCCGTTGTTCAGCATGGAAACATTCATTCGCTAACAATGACATTATTGTTCTATTAATATAAAGGGAGGTCAGGTACTCTTTAAAACAGCTGCTAGTTATGGGTACTTTTTACTGAAGTACATTTCAAAGCCTCTTTACTTTTACTTGAGTAAAGAAGTTTAGTCAGTGCTTCTACTTTGACCAGAGTATGTTTAAACACGAGTATCTGTACTTCTACT